>NC_142243.1:68728373-69044623 GCF_052056855.1 Sturnus vulgaris | reverse complement strand
GTGGTAGAAACTGGCTCACACCAGACTGAGAGCCTTCCTGTGGGCAGCCTCCCTTTCCAATGTACTGTAATCCCAGTTAGAGAGGGCTACCCCTGGGGACAAGGCTGGGTTTGTTCTCTTGGTCTGTTCTAGGCATCTGCCAAGAAAAGTATCGACCCTGCTTCCTGTTCTGGTGGTGAGGGTTGAGTCATGCTGAAGAACAGTCAGCAGCTACTCTGTGCTACTGTGGCATGGTTTTAACCCAGTGCTAAGAGCTCAGTCTGTGTGGTGTCACAGCAAAAATGATTCCTAGTATGGAACTTGGCTGTAGCAATAGATCTTCAAGATTATTTCCTCCTAGGTCTCTGTTTGTGGAGCTGTTACAAACTTCAGTTATTGTTAACCTGTACTTTGGGAATTGCTGCATATCTGAAAAGAAGCAAATCTTCATGATGGTTCCTCGGGGAAGATTTCCTCACTGGTCTCATCTTTAAGTTTGGCTCCATCCTTTGAAGTCCTTGTAAGTCAAGCTGCCCCAACCTGTGAGGGTCTGTCTCTGTTCCATCAATGCTGTCATTTCTAGTTTACAGCAAGATGAAGAAACAAATGAGGAAAGCTCCTTGGGCTTCTAAACATGTAAGAGACTATCTAGAGTAGTCCTACAGAATTGGGAGGTTCAGAGTACAGTGGAAGACAGAGGCATTCCTGATACCTTATCCATGTTCTGTCACAGGTAGATGGTGAATTAAGGTCTCTTGGACCATTTCAAAATTCATTTTTCATTTTCCATTTTCAAAACAAAGCATAACTTTAAGCTTAAATGTGGCCATAATCCATTTGACTCTATTGGAGTGCAGTTTCAGTAACTTAAGTGCCTTCTGTGTGCAGAACATTGGTTAGAAATTTAAAATTGAGTTTTAAATTAGCACTTGTTAAGGTGTTAACCTGTGCAAGCAGTAGCAATAAGCAATAGCTTTGAACCTCCTAATAATGCAGGATTAGAGCCTAGATGTAACTTGTCTCTTAACTGTATATTTGGGCTTAAGCCAACTCAACTCTGTAAGCTTCACAAAGTGGCTTCACATATATATCTTCCATATATAATATTTGCATATATACAAGACCCCTGCCTCCAAAGAACTTTCTGAGGCAAAATCCACCTTGCTGCAATATTGTAATTCTTCAATGGTGTGGGAGATAAGTGCCTATAATTATATCTTTAATGAGGCAAGTGAGACAGACTGTGAAAATCAACATTTCAGGTGCTGTGAAATCAGATCATGCCCGTGGCCAAATGGTGAATCTGCTTCCCCTGTAGCAGAAGGATTGTATTAAGCTGAGTGAGTGGTAGCCCTTCTCCTTAAGAGCTCTCTGACAGAGCCAGAGCTACCCCTAACATCAGCAAAACCATGTTTCTGTGCCAACGTCCTCCTGGTACACTTGTGTGCTAAGGCATCTCCTAACACACTTCAGACAGAGTCTGTGGGGAAGAGGTCACCACCTGGCTTTTGACTCCCTGTTTGTTCTGTAGCCCCTCAGAAGGCAGCTGTGCCACTGCAGCCTGGATAGAAATATTGTAGCCCGTGGTGAAAGAGTGACCATCTGCTCCTTGCTGAGAGTCCAGTGAGTAGGAATGCTCAGCTCTCTTCCTTGAGAGCCTGGTTATTTGTTATCACCATGGAGTCTAACTGTTGCCAGGGCCTGTTACTACAATAAACCATTCCACAGAAAGCTTTCTTCTTATGTCCCAGCATACAGACATCATTGTTCTTGTCCAGACACTCATCTCAGAAGATGAGAGGGAGTAAGTTTCATCTGTAGAGCTGGGATACTGGTCTGGGAGTACCAAGTCTGTATAGGGCATTCAGGGTGTTAGTGAGCCTCCTGTGGGAACTCAAGCTGTTGGATGTCATGTTAAATACACACATTGCAGTGTCTGGTTGAATTTGTTAAGTATACTTCAACAGCATTAGCCATGAAAAAAGATCAGTTCTAAATCTGGAATTTAAGGCAGTAAGGCAAGCTTCTAAATGGGAAAAAATGCCATTGGGAGATAGGTACAAGCTTTGACTAGGGAAAACGTTTTAAGCATCCTTTGAGATCATTGTACAGTTTCTTGATTACTGTTTGAGTCTGTTCTCATCCTTAGAAGCAGATGTCTGTAAGAGATTTTAAAAAAGAAAAAACAGCCATAGTTTGTTTTCAAGAGGTTATTATAAAAGACAGCAGAGAAATGTTAAGTCAGTGCTGTCAGTTGAAGATCATGTCTTGGGTCACTTGTGCTGACATCATCAGCTAGTTATAGTTAAAAGAAATAGAATTTCTTTCCCCAAATATTTACATGAAACAGACTCTTTGTATGAACTTAGGATTCAAAACCTTTTGAAGGGGAGATAAAAACTCAAGTAATTGTTAATAACAATGAGGAATTTTATTTAACTTCCTGAGACCCTGGTAACAAATGAATGTCACTTTCTGACCTTACTCTGACTTGTAGTGGCAACTTTCTTTAAAACTTGAGGTATTTTCTGTGTATATATGAGAAAGGGAGATGTTTATGTGACTAATGTCTCTTTTAAATAGTAAGGCCAGTGGACTTTCAGAATCAAATGAACCCCACTGCTGAGACAGTGTGACTCCAGCCTAAGTGATCACTCTGGCTGGCTGGCTGCAGGCAGTCTTTTGCATTCCTCTTGTCTCCAGTCCAAGCTCTCAGCTGGTCTGGTTGGAAAGCTGAATAAACTCATTTGCATGGCAGGGAGCCTCAAGTGATCTTCCCTGCCCCAGTGTGCCCTGCCTGATTGTGCACAGTACTGCCTTAAGGTTCCTGTGGGGCTTCCAGGTTTTCTCCAGCGAGTGCCTCTGCCGAGCTCAGAGCATGTGTGTGGCTGTACCTACCTGTGCCGGCATCCTGGCACTCTCAAATGTGCACCTGCTGTCTCCTGAGAAACAGCTGTCTTCCAAAACATCTTGTTCTTTTTTCATCCCTGATCAGCAGGGACCTGATTCTTGTGGTCGGTCTGAATTCACAGAGAATGCAAGTCAAGTAACCTTTTGGTGCATGGGTATTTTGTTGTTGCTGCTGTTCTGTTTCTCTCTTCAGCAGATGTTTGCAGGTTGCATGTGGTAATGCTGAAATGTGATTGATGCTTGATGTAGGGCAGAACAGGATGTACAGGTTGAGCTTCTTGTTGCATTTCTGATTAAATGCTTACTGCGATGGTGCAGTTCTAAAACTTGGTTTTAAGTAGGTGAATATAGGTGAAGTTTTAATCCTTTTCAAAGAGGTGACTTTTATTTTTTCCTTCAAACACAGATAAGATGATAAAATGGAAACAATGTCACTTATCAAAGTAAGAAAATTGATTAAATGCCAAATCATAGGCTGTAGCATAATCAAACTAGGTAAGCTTTATGACTTATGCTTTACAAATTGATTAGTGGCGCATAAAAGACAAGACAAGTGATAGTTTGAAGAAATAAGAGTACATGGGATGTAACAAGTGGCATGAAATTTGCCCTCATTAATATTTATGGCAAAGAACTTTCTCAGATCTCAACAGGATTTGTGCACTTAGAGCCTGAACTTTTAATATCTGACGCACATGATTCAACTGACATGGTGAACAGTATGTTTTTGAACAATCAGAGCTAGAGGCTTTCAAGAGCAGACTGCTCTCATGCTGATGCTGACTGACGATAGAAAATCCTTTCTCTCATTTTAGCAGCTTTTCATTAATATGTAACATTAAAAATAGGCAAGTTTCAGTACAGTCAAGGCACCAGGATGTGTGGTATGTGAAAAAAACTGCAGATTTTCATAAATACAAATTAAAATATTTCCCTTTAAGAAAACCCATGAAATGGAGCCTATCAGAAGCACAACATGGACACTGGAGAGAAAGAAGAGCTGTGAGAAGGCCAGTAATGGTGGGAAGGGGGGGAAAAAGTGCAGGTCTCTCCATCCTTTGTCTTGTGAGAATGAAAACAAAAGCCAGTCACAGGGATATGCATGCTGGGCAATAATCACTACGAAATCAGAAAGCTGTTTCTGTAATTGCTAGTGGCATGGGGAGGAAATTGAAATGTATGAATATTTTAAAATGGGGAGAATTGTTTTCAAAACTTCCAAATCTGAAGCTGTTTGGCTTGCAGGATGCTTGAAAAAACTAAATGGAAGGCAGGACATCTTCATATTTGTGACATTATCAACTCTCTCTGATTTATGCACCTAAATTAGTGAGCTGCTGCAGAGAGGGGAGAAAAGTACTATCTGTGGAGTGGCATTTCTGATACACAGCAAGGTTTTGCCAGTCCTGCTAAGCAAATGATTTCCCGCTTAGTATCACTACCCTGACATGTATTCAGATAAAAAAACCATTCTCATAAGGTTTGGAAGCTGACTATTTATTAACAAAGCAAAGGTTGGCTGATTTGAAAGGGAGAGGCAAATTTCTCAGATTTTTAGTGTGGTAACAGTCCTGCTGATTTGAACACTAGCAAGTGATGGTGGATTTTTTCAGGGACTCTGAGTAGCCGTATTTCTCTTTGAAAACAGGACTGAATAGTCAGGTGGCTAAAGAGAAAGTGCCCTGACAACTAGTGAGGACAAGTAGTTATTTGGAGGGGAGTTTGAAGCCAGAAAGGCTACAGTCTTGCAGTCTATATACTGTGCCTGAAGAGTTTCCCTGTGCTCTGGTGAGGCACCCTTGGGGTGTTATCACAGCCCCAAGGAGGAAGCTGTCTGCTGGAGACATGGGTGATGGAGTGGAGGGGAAAAATTCCACCCCAGGAGAGCGGGGGGCTGCAGCTGGGATTGAGTCTGGAGGCTGTTGGGGGCAGTAGGCAAAAATGAGCTGGCTTGTGGAATGAGTGTAAGGAAGGGCTAGAGAGACAGATGAGGAGGTAGGCTTGGAGGCATAGGATGACTGGAATCCAAAGGTGTTGGACATGGACAAAAACTAAGAATTTTTGCAACTGACGTCAAAGCCTCTACAGACTTTACAAGAACTGCTGCACTTCAGTGACTGACTGCTTAGCTAAATCCAAACAAGCCTGCACACACAGCCACTATATGATATTTCTTTCCCTGTGCTTTTCTTCTATTCTTAATTTAAAATCTTACCTGGGTGGTGGTAGATCAATTTGTGAGTGCCTCCATCTCTGTCTCATTCGTGTCATGTCTGGATCTAGGTACTCCCACATGGACTAAACAGCTTGCAGAGCTGACCTTTAATGCAGAGCGTGAATTTTGATGGATAGCTTAATATTTGTAAGACTGTGGTAATGGCTAAAATGGTGGCTGTAGTCAGTGGAGACCTGACTTGCTTGTGCTTTGCTGAACCAGCTCCATGGCTAGTTCTCTTGTGTGTCTGTTGTATTTCAGTGCTGTATGTGATCCAAATGCTGTACGTAATCTCTCCATGGTGACTGCACAGTATTTGTTTCTATTTAAGGAGAGAAAGAGGTCTGGGTTTTCTGCCAGAATTCCCACTCAGGTAATTACACTTCTGCCTGCAGAATTTCCCTGTAGCTTCAATTGTAGTAGCTGTTCTTCGCTCCTGCTACTAAAAAGTGTGAACATAGACCTGCTGCTGTGTTTTGGGAACACAGCAGTGGTGCTTTGCTGAGGCAAGTGAAGTGACCTTGCTATGCATCCTTTATGCTAGACTTGCCCCTAGTAAAGACTGCTGCATCCAGTCATGCCACTCTGCAGCTCTCATCTTTCTGAGCCTGACTTTGGCATAACAAGTTGGTCTTGATAGTGAGACCGCCAGCTGGAAGCCAATGAAAAGATGATTAAGAGCCAAGAGAAAGCCATATGGAGAGAGAGAGGGATTTCTCTTTACAGAGTTATAAGTAAAAGTGTTTGTGTCTTTGGATCCCTCTAGCTGTTTTTTTTTTTCCTCTTATTTGCATCAGTTTTATGGGTGGGAAGTGGTTGCAGTTGATTAGCAAATGCTACCAAATCTCTAGCTAGAACAAATGTTGTAAACAGTAGATATTTCGGGCAGCTCTGTCACAACTAAAAATCAACACACCAACATTGTAATGGTAATAGCACATATGTCATCATTATTATGCTAATGTTAACTACAATACTATATGTGATACCAACATTATATAAAAAGTACTGTTTTGCAAAATAAGAGATATTGAATGAAGGGCCTCTTGCCTCAAATTGACATGATGTAGAGATTTATTTTTTTTCTGAACTTATGACAGCAGAGCTAATGAAGTCCAGCTCAATCTGAAAAACTCTTCTGCAGATGCTTAATTATCTTTGAAGTCAAAGTAAACACAGACCACGTTCACTCCGAGCCTTATACAGAGATTTAAAACAGAGGATGTCCAACATTAATAAGTTAAGACTCATCAAACATAGTGTAGATAGTAAACAGAACCAAGACAATTGAACCAAATTATTGATTCATGGAATTCATTCCTTCTCTTCACAGAATGTTCACATGCAGATTATGTTCTCTTGAATGCAGTTCTTATTCAGATTTACTAAATGAATGTTATGGTGAGTGTGTGGGTTTAAAGAAAAAAATTCTGTTAACTAATTCTGTATAGATCATATCCTCAAGATTCAAGCTGTTTCACATATGTTATTGTTTCAGTTTCCCTGACTGACTGAATGATGTTCAAGTGAATAGCACTGAAACCCTACTTGAATTGCTACTAGGAGTCGGGGTGCTTAAAGTGTTCTCTTTGGAGTTGTAAGTTTCTCATGAACATGGAATAATTTAAGAAAAGTCTGAAAAATAGGAAATGGGCATTTCTGTTAAATTTTGCTATTTTTTTCCTGCTTATTAATTACTAGTAGAGTCAGGAACTGTCCTGCTTAGTTGAGAGCAGGGGATATAATGTTACTGTAATGTTCAAGGCAACTTTTGCCCAGTGCTCTCTTGAACAAGGATTCAGACTGGCTTCTCATGATTTTAGTTGTAATATGGTAAAGTACTAGTTGTGTGTGTGTGTAGGTGGGGGGGCATGGGTATCTGACTGTAGGTTTTGAAGGACTGATCTTCATGGTGTTCAGAACCTCTGTGTTGTGTCCCATCTTGACATCCAATTCTCTGCAGAACACAGGTTGCCTGAGAGGTACAAGAGCTTTTTCTTTCCCATCCAACTAGAAAAAAACTTCATAAGGCTGAAGGGTGGTGCTTATCCGAAGTACATCTGCATCTCTGTGTTCTTTTCCCTCCTCCCAAGCAAGAGCAAAACATTCCTGCTTCTCTCTCAAGTTGATCTCAATGAAAACTCCTCGTGGCTATTTTAGATCCTTCTGCTTTCAGTCTGAATACACCAGGCCTTTTCCATTTTTCTGAAATTGCCTATGAGTCTTTTGAGTATGTCTACTGGTCTCAATGAGATCCTTTTGAATTGGTGGATGTCACTGTTTTCTGTGAAAGCTTGTGTTTCTGTTACTGAAGAGTCTTTGCAGACTTATACCATGCAGGTGTGAAATAACTTGTAGTGGCATCTGTTCTCTGAAAATATTCAGTGCACATGAATTAGTCTGGGAATAGTTCAGAATGTTGCATCAGTATTTGGGCTGAGTTGGCCTTTTCCCCAGGCCTTTTCAGACCCATACTATTTTACCTGGAATACTTGATGCTAGGTTTGACATCAGATTTTAAGCCAATAAGTAAGTTCTCAAAGGTGCAGTAGAAATTGCCAAGCTTTTCCTCTTAAACTGTTGAACTAAGCTGAAATACTTTCCTAAGGCAATACAGGAACCTGGAAATGCAAACCCCTACACAGGGGCAAACCAAAGCCCTACCGGAATAGGGAATGCTCTTAGAATCATAGAATGTTAGGGTTTGGAGAGGATCTTAAGGATCATTTAGTCCAAATACTCCTGCCATGCACAAGGACACCTCCCACTAGACCAGGTTGCCCAAGGCCTTATCTAACCTGGCATTGAACACTGTCAGGGTTGGAGCATCCACAGTTTCTCTGGGTACCCTGTTCCAGGGTCTCGCCATCCTCACAGTAAGGAATTTCTTCCTAATTTCAAACCTAAATTTCTTCTCTTTCAATTTGTACCCATTAGTCCTTGTCCTATTACTACAGTTCTTTACAAAGAGTCCCTCTTTGGCTTCCCTGTAGACCCACTTCAAATTCTGAAAGGTTTCTATGAGATGTCCACACAACCTTCTCTTCCCCAGGCTGAACAGCCCCAACATTCTCAGCCTTCATAGGGCAGTCCTCTTATCAACTTTGTGCACTTGCTCCAACAGTTCCATGCCCTTGTTATTTTGGGGACCTCGGAGCTGGATGCAGCACTCTGGGGAGATCCTCACCAGCGCAGAGCAGAGGGGTAAAATCGCCTCCCTCACCCTGCTGGCCATGCTGCTTTGGATGCAGCCCAGGATTCCATTGGGTTTCTGGCCTGTGAGCTCACACTGTGCTCAGGTGAGTTTTTCATCAATCATTATCCCCAAATCTTTCTCTGCAGGGTTGCTCTCAGTCACCTTTCTGCCCAACCTGCAGGTGTGTCCACATGTGGTCAGTAGGATATGTAACAAGAGAAGCTCTTGGCAATATTTCTCCAATCCTGGACACAAGCTGCATGAGATGCTGTGCTGAAGGAGAAGAAATTGTGGACGTATAGATAGCTTCACCTTGAGACTCTGCTCATCACTAGGATAAGTCTGTGATTAGGTAGGGGCAAGTTATTCTGAAGGGAATGAAATTGGCCTGTGACCCCAAGCACTTGTAGTTGCTGGAATGGACCAGGAATGTTCTAGACATCAGCCTTGCTCTGTTGTGAAATGATGCTAGAGTTCCTTTTGTGGGACAGGACAGCTCTGCTTCTGGAAAAATGCTGTCCCAAGAGAGCACTACCTGGCTCTGAAGTGACCCAGACACTTGGTGGACAGCCCTGAAGGCTGTGTGAGCTGGTGTCCTTGTTTGTCCTGGCTGCAGTTTTGGCTTTATGGAAGGGTTCAGGGGAAATGCCATTGTTTGGAATCTACATGTCTGGCATGCAGTCAAGTCAATCTTCCTTTGTAGCTTTCCTACACTAGGGGTGAAGGAGATTTGTGAAGTTAATTAGACTCCAGATTTGAACTTTCCTCATGGGTGTTGGAAACTGGCATTTGCCTTTCAGCTTATATGCATATAGAGCTGCTACGCATTGGACTTGGGATGCTCCTGGAATGAGAAATGGAGTGTATGACATATCTATCTGCTTTCCAGGGACTGCCTTGTCAGAGTCTGTGATTCAGCTCTTTGCCTTATGGATTAACTGGGAGTATTCATGTACTTTTAAAATTTCTTTTAAAACATTTTGCTGAGATAAAGTCTGTGCAGTTAATTAGAGCTCTGCCACTGTTCACAGAATGCTGGCTGTGCTGAGCAAAGCTCTTCAAACACCTTTTTCCTGAATTTGAACAGGCAAAGCACTGGGCTCTCATGCTTTCTTGGCAGGCAGAAGTGGTGAGGTAAGGAGCTACTTGTTCCTAGTGGCATTTCTGTGCTGCTGGAGACTGGCTGTGCAGTGAGGTGGAGCCAGCACTCCTCCTCTCCTGAGTCTGGTAGAAATACAGGGCAGAGAATGGCTTACTGTTTTGCCAAATGCAGTCTGTCCTTACTGGGAGCCACAGATCAGAGATGTCCTTTTGGCCCTGTGGTCATCATTTTAGCAGATGTTTAATGCAAAATTGTCAGAGCTTCTAAGGAAGCTGTGCCACAGCTTTGCTCCTCTGCTCAATAGCAAATTCCTTCAGACTCCCAGACTCTTTTATTTTAACTGGCTCATAGTCCTGTATCCATATTTGAACCCTTTGTGATCCCTTCTTCCATCCCTTTATTCAGTGTGTCCTTTCCTTTGCCCAGGGAACATCCCTCCAGCTCCTACCCTCTTCTGAGTGAGCAGCTTTCATGCTTTGCCTATCCTTGCCCAGAGCCAGTTCTGTTCAGAAATAGATTGATTCCATTTTTCCATCCAAATGTGGAATGGTCCAGATTTGTATGTGAGAGCTGAGATCAAAAACTTGTTGTTTGCTTCCACTTAAACAAAATATGTTTTTAAAAAAAAAATAATCTGAAGATGTTCCAAAATTTCTCCTGAAACATTTTTCACTTTCTCCTATTTCAAAAAAGATTAGCAGAAACATGGAACTGCTTTGGCAGTTGTGGAAATAAAATTAAAAAAACATGAGTTAAAATGCAACTGCTCAAGCCTGGGGGGCGGAGGCCGAAGAGTGTTTACTAGAAACATACTTGCTGTGTGACTGGGACAGCTTTCTGTTTGGGGAAATATTGCAAATCTATTCACTTTACATATGGACAAGTGGTGATATATCAGTGTGCCGTGTATCATGCATGTACCCCGAGTACAGAAATTCTTTGTTCTCAAGAAGCTTCCATCTCTGGAGTGAAAGGCAGCAGCTATTTTTAGTTATGTGCTGCAGCACTGCACAGGGGAGCACAGGATGATGCTGTTTTCCCAGCTCACTTCACGGATGACTTTGCTAATTTACTAAGTGAGGACTGATGACAAACTAGTACCACCAGAGGAGCACAGACACATCTTTGCTTTTTTGAAAGAAGTCAGCAAGGTTGGGCTGGGGAGCAGTCTAAAACCAAACAACAAAAATTATTTCATTGGAGAAGAGCTCATAAAGCTTTGTCCTGTAACTGTAAATGCTTGAAATTCCAGCTTTAGAAATAAACATTGCAATGCAAAGCCTGGGCTGTTTCTGTCATGTGCCCATAAGAGTGGGCACTGAGATGTAGTAGCTGGTAGTCAGGATGGAAAATGTCCCCTGTGTAAAGAGACGGCAGAAGACTTGCATCTTTACTCCTGTTCAAACCCCTTTCCTGAAGAGTTAACAGACTGACCAGGTACTGCCCTCTCTGTATGCAGGAGGCATGTGCTGCATTCCTAAGCAGTAACAACAATCCCACACTTTTCTGACATGTGTGATCAACTGGAGATTAAATCCTAACGTGAAACCCACAACCAAAGGTTGCAGTGGGCTTACACAGTCTTGTCAGGTTGCTGGAGTTCCAAAGTCAGCATTTTGCTTGGGTGATGACACCAGGACCATCACATTTACTCTTCTGTTGACAGCTGCTCTGCTGATTTCCCTCTGCAAATGGCTTTGGGTTTTGCAAGTGTAATGAGTGTAGAGCCATGTGAGTGCAGCAGAACAGTTTGTTTCTGTGGTAAATGGAAAAAGCAGAATGCAAACACACAGTAGCAATCTTGCCTCCTGTATTTCAATTGCTCATTTATTTTGGAAAAATGGTGTGGCTGATGTTTGTTGGAATTTTTATGCCTTTTCCTAGTGTGCATTTGTGTATTTCTTTTCTCCAGACTAGCTTCATTATTGTAAAAAAGAAGTTAGTGTGCCCAAGAAAAGGCTGTTGTTGAGGGTGATAACGTGTGGAATTTGGTGACTTAGGTACTAAAGAACATTATTGCAGCAGTTATCAGAGAATAGAGATGTAAAATGTAAAACTGTTTAAACTTGGCAAGAGCATCCAAGATCTTCGTTGTCCTGATGAGAAGTGCTAGAGTTATTGTAAAAGCAAAGCATAATTGCAGCTTACTCTGTTTACCTGGGGTTGTTTTTTTTTTTTCAAAACTGAAATACACACAGAAAAACATTTGAAAATTAAGGATTTCGATGCAGTCTGAAGACCTGTGAAGAACCAGCTTTTATGAATTTTATAAAAACCTTACTGGGAATGTTTGAGCAATTTGTACTGGTGCATTTATAGCAATGCATAGTGGAAGTGGAATTCATGTTTTGTTGTGCATTTGTGGCAAGGATTTTCAGTTGTATTCACTTCATAAAGGTGAAAAACATTAATAAAGTCATTCAGTCATGTGTTGAGCTCTGGAACTTACATTCTTGCAGCGGAATATTGCAAATGGACTTCAGACCATTTGGGACTGATTTGGTTTGTATTACCTGTCACCATAAACCTTCAGTGCTGTATGTACTTTAACATATGACCAACATAATGTTACTAGTAATGTTTCTCCTCAGAGTAAATTAAGTAAATGTGCAGCCTTAAATATACACGATAATTTCTCCTGTTGTTTGCGAGAGTCTCCCACAGTGGCCATTAAACATACGGCTTATTGATACAATGTCAGCTTCTCAAGGTGTTTCACACTCGGCCTGTTCTAGAACTGACTGTTATCTGATATGCACTCTGGAAAAAATATCTTTAGATGCCAAAACCAGTTCCCAGGTGAGAGCCTCACAGCCAGAAAAAAGTAAAAAGTGCCCTCTGGCCTTCCACCATCAATCACCTCCCCTATCTTCATGCTTTTCTTCTAAGATACACTGACTTATATTTAGCTTCCTCTGAAAAGAATTTCAAGCTTTTAATGCGGTCTGTCATTTTATGCAAAGCTTTACAACACAGTTTGCCCTTAGTCAGAGGATGTCCATGCTGGGTGGTGAAAGACTAAGCACTGTCCTTCATAAACTTTATGACAGCCTTTAAAATAATAATGCTAGAATAAATTTCAAAGTGTGGCCTTAATAGTTTTCTCTAAGAAAAAAACCTCTGACAGGTAAGAACTGGCAGGGCTTGCTGTAATTTTTTATGGCCTTATATTCTTGCATACAGCCTTATATTCTTGTCATAAGCTGCCTGTGAAGACTACATAAAAGAGCAGTACTTTTCCACTCCTATTAGAGGAGCAGTAACCTCTGGGTGAAAGCAAGCAAGGTGGAGAAGGAGGAAGAGGGTGCAATTTGCATTTACTGTGGCTAAATTCAGCAGTTCCAGTTTAAGGGATGTTTAAGTTTTTTGTTGGGTCGTTCTGGATGCATATGAATTTTTTGGATTGTTTCTGTAGCAGTTGCTGTCTCCAAATGCTCAGCATAATTCTGCTTTGCTTACCTAAAGCAGAGTCTTGTTTCTGAAGCCTGTGAAGTTGTCGCAGTCTAAGCCTAGCCTGAATCTGGAATCCATATTGGCATACTTAATGGAAGATATCTCAGGGCTTAAATAACTAAGCTGTAAAGATTTTCCTTCTTGTTACCCTAATAAAAAAAAATAAAAAATGAGACATTGGTTCAGTTGTGCTGTATATTATTTACATGGTTATTCTGATGAGGAGACCTCTGTTGTGTGGCTGGCTAAAACACTTAAGATTAGATGTGCCTGTCAGGGGTGCAGACCTTCTGGCACAGGTGATATGAGGCAGATGAATCAGTAGCTTCAACTCCAGTTCAGGCACAGAACTGAAATGAAGTCCACATGTGTCAGGCTCCAGTTTGTCATGGCACAGCCTTGGCAGAAGGACTGTGTTCTGTCTCAGGGCCCCAGCCCAAGTGTGGGGTCATCTTGCTCAGCCTTTTGGACAAAGTAACTATTAAAATCAGCCTTAAGACAGGCTTTGGACATTTTACTGAAGAAAAGGGGTTGGTTTTGGTGTTGTTGGTTTTTAGTGGTATGGTGTTTTGTTTGGCTGGGCTTTTTAATTAGGAAATCAAACCAGGTTGGCCTTGTGAATCTCTGTCCTGCCTTAGGTCAACATATGAGACTTGGAATGGCACTAAGGTTCTGGAGTGCTGGCAAGTAGTCTGTACCAAGTGTTTTCCAGAACCACTGGCTCTCCAATGACTCAATCAAACTCTATTTTAGTTGCAGAGTACCTGCAGTATAGCTTTGAGGGCTGGTTCCTGTAAAACTGTCAGACTCAGCTGAGCTTAGCATAATACAAGCTTTTGTCTGCATTCTTGTTCCCTGACTTGAGTCTGCTTGCAATGACTGCATCTAGGGCTAGAAGAGTTTGGCTTGTCCTGTCTTTAGTACATTCATTCTTGGAATACTCTAGTAGCTATTCCAGGGTACTGCCGAATCTCTAGTATAGAGCTGGGCAATTGCTCACCAAAGAAACCTGTGAGAGAGGTAAGCCTTAAGCCAAAAACAATCCCCTAGGTGTGGAAGTGGCCTTCCTCTTTGCCAGCCCTCGCTGTTCTTGCCAAACCTGCCAGTGGCAAGCTTTGAGTTAAAAATGCTTGCTCCTGGAAAGCCCCACACACAGCCCTGCTCAGCAGCAGTTCAAAGATTGTTTTCATGCTTAGCATGTTTCACTCCTGCCTCTTCAGAGATCATGTTAATATTATCACCTCTCATCAAACGCTAATCTGTACATCATTTGCCAATTGAAGCATGAGTAGGTTGCACAGATTTATTCAGCAAGCAGCAATTGCTGCCTAGACTCTGGTCTAGTTGTTAACAGCTGGCTGTTTGGGTTGTGTTTTTGTTAAGTGGAGAGCCTATTTATAGGCAGCAGAACACATGCACATCCTTTTCTGTGCTACTGCAGATCCTGGGTAATCTCCTCTGGTACAAAAGCCTAGTCTACCAGCTAGCATAACGTGTACTAAAATCAGCGTGGGAGAGTTAGAGGTGTTGGTTTATGTTGGGTTTTTCTGCTTTCTATGACTATCTTGAAGCTCTGGAGCAGAGTGGTAACACAGGGACAGGCTGCTTGCCTGAAAGCTGGGGACAAATATTTCCCAGGATACAGGGGAAGCAATCTATGGTGGTGGTGTCTGACACAAAATGTCATTAAAAATATTCTTGTGGCAAAGGATCTGATTTTAAACAAGGTATTTAATGTGTGTGTGCATCACGCCCCATTCTTTACCCAGAGGAAGGCAAAGTTAGCTTTTGTTTTCTTCCTGAAAATTAGATAGCAGGTGAGGTATCTGTGGTGACAGGAGCCTGGGAGCTGTGTCATTCCTTCTCAAGAGCTGGAGGAGAAGATGGTGTTGGCTAACACCCAGCAGAGGAAAATCTATCTATGTCTGCACACTTGACACCATCAGTGAGAAGGGGAGTATGGCCTGGTGCCCCTGAGCACCCAGGAGTTTGTCTATGGCACTCTGCTATTCAGAGGTGCTGCTTGCCTGAGTCGCTCTTTGTGCTGAAAATGAAACACTGTGATTCTAGCAGAGCACACAATGAACTGCTAATTACAAAACTGAAAACAAAGTTAAAGAGAAAAATGAGCACAGCATAATTTCACATCAGCCGCCTTTTTATTTTTTCTTGGTTGCTTTAGTCTCCCTATTATGAGGTGTTATAGCAGAAAGTGAGAAACTGTGTTTCTCCCTGCCACACACTTGCTTACTCCAGAGTTCACACACGTCTGGGCTGCTTTTCACTCCATTTGTTCAAGAAGGATTTCCCATGATCTTGCACATCATTCTACTGCTTTCATCTTTCTGCAGTGCTCTCTTCCCAACTCATACTTGCTTGCTTCATATGTAGGAAGTCATATTTTAATTCCATCACAGCAATTACTTTATCTGGGTGGGGGAAAAAAAAAAATCCATCAGTTGCTGTTCTGTATTGTGAAGCACACAGAATAACCTGGTTTGTCTGTCCCATACTTCTCTCCCAGTCCCTTGACACGTAAGAGTTAGGAAATAGTTTCAATAGGTGCCTGTGAAGCAGGAGAATGAAGAATTCTGCAGGGCACTGTAGTGAGCACAAGCACAGAACTGGACTGCAGTTAGAATGACAACTGTGCATTCCAGTCTGTGCACTTGTTTCTCAGAGCAAGATCCTTGAGTGAGCAGCCTCAGAGACATGTATGAACTTTTAAATTGTTTCAGTCACCTCCCTGTTTATACTTCTCCTCAGGGGGGAGGTACTTCAGTGAGTACTACATACATCTGTCTGCATTTCATATTCAGGCACACAGGCATAAATACTGATGCACAAATTCAAAAATATATGAGTAGCATGCGTGACATGCCAAGGGTTTGTTTATAGGATTGCAGTACAGCATTCTCTGAGCATCACCTATGAGGAATACAGGAATGCACTGGTGATGCATTCTACCCTGACTGGCAATCCACTCCTAGCCAAGGATGCAAATGGATAGGCTCCAGTACTTTTTGCAAGGCGCTGTGCCAGCATGATACAGATGATGGGGAAGAGCTGAACAGATACTTAACATCTCTGTGTGTGTCTTCTCCATTCTGTCACAAGAGTACCTCACATAAATAAATAAAAGGGATGCCGTTAAGTCATGCCAGTCAAAAAAAAGTCTGAAGACAGACTCTGGCTGCCTTCCCGGTAGTGCTAGGTTTTCTAGGCTATGAAGCATACACTTGTGCCTGAGAAAGTATTTAACTGGTGATCCATGGACTTCTGGAGACCTGGGATGATTTCTGAAGGAGATGCTAAATGTAAATAAGAGAAGAAAGGCTCTTGTAATGGGACTTCATTCTACTCCGCAGCAATCAGCACCTCTGTTACAAAATGCTGAGGTCTCTAAGCTCTAAGAAGTTGTTGACACCTATTTTTTCATTTACAGAAAAATTCACCAGTGCTGTAAGGCACCTGATGCCAAGATAGCTCTGCCTGTTCTGTGTCACGCTGACATTGGTGGGACTTTGGTTAATAAATCTGCAGGATCCTACTGTCAGTTAGACTCGAGTTTGGTGCTTGGGTTTTTGGGGGGGCGTGTGTGTTCCTTTCTCTCCATGTAGGGCTAGTAAACAGGTCTCTATTTCTTCAGTTAAGTGACTTTCTGTGGTTGGGATTTGGAAATCAGTAGAACTTTTTGTATTGCTTTATTCTGCTGTCCTTGAATCTCTTTTAGGAAGTTGGTGTCTCTGAACTACCTCTAGAGTAATTGGAGGGCAGACGTTCTGTGAGGTTTGTGCTTGTTTAAACAGTAAATTAAATTGCAGGGAAGCTGTACTTGCTCGCAGATTTGATGATTATGATGTTGAAATTGTACTGGTAGGCCCACGCCTCCAGCCCCATGGGAGTCCTGAATGGAAAACAAGGAGCTGTAACATCACTGACCCTGTAAGACGTGACCTTGGGGTGTGTGGGGGAAACACCAACCTGCTGAAACTTTCCCCCTCCCACACTCCAGCATGGAAGAAGGCAAATGATGCTAATTTTTGCTGAGGAGAAAGCACAGGCAAGTGTGGGAATGTTTCTAGAGCAGAAGCAATCATGTGACGGCTTTTGAGTGTGTATAACTTATATGAAAATGAGAAACGAGCCCAAGCTGAATTTCAATTATTGTAAGATATAAATTAAAAATAACTTTCAGATTAAAATGTTCATTTTTGACTATGTAGTTCTGACTTTGCTACATGAGCTTTCCTTGTGTTTTGATATTATCAAAATCACTTTATAGCAACAGGTCCCCATAGATTATAGCAACACCTTGTAATATTTTAGTTTGTTAAATTAAAAGTTTACAGCAGCAGGCTTTGGTTTGAAAATCATGCTTCCATGAGTCTGGAACTGGGCTGTTGTTTCCCAATGGGAAAGGATGGGCAGGGGAGGGGGGTGTTGTGGTGTGTCTTATCGTCACATTTGAAGCTAGTCTGTGACTGGGAGCGGCAGCAGCTCAGAACAGTGCAAATCCCCCTGGGGCTACAGCCGCAGCCTAAAAAACAAGTGAGTTCTCCCTTTCCGAGTGGGAGTTGAAGCCATCCCAGGTTTGCCTCTGCCTTTCCTACGCAGCATCTTCCCTTCACCTGCTCCTCTGCCCTCACAGCCCGTTCTGCTTCGCTTCCCATCTGACCACCCCTGTTCGCCTTCGTCGGGTTTGGACTCGGCACAGAGCCGGCTCTAAGGCCGGCTGTGTTTTCCCCTTCACCGTGGTTTTGGGGGGGAGTTAACGGGATCTTTTCTCGTTGACCTTCTCCTCGACCTCCTCCTCTTCGCCAGGAGGCCGCGCCGGCTTTGTGCAGCTGCCGGCGGTCGGGGCTGGTTTATGCTGGGAGTCGCTGCAGCTTCCCCGCCTCAGCCGCTCCGGCCCCACTCGCGCCCTGTCCCGCGGTGTGGCCGTTGGGCGCTGTCCGGTGCCACCGCGGCCACTGCGCTTGTGCCAACAGCACGAGGCTGCTCTCCCGCGCTCTCTGTCGCGTGCTGGTGTCTCGCGCAGGTGCGCGTGCCGTGTCACGTGCCGTGTCTCGTGCAGGTGCGCGTGCCCTGTCACGTGTTATTTCTCGTGCAGGTGCGCGTGCCCTGTCTCGTGCCGTGTCTCGTGCCTTGTCTCGCGCAGGTGCGCGTGCCGTGTCACGTGCCGTGTCTCGTGCAGGTGCGCGTGCCGTGTCTCGTGCCTTGTCTCATGCAGGTGCGCGTGCCGTGTCATGTGCCGTGTCTCGTGCCTTGTCTCGTGCAGGTGCGCGTGCCGTGTCACGTGCCGTGTCTCGTGCAGGTGCGCGTGCCCTGTCACGTGTTATTTCTCGCGCAGGTGCGCGTGCCTTTTCGCGCGGGCGAAGCTCGCGGCGGGTCTCGTGCCCTGTCGCGTGCTACGTCTCGCTTAGGTGCGCGTGCCTTGCCGCGCGCTCGCGGCCGCTCGCGTGCCCTTCCGCGCCGCAGGTCTCGCGCGCGATCCTGCCGGTGCCGGATGCGGCCGCCAGGGGGCGCGCAGCTCCCGCCGCCCACTCACAGCTGCCCCACGCGCCGCAGGCGGCGGCTGTGAGGGGCTCAGGGGCCTCCACGGGGTTCGGGGACTCCCGGCACAGCAGCGAGCACTCCCAGTGCAATGTCCTGCGAGTAATTCTAGATAAGGGTTAATTCTCCCCCCGTCCCCTTTTTTTGCAGTTTTCTAAGGTATTTTAACCCTTTCCCGGCACGGTAGCGGAGAGCAGCGCCCTGCGCGCCGTCCCCGGCTCGTTCGTGGCCCCGAGGCCCCCCCGCGCCGCTGCTGGCGGGGATCCGGACGGTGGCTGCCGCTCGGGCCGGGGACACAGGGGACAGGTGCCGGCGAGAGGGAGCGGAACGGGCGGGTTCCGGCCGGCGAGCGGGCTGCCCGTGCCGCCGCATGGCTGGGTGGGGGCCATGGGCAGCCGGGCGGTAATTGCCTGCTTGACGTCTGCGAGATGCGAAGCGCGGCTGAAAGGCAAGCCTGGAGTGCCCTTCAGGAGGTCAACCTGTACGTCACTAGCTTTTAGTCAGGATCTGCACGGAAACTCTCTTGACAGATGAGTTTCTAACTTAAGCCACTCCAACGAGGAAGATACCGCAATCCCCTGGGTTCTACTGTGTAGTTATACCTAGATCTGGAAAGGCTCTCCTTATAATACTTAACTCAATCCTCTTTACTGAAAATTGTATTCGTGGTAATATGTGTACAAAGGGTCATGTGCAATCTTTTAGTGTCTAAAAGCCTTACTTTTTACATTTTGGAAACCTATTATCATCTTTCATTTATTCTTTCTTTGATTAAACAAACAAGTATTTTAATGTTTCCTCCTCATTAATGTTTTCCCAACCCTCTCAGCCTTTCTGGCCCTTTCTGTATTCCCTCCCATTTAGTCACACATTCCATAGTTTGCCACACTGAAGTGAATGCAAGTATCACGTAGTTGCCAACATAATGTGTAGTGATTGCATCTACTCGTGAGTGGCTGCAGCATGCACTTATGAAATCTCTGGGAGCATTCTGCATTTATTGTAGCGTAGGGTTTTTTCCTTTTTTCCTTTTATCCTTACAGCAGTGTTTTGTGTTGGAGGAAAAAACAGCTAAGCTTTTATCCCTAGATAAAGCCTCTTCCTCAATCACCTGATTTCAGGTAACTATCTAATAAAATTAAAGTGAATTTGTCCTCCATGTGCCGTGAAGCATTGCTTAGGACTTGGACAAGACTCTCTGTGTTTAGTTAGTCTCTAGTACGTTAAAAAGGAAATTCTGGATTTTTTTTTCTGCATTAATAAAAGTTTCAGCAAGATTTCTCATAGCGCAGGTTACACCATGTAACTGTGATATGCTTCTTTGGAATTCACTTTGCATGTAAGCGGTGTAAGCCTTGGATCCCAGTGGGTTGCTCCTGGTTGTTCCCCCACTGTCCAGACTGAGGATTCAGAATGCCTCTCAGAGATCCTTCAGTCGATTCCATCGATCATGTCTGTCACAAAGCAGAGGTATACATGTGTTGTGAAGGGAACTAAATTCCCTCACTCAGGGTCAGTGGATGTGAAGTTGGTGTCTCTGCCTTGAAGGTCAATCTTGTCTTACACAGGGGCAGTGGTGAGGATGTTAATTGGGTTGTAACTGGACTTTAGGGTGCTCTGACAAGTGACTTCTGCTCATTTGGGGCAGAACAAGCAGTCTGTGTAAATCTGTAAGTGCTGAGAAGGGGAGGCTGACAGCTACAAATGATCTGTTACTTGTTGGTTTCTCCTGCATACTCATTCTCTGTGGGAGGGTGGACCTTGTTTACCCTTGTTCCCTGGGGAGCTCTTAAGGACGTGCAGTAGGGAAGGACATTGGCACTAGACTGTTGCTGAAGTTGGAGGGGATGGGAAGACAATTTGCATCTGCCTGTTCAACCTCCCAGGCTGGGTTAAACATTTCCTGGGGCACTTAAAAGTGTGCTTTCTGGTCTGTCCCTTGAGTGTATAATGGCTGCAAGAGCTCTGCAGCAGGTGCAGCACAAAGCAGTGAGCACAATTGGCCACGTGTTGCCTCCATGTGCATGAAAGGGCTCACGCAGGAGCATGCACACAACCCATGACTGTGCTATCTCTCTGGGTTCCCGGCTGGTGTTTTGTGCTGCTTTGGCCACCTCTGCCATCCCTCTGCCATCAGGCCTGGGCTGGTCCTGCCCAGGAGCGCACTGGCAGCATTTCTGATCGCTCTGTGTCCAGGATGCTCTTTGGATGGCTGGTACTTCATGTAAAGAGTTAAGGCACTTGCCTTAAAACAGGCTGGAAGTGTCTCCATGCATCTTTCTGGGAATTTTGTTGAGCATGTCCTTTTGCTACATACCAAGCCTTGCCTTCATATTTGTAGCCTCCCAGATGTTCGGATGATTCTTTTTTTCCTGTGGCATGTTGCTGTGTAACCCAGCAGGCACGACACTTGATATTCTTCTTTTGCAGCTTAAAAAAATCTCTTGTCTTTATAGACATTCAGAGTAGTGACATGTCTGCCTGTTGTATTCTCTCACTGCTTATACCTTGTGCTTTACTTCGGGTTTCAGTATCTTATTTTAGCTTGTTACTATCCTTGGATTTTATTCTGACACTGCAGCTGGTTGGTTTAGTTATTTTCTTTTATTTAAGGAAAAAGGCTGAAACTTGCCCCTTAAAAGTGCTGCTTCAGACTGACAGTGCTGTGCAGAGGAATAAAAGAACAAAAAGGAATGGATGCTGGATAGTTCCCAAAGAGAATTGTTTCCTGATTATGTCAGGCTCAGTTTTTACCTGATTGTGTTCCTCAACCACAACATCATAGTAAGTAATCAAGAGGGGATAAGAAAGAAAGATATATATATATATATATATATGTATTGGAGGGGGGTTGTTCTGAGGCTGCAACTTTCCAGTTTTCCTGTTAGCTCTCTGAAGCACGAACTCTAAAACTCAGTTTGTTCAAATTCATGGAAATCTGCAAGCCATGTTGGGTCACAGAATGGTTTGTGTTGGAAGGGGGCCTTAAAAAGATCATCTTGTTCCAGCCCCACTGCTGTGGACAGGGACACCTCTCACTAGACCAGGCTGCTGAAAGCCTCATCCAACCAGGCCTTGAGCACTGCCAGGAATGGGGTATCCACAGCTTCTCTGGGCAACCTGTTCCAGTGCCTCACCACCCTCACAGTAAAGAATTATGTGATTAGGTAAAGATACGAGACCTTGTACTGTTGTTAAGCTAACTAATTATATAAAATATGGTGTTGAAATTAATGTAGCGTCAATAGAGCAACAAAATCTCTGAATTGTTTCAGAGAAAATCCTCAACTTTACCAATTCTTTACAGATTCTTGGTGTACATAATTAACAGCTTAGAATACTTTCCAAATAATTCCATGAACTACGTAGTGTGTTTTATTATCCCAAACGTGCAACTTTCCCCTCTGATCTGTGCAAAAGATTATGTGAACCCAATAACACAAACAAGTACCTTACGTGATCTCCTAGTTTGAGATGACAGTGAAACACATAAATATTTTCTGCTTTTTTTGCCACAAAATGCACTTGAAGCACAGAGCTGCTTAGTGAATGACAGACTGAAAGATGACTACAGAAGAGAAATTATCTGACTGTCTGTATGTCTATGTACATTGCTAATTTTGAGATTAAGCTGCTGGGCTGTGGTGATGAACAATTGTTGGCTACAGTTGTACGTGCTCAGCTTGTGATTTTTGCACAAAAATATGGACAGCATGAAATGTACCTATTTTTACTTATTTTTTAAAAGGTGATGTCTAATTAGCAGACTTAATTATTTTGTGTCTGTTGAAAGCAACAATAAGGCTTCCAATGTATTGCCTTTGGGGTTTTTTCAGTACTCATTACAATGTTTCCTGGCATTCATCAGCACTTCTAAATTACTGGGAAGAGTGTAATTAATCATTCACTTCCTTATGCTTCCTACTAGACAAACACAGATCATTGCAGGCAAGTTGAAGTAAGTCATTTCAGATTTTCAAAACATGCTGCAGCTAGTGGAAATCTTGGGGTAAGCACAGCTTCAAACATTCTATCAACAGATTACAGCTAAAAAGGTAACTCAGTGCCTGACTGTAACAGGATTTGATGACAAGCAGTTTATGAGTTGTCTTTGAGGAAGGATTTCTCTGTCACTGAGTCAATAAAAAGGAAGAAGTTTATGGGATTCGTTTTCAGTCCAGCCCAAGTGCATCTCAAAGCAACTTGAGAAAATAGAGTTCAAGTGTTAGAAGCCCCAAATTCTGAGCCAGTCCTTGTTAGCTGACAGTTCTTTCACTGGAATTTATTTAGTTTTGCTGTATTAACTCAGAAGTCACATGCATAAAAGTTTAGGCCAAAAAGGAAAAGTAAACCAAGTAGACAAGTTCAGACTATAAAGATCAGAATTTTTATCTTTTTTCTGCAAATATGGAACATTTGGAAAGCATTGCGTAAACAGAACTTATGCCAAGTTTCCTGAAATAGTTACCATCTGATTTGTCTACATGATATTTACTTGGTAAAAATGCATATTGCTCTGTTTTTGGAAGTGAGAGCTTACCCATGAACTGCAACCTGTAGGGACAGAAAGTATGTTCTTAAATGGTTTGTCAGCAAAAGTTTAAATCTGCTGCTGTCCCTACCCACCCAAGCTGCTTCACGAACTTGCATCGCTGCTGGAATGAAAGCACTCATAGCACTTGGAGAGCAGCAGCCAAATGTGTATAACGTGCTGCCCCATGAGGAGGAGAGGGAACAAGCTGGCCAAGAACTGAGTACAAGTACGTAGCCCAATTCCTTCTGAAAGAATGAAACAAGCCTTTTATGTCCTTGAAGTAAAGTAACAGCTTTCTGTTCTCCCTCTGCAGGCTCCTTTTCTAGAAAACCGTTCTTCAAAAGAGCGGAGTGCAGCAGCATTCTTCAGCCTCCAGGATTCACGCTGCTAGTTTTAGGAAGTATGGCTACTTTTGAGTTATTGCTTAGATGAATGATAATAATAAAAGCTGACTAGCTTTAAAAAAAAAGGACCTTTGAGCACTGTCGCATAACTGCTGATAACAATGATTATTATGTTTATCTTGCCAGTTTTAACCTCATTGTCAGTTACCGCATTTCACCCTAGATTCTGGTCTCTAAGAAATCATGCTAAAATGAACATTTGTTTCAGCAAAAGCTTCTAACTGAATGCAAGCCACAAAGGGTTTCTTTTAAGTTGAGTGTGAGTGATTTTTTTTTTTCTCCTCCCTTCCTCTGAAGGAGAGACGACAAGTTCTGGAGGCTTGGTTGCTCGTCTAAAACATCAATAGCATGAAGTCTCTTCAGTGTTTCTATACTAAATGCTGTTTCAGAGCCATTGCTACTTAAGGAATTTATTTGCTGAATGCTTACCTAAGACGCGTGTTCCTAGTTAAACATAAGAATTGACCTTACCATGTATGGAATGTATCAACAACTTTATTTTATTTTGGTTTTTGTCTGATTATTATGTCTTACTGTATTAATGCTTACGATACAATGTCTTTAGGTTTTGGAGGGGGAAAAGCTACCATGGTAATGGAAGTAAAAGCAATCAGATAAAGGAGAGTGTCTGCCCTCGCCTGCATACTGTGAGAACTATTTGAGCCTGCTTCAGGCTACAGTGCTTAGACTCAGCTTGTTGAAGGCACTTGGCCAAAGACCATCCCACACCTGCACTGTGAAGGCCACAAAGTATCGCCGAGGGAATGATGGGACACGTAGGTGCCTTTTTTAGTCCTGTTGTAGCCCAAGTACATTACCTTTCTTAACCTGCCCCTTTAGAGTTAAATCTTGTTCCTTTATAGACGTGGTAATAAGGGAACTTTAGTGTTTTAATTACTGCAAGAGTCCTAGAAGTAGAACTGAGTGGATCTCCATGTGAGGGAATTGCAAGGAATGGGTCCTATGAGCTTTTAGAAAGGGAAAAGGGGAAAAAAAGGGGGAATGTAATTACTACACTGGCAACGATTCCAGTCCCTGAAGGAATGACTATTGCCTGAGGGCTGCCTATTGGACAAAGTGAGTTTGTAATCTGTTTGTAGTGGCAAATTCCACGATTGGCTCATTAGGATACCTCAGTCTGAGTTAATTATAGAGTTTGGGATCGAGGGTGAGGAGAAAGACAGGAATGAAAGCCTCTCTCAGAAAACCTAATCTGAAGGAAAGCAGAGTGCAATTCAGTACCTTTTCTTCTGTCTGACACTTCAACTGCTGAGAGCACCGCACCCTTACTCACACAGACAGTGCTGTCTCTGGAAGGTCCCCGTGAAGCAGCCTATTATTGTTAGGTGCTGCTCTGAGCTTCAGGGTACACTTCAGGGTTATAAACACTACTGAGATGTTCCAGCATTACTTATTTTCAGATCACTCTCATATTGATGCATTCCCTTGCATGTTTTCTGTTTGTGACCTATTTTTGTACATTTCACATCTGCTTTAGCAGGTCTTTGACAACCAAAAAACCGGGCTGTTTACTGAGTTCACAGCTGCTACTAATATCCATGCAACTAGCCAGAACTGACTGTTTTCTTGCTTAGCTCATCCTGTTGAATGAACCTCTCTGCAGGGTTTGTTGCAAGTTTGTTTCAACTGGAATGCTATCAAAAGTTTCCACACATTTGTGAAATTCTCATACTTCAGCCTTCCTAGAAACCCAGAAACATATGCACCCTCACTAATTCCAGTAACTTTCTTCTGTTTCCCATAGCTTAACTACATCAGCTTTTCACAGATAGTGAAAACAGCCTGTTGTAAATGGGATGAAATTCCTGCTGTCATTAGTTAACACTAATGCTTCTGACAGCTTTGCACTTGAACTGAGTCTTTAAGGAAATGAGTCTTCTCATCTAGTTTAAGGACACGATTACCTATCAGCTCACATTGCAGTGTTTCATTATGGTAACTCAATTACTTTGTTTTTCACGTTACTTTTTTGTATACAGATGATGTTTGAAGAGGGATAGGAATGTAAATTAATCCTGCAGCATTTCTTTGTGTCACCTTCAGCGAGTGGCTTGCTCAGGGTGCATCATCTCTCAACGAGGCTGCATCCTGTAAGGCTGAATTCCTACCTGTGCTGTCATCCGAGTGTCTGTGGGCGGTTTGTGGTTTGCTACTCTTGCAGTTCATTATGCTGAGGATTAGTTACTTTCAGGACACTTGTTCCCACCAAAGAAAGATACTATTGGACCTTTGTGGTGTAGCTGCAATAAGTCACAGCTGTGTGAGGTCTGGGCAGTTTGGTTTTGTTGTTGTTTGGTTTGTGCTTAGGCATTGATTAATAGCACAATATGGCCGGCAGCCGGTGTGCGTATTTCTGGAAGTGAGCAGAGGTCCCAATCTCCATGAAGCAATTAAGCTGGGGACACACTGCTTCACTTCTTCACACACTTCACACACTTCTTCACACAGTTCCAGCTGTTTGAGCCCCTGCCTGAGTCTGCCCCTCCTGATTTTATAGTACTGTTCAGCGCTGTTATTGATAATTTCACAAGTGCTCATGTTTTAAATAATTATGTTTCATAAGCCACATCATGGTTCTCAACTTTCAAGCCTTTCTATGTCCTTGTGAGGTAAACGTTACCAGGTTAGCTGTGATCTGAATTACAGATGTGGATACAGAGGCATAAAGGGTATAAAAGATCTGCCAAAGTAATTTCAGTGCATCAGAGACAAAATTAGGCAAAAACATTTCTGACTCCCACCTGTGTCCTACTCTTCCAAGCAATTTTCGTGCTTCATTCAATTTTGGAACTTTTGCTGTCACGGTATCTCACAGGTAGCTTTCATTTCTTAATGGTTTTGCAGATTGATTTTCACCACTCCCACTCCTGGTTCATTTCCACTTGTTAATCAAGAATATCTTGAATTTTCTTCGGTCCATTGTGAAGCTCTCTGTGGTGACTCTAAAGTACTTTCTGATCCCTACGTGCTGCTTCTTAGACAGTGACAGAAAATGTGGTGACCAGCCTCTACTCTCATTTTACCAGATGCAGCCAACAAGAGATACCAGACCATTTGTTTGGGCTCCTCATAGATGGACTAAAATATTTAGTTGCTAGTAGGCTTTCAGTTTGCATTGTTCTACTTCAGATGACCAGTGTTGTTGGGTAGCTTAAAAATATTTCTTGTGGTAGTTAACTAGACTTGGAATGCTTTGTTTGTTTGTTTGTTTGTTTTTAGTGTTGTGACAATGACAAGGTGAGTGCCCATCATAGGAAACTCATGAACCAATTTTTGGTACCTAGAAGTTGTCCACTGAAATCTAGAGGCACAACAGCCTTCTCTGAATCTTTGCTTCTTTCACCTGTCTCAGATACTCTGGGAAGTGAAATCCTGGTTTTCTGAGACATCCACTTGTTTTGATTTGTTCTAAGGGGAGCTTGGATGAGTAGCTGATACTAAGTACTTAAATTTGAGATGGCTAAATCTGTCCAAGCAAAATCCCACCTAAGTTTAGGGCAAAATGTAACAGTGGTGGAATAAATGGATTGAGAATGGGCATTGTGCAGCTGGAAGAGGGCAATGAAGTGCCTTCTGTTATTTTACACAAATCTCAGCATTGCTTTGCTGTACTGGGAAGTAGGAAGAACCAGAAATTAATCCTCAACACAGCTGGTTTTGGAGGTCATGGTATGTACACAACTCATTAACTCATAGATTCCTTGCCAAAACATCACCTCTTCCACATCTGTGAGTGTCCTCTAATCTTTCTGCACCAAAACTCATCTTTGTTCCTTCAGCAGTTTTTTTTTCCTCTCTTCAAATTCATTCAGCTGGAGAGATGGCAGGTATTCGTCAAGGCAGCTTTCTGCTTCCTACCCCAGCAATTCTGATGAACCCTTAGCACCCTTCCATTTGTTCAGGAAAATTTTTTTCTAGGGCTTTGCTGATATATCATTTTCTAGCAGCAGTAGGATGGTGTATGGATTGGTAAACTGACACCTGTGGACTTGACCTGTATAGGCTCATTAGGTCCCTGGGTGGTTGCTGGAGAGGACTGTGAAACAGTGTAGGTAGAACAAATGCTAAAATAGAGCAAACATCTTCCTCCATGGAGAAATTCACCCAGTTGCAAAACAGTTGAGATAAAAAGAGACCACTGGAAATAGTCCACACCCAGTGCTCAACTCTGCCTAGGTACCTTGTCCAGTCGTGTTCTGTGTATCTTCAGCTGTGGAGACTCTACACCTTCTCTGGGCAACCTGTGCAAATGTCCAATCATAACTGCAGTAAAAGCTTTATCTTGACAGGGCATTTAAATGGAGTTCCCTGTATTTCAATTTGTGCCCACTGCAATTAGAAAGGAAGAGGCAGTTGTGTAGGTGGATTTTAGCAAAGTCAGGAGAAAGGAAACAAAGCATTAGACTGCAGTAAAAC
Source organism: Sturnus vulgaris (assembly GCF_052056855.1). NCBI lineage: Eukaryota > Metazoa > Chordata > Aves > Passeriformes > Sturnidae > Sturnus > Sturnus vulgaris. The sequence continues at coordinate 69,016,837 of NC_142243.1, read as the reverse complement.
AGAATTCTGTAGCAAAAATGAATTTCCATGACACAGTGCAAATCAGCAGGCTGTAAAGATTGGAAGAGGGAAATCCTTCCAGCCCCAGCTGAAATAGATGAGGTAGTTCACACCTCTCAGAATTGCAGTTTGAGACTGCCTGAAACATGATGGAGGGTGAGCTATGTCAGCATATGCTTCGGAGCATGTTCTCGATTTTATCCCTGCATGTGAGCACAAGAAAATTCTCTTATTTTTTCAGAGCTGAGCTGGATTTCTCCAGTACAATTCTGTGGCAATTGGTGAATTCCACAGGAAAGCTTTACAGCCACAGAACATATAAAGTCTGGAACATGGATAAACTGATTAGGATAAAATAGAAACCAGTAGAACCCTCTGCCAAAATCTGAAGTAAAATGAATAGAGGTTCAAAAAAAGTTCATTCAGTGTGCCTGGCTCCTTGTTTCCATAATTTAGGAATAATTACATTTTTGTCACTAACATTGTTTTTAAATGTCAGTAGAAACCAGACAAGTATATTTGCAAACCCAGCCCTGTCACATTGAATATATTAGGTTTTCCAGTACCAGCCTCTTTCAAGTAAGGCTGAGGAAGCATTAAAAGCTCAGTAACTCTCAAGTGTTAGGAAGCTATTGAAAGAGCTTGTTAGGCTTTATGACAAGCAGGTTGAAATATAATAGGCCTGGAGCTTTGTGAAGGAGCCGGAAAGCTGTGGTTGAAGAGAGGACAGTGCCCAAGAGTTTGTAGACCAGATGATTTGTGCAAAGGGGATGTTGGAAGGTTTATGGCAAAATAAACAAATGGGGCTACCCACAGGGACAGTGTTAAGCTGAGACCAAAGTGCTTCCTTAGCTTGGTTTCTAAACACCAGTTAGTCTGTCTAACCAAAGAAGGCATTTTCAGTTAAAGTTTCTTCCTGTCCACACTCAGGCCAAGGAGCCATTTTCTATTAGCTAATTGACCACATTTGTTCTGACCTAACTTTCCTTAGCCTTTTACCTAGTGAGACTGCAGGTCTTTCTGCTAGTCCAGAACAGCACTTGATTCTCTTCTGACAGTCCTAGATGGATTTGGTTAACTCTGTCCTTCCCTGCTGGCTCTGTTCTTGTCCCTCTGCTTTGGTATTGTGCTAAAATAGGCCACCTTCTTTACACCTATTTTCTGGTGGAAGCTTTTTCGACTAGACCAGCTTGGGTATCTAGGAAATGTAAGTTAATCTCTGGCAAGATAGATCCTGCTAACCTAGCAGATGTATTTTCCATGTTCTTGAATCCTCTCCCATGGCATGAGCAATGAGAAAAGTAAATGAATAAAGGTTGTTCCTAGCATTTATAGTTTCGAATGCAAATTTGAAGATGTGAGTGAGTGCAGTAATCACGTGACTTGGACTTTGAGCTGTAACTTGGAGATGTGTACCTAGTCTTGTTCATATCACCATGGGATTGAGAGCTCCCCAGGACTATAGTTTTTTTTAAAAACCCTTGATCTTCGATGGAAATACATAGTAAAGAAAATGTAACTCTACAGAGAGAGCTTGGCTTTGTAATAATCACTGCATCGAGTTCATGGAGTCGAATTTTATGTAATTCATAGGCCTGTCAAAATGCAATTGAGCTAAAGTTATCTACCACTTTAAAACTAGGTTCTGGAGGCCCTGAGCATAGGTATCATCACTAGAATATGTCAGCTCAAGAATGAGTTCCTTGAAAAGTGGATCAGGAAGCCGTTACAGCTAAGCAGTTGTTATGGCTGTTGACGGCTAGCTAGAGAATATTACATTACACTAACTCAATTTTTTCCCAAAGGATAGGAATTTTTTACACTTATTTCCTTTTTTACAGATATGACAGATCTGGGATATGTAAAAGACAAGAGTATAGGGAAGCAGGAACATTAAAAAAAAAACCCAGTGGTTTGAAATCCTAGCTTTCTAATACCTTTTTGAATTATATATATGTTCTCTCTCTCTTTTACATAACAAAGCTGGTTGGGGGAAAAATAACATTTCCTGTTAAGGTTGTAAACTGCCAGTGTTTGTTACTGAACTTTCCAGATCATCCCTTGTTAACCTAAGATTATTTTCCCTAATCCCTGTTGCACCTTAAACACATCACCAGGCATTCACCAAAGAAATGTTAGTCCCAACTGCCTCTGCAAGCACATCTCTGAGTCACTACAGACTTTCTTCATGTAATTCTGTGGTCCCTGAGCAGTTCCAAACAGGCCGACTCATTCCAGCCCGACCAACATATTCCTTGCTGAGTCAGGAAGGACACAGAGCCTTTGCATAATCCCACTGTCATGCAGAAATGTCACTGACATTCTTCTACTCTGAAGAATGAAGGTAATTTCATCATTAAAAACCAGAACAAAACTAAATGATAACTATGTGCTATTCAGAGTACCTGACAGATACCAGGTATATAAACGTACATTCCTCCAAAGTCACATCCTTGGGAGTATATGGAACCATCCTGTGCAGCAATGCATGGGTACAGCACAAAACAAGGACAAATTTCTTCACTCCATGTTTATTTACACCACATCTCTTTGGACGTTCTCCTCTTACTGAATGCTGTAGCTGGAACCTGTTCTTCCAGCTTCCATTATATAAAGGTGAAAGTCTCAGCTTTAGAAACCAGCATTGATGGGCTTGAAAAGTCTTTATCTTCTCCCATTTCATGGTTCAGGCATTCATACTCTGCTACTGACCATCTCACCAGTGACTTTCCTGTAACTGAAAATTTGTTATGGTAAGTTGAAGAATTCTGTGAAAATATAGAATTATCTTTTCTTTTTCACATTATATACATATATAATTCTAGGGCTTCTTTATTTTACTGGAGGGATAATGAAGCAAACTCAGAAGAGCATCTTATTTGCTGATTGTGTTGTAATCATGCCCGATACAAAGTATGGAATCCTCATTTTAATAATATTCTCCTGAAAGGAAGGTTGGAGTCAGGGAAAACTCCCGTGTAGCTAACCTTGGCAGTATTGAGTGTGTCTAGCAGATACCAAGTGCAATGTTGTGGAATAAATCATTGCTAGCTAAATCTTAGCTAATATAAGAAGTAAAATATATGAATGTGTTATTTTAGCAAATGAATGCTGTCAGATCTAATCTTGGGTTTCTAGCCTCTAAAAATGCAGGTGGTGCATATTAGTGATGAAGTGAATGGTTTGAAGTGGAAGGAACTTAAAAGTATCCTAAATTCAAATTACTTCGTGTAGAAACTTGAAACGCTTATATCCATGGGAAAATTTTCCTTTTTCCTTTTTTTTTAAACCACTCAAGTGCAGACATACTTCTTCCTCTTTTACTACCACTTGTTTGTGGGGAGCAGGAGGTTTTGGAAATTTGAGAAAATAACTTGTAGTTCTGTAGAACTTTCACTAGCTCTGTTTGGGCTGTAATTTGCAGGCTGAAAGACATAGATATAAAGAAAACATTTCCAGGAAATAATGTGGCTTAGACTAATCGATGTTGCTGCACATACTTAAGTCAATTACTCAGAGGAAACACAAAAATTCTTAACTGTTTATAGTACCTAAAACCAGTATAAATAAAGCACTGCTCTCCAAAACTTAGAGAAGTTTTTATGTTAGGAGGATTAAGTGACTTCTCTTATTTTCTTTAAAGAAAACAAAACTAGTATTCTGCCTCTTTTCTAATTTTTACCAGGATAAAATTTTTCTTTATAAAAAGTTGATACTGAAGATTAAAGTATCTTTCTACATTTGCTGGGCAGTAATTTATTTTGCACACTGATAAATTTTGAGATAAAATTATTAATCTGTGTCCAGTTTATATTTTTAGGCATATTCAGTAGTAAAAATGTATTGGAAGGGATTTAAGAAAGGCTGGTGGGGGAGGATGGGTGAAAAAATTAAGTGAACTTTAAGGTCAGTGTCGTAAATATATCGATCTAACCTGATTATTGTCTGCCCTCTGGAGAGGCGAGAATCTTACACAGCTGCATTAAAGCTGAGAAAAATGAGAAGCTGAAGAGGAAATTGTATTACTCTCTGAGTAGGTTATGTTGTACAGTTAACAAATGATGACTACTTAGATTCCTTAAAAAAACAACCACTGAAGTCATGTAACTGAACAAGAAAAGTAACTATAAAAATCTTGCACCTTAGCTATGAAAGTGAGGTGAATATCACTTAGTATACAACTGATTTCTCTTTTGTAGGAAGCCAGAAGTTCTCCACTAAGAGGAACATGTTGTTTACAGGTTTGGAAAGGTCCGTTCTGTGTCCCAACAGTAATCTTTTTATGATGGCATGGCAAAATCTAAATAGTGCCCTACTGTTTTCACTAACTCTGCAGCTTCACTTTCCTGAGCCCTCAAGGTTATTTCTAGGCAGAGATGCATTTCCGCAAAAAGAATTTGTGAGGATACTGAAGAGCAGGTTTCTCTTGTACATACCCTGCATCAACTACGTGAGCTGCAGGGCTGTGTCAGTCAGGGGAGAAGAGCACTAGGGACGGTGCCACTGTCTTGCTGGCTGGTGGCTCAGACTGTGCCTTCCCTGCTGTCAGGCAGCAGGTGGACTTTTGGATAGGGGTGCTGAGAACTGAGTGTTGGAAAATGGAAGAATGAAGGGAGTGCACCTTCACCTGATCTTCATCATGATGGCTAAGGACAAAGGAATCTCAGTCTTTGATTTTTCTGTGGTAATGGGCTTTTTAATCTTGAGTGGCCTACCTTTATGTAAAGCCTCTATCCTTTTACTTTATTCAGAAAGCACAATATGTTTTTTGATTGATTTGCACTGAAGTGCTCACATTGAAAACATTTCCAGAGTTACACAGTGTAGAAGAAATACAAAATTAAAGTCCTTCAGTGTAGAAGTATACATCAAATGATGGATATTTCTGTAGCTTTGAAAAACGGGTTGTCCTTCAACTCCTTCTACTTCAAATCCATTCTGGAAAACTTTCAGTAAATGAACGCCGTTCAAACCTTCAGTCTCTTTGCTGGGTAGTAGCTTTTTACAAGTTACTCTCACAGTTGAAATGTGCTTATTAACAACACTTAAATTGCTTGCCTGTTGCAAACTAAAAATAGGTGCCTTTAATCAAACAAATTTTCACGCACTAAATTCCCTATTTTGACTTATATCTATGCTTAAACTTCAAATGTAGAATTGTACAAGATGCTAATTTTGGCACATTTGTTTGAGAAATAATGTGTACATTTCTGGTATGTACATTAAATTTTGTGTCTAATATTTAGTGTATCTGTTTTCCTTAGTTATTAGAGGGGGAGGGCAAGAGATACTGGACTGAGTAGCATGGTTGCTAGTGCTTTGATTGGGTGCATTGACAGAGTAATAATACTGTTGTATTTCTTGAAAATGTTTTTGGTGCACAGTGCTTGAAATATTACTGTACAAGGCACCATCATTTTTAGCTAAGCCTGATACAAAGACAAATGAATTATTTGCTGCACTGCTGTGAAATGCAAGAACTTAAAGTACAGGCATTGGTTTATTCTGCCTTTTGTTACACTGAGAGCTTTGGAAATGTGCAGAGCAGAGAACGCAGACTTTTTTTCCCCCTCTTTTAACAAATGAGGGTTTAGAGCGGCTGCTGGCACAGGAGGAAATGCCATTAGATAGATACAAGAAAAGCCAATATTCCGTGTTATTCGTGCAGACAACTAACATTTGAAACTTGCACGAAGTGCTTCCACTTAAAAGCTGTCAGTCACATTGGTTATAAAAAGCCCAGAGCACTCAGGGACTGTCAATCACTTCTTAGGAGAGAGAGCTGACATCTTAACATTTACTTTGCCAGTATTTACCAGATGCAGAAAACCAAAGGGTGAAAACTCAAATGAAAACACACATTCTTGCTGATCATATAATACAAGGGAAGCATTTGGATCAGTAACTGTTGCTGCTCACCTAGGAGCCTCCAATCCTGAGAAGGTTTTTCTCTCTTGCTCTATGAATAGATATGTTGCAGACTGGCTCTGCCGTGATGCAGGGAAAAGGCTTTTGCAGACAGTGTCTGCTGAGGGTTGTCACAAAGTCATCAGGTGAGGAAACAGGTTAACTCTGGCCTGTTATGTCTAAGGGAGTAGCATGAAATGTGCAGAGGACTTAGAAAGGGCACATAAAGGGCATCTACCTTGCTTTTTTTCTTATGGTAATAGGGATGTGGGTGTTGTAATTATGAGGCTGATGACATATTCTCTTGCAAGAAGGGGATTGGCAAGGAAAGGAAGAGGAGGAACCAGTTAATTCAAATACATCTTCGGATCTTTTTCTCTATATTTCTAGATCTAGTTATCCGTGGATTACCCTGACGCTTCAGATACTGACCTGGTGCTTCAGTGGGACCGCAGCTGGGGGTAGCACTGTGAATTCAGCATCTGGGACCTCTGGTCAGAACTGCTTTTGTTGTTGTCATAGAGCAGGAGGTGTAGGTACAGCTGTGAGCAAGGTGTAGAGATGGTGTTCACACACTGCAGGCTTTTACACATGCTGCTGTACTGGAGGTAAAAGGAATGTTGTCCTTGAGGCTGCCTCCAGAAGTTCACTAGACCTGAGTACTCAATACTGCATTCCCACAGCTGCATGCATCTGAAGGCATTCATGGAACTCTTGGTCCATCTTTGATCAGACTATCAGTCTAAGTCAACATGGCCAAACCCAGCAGCTATGGAAATGTTTAGAACCCTGCTTTAAATAAAGTCACTCATGTGAGTGCCTCTTTACTGGAGTCTTCTGGAAGCAAGCAGCTTCTAATGTTTATGTTTCTTGGAGTGGCGCAGCCAACATCTTCAGCGAGTTGTTCACCGATGATCCCAGAGGTTTTGTTCACTGTGTGCATCCAAATGTTAAGTCTCACAATCGTAACACAGCCTTTGGTTCTGCAAGTCATCTTTCATGTGGAGTTCCTCCTGCCATTTGGAGCAGAATTTTGTCTCAGATCAAAACTCTAGATGAGGTTTTTAGAGGACTACTGTAACTGTAGATACTTACGTAAATTTCTAGAACTAGTCATGTTCCCATTCAGTTCCCATTGTAATCAATGAAGGTTAAATCAATTAAGTTTATAGAATCATGTGATTTAGTTTACCTTGGAGCAGACACTTCTCAGCTGTCAGCAGAATAGTTCCATAAGCTTTGTGGATTGTATTGAGTAGGTCTTCTTTGACTGTAGTTGGAATTCATACACTTAGTGCATATTAAGTGCCTTAATCTTGAACCAAATCCCCCCTTTCAACCAGCTGCTTAAGTGACTCTGTCCATTTGGAGGATTTCCCTACTGGGATTATAGCCTTGTCTTGAAACTCATATTCCCACATACGCAGAACTGCCATATTTTCTTTCATAGCAGGGCTGTTCAACATGGTATATACACACTTTAACCTTTCAGGCTTCTTTAACTTGCATACAGACAGTCCTGCAGCTGTGGCAGCCCCAAGCCCACTGTGGCTAAGCAGACCAAGTATTTTTCCAGTTACTCGAGATCTTTCTCTGTGTATTTGTGTGTTAGTTTTATATATTAACCAGTGGTATGAAGAATACCAGTTTAGATTATGGAATATGGGTAAACTAATTGACAATCAACAAGGTCTTGCTGCTGTGAGTGTGTATAGGTGCATGGAAACTGTATTATGGGTCACAGATTACTGTAGGGTTCAGGTAGTACAATAAGATCAAACGACATGTTTGGGGCTTTGACTGGAGATAAGAGTTTCCTCTGTTTTCCCCTTGGAAATGGTGTAAAACAGGAGTAGCATACGCCACTGCTTGTGACCTTTAGTTACCAAGGGAAAAAGCATTTTCCCATTGTTTCTTACATGTCATGTCTATCTATTTACACATGGCCCAGGCCTGTATTCTCTAGTGCTTTATTTTTGTATTAGGAAGTTGTTTCTTCCCCTTGGGAGACTCTTCGCCCTCCTTTTGAGGGTAAATAAAGAATGCTATTCACCATAACAATAAGTCTAGAAAAAGTAACAGAAAACAAAATGTCCCTGTATACATTTTGAATAGCTGAAAGTTGATTACATCAATGCTCTGCTAATCATCTTCAGATTTTAATGCCAAAAACCAGAAGACTGTGATTTGTATGAACCAGAGGTTGGAACTAAAAGAAAGATCAAAAGCTTAATGTAAGAAAATGTAGACTGAATTTGTGTTGAATAATTTCCTAATAGAAATAACCACTGGTATGCAGAACAGACTTCTGTGGTCCACTGAGGATGTCAAATAAAATGGGTATTTTTTTTCTTCTCAAAATACTACATAAGTTATGTGTGAAAAATACAGGGCAGGAGAGAGACCTTGTGTTATATCCTCATCTCCTCTATGTCCTGCGGTCCCATGTCCTGAGGTCCTTTGTTGTACTGCATTTAAGATACAGAGCACAAGAAGTCAGGAAAACATCATGAATTCCTGTTTGTACTGGTTATTCCTTTGCTCTCCTCCTCTGATGCTACAGAACCTGAAGCTCCACCAGACAAAGAGGAGATATTAACAGAGAGAGTCTAGGACTTGCCTACCTGGGCATTCCCAGATAGGGGATATAGCTTTCCCAGATGTGCCAATTTGTTGTCTGCAGATCATGAGCTGGAGACCTGTTCACATGCTGTGCAAGTTACTGCTACTGGCTGAATGCCAGCCTGTAGTATGGGGGATTCCCTTGTGAAATTTCTTCCAAGAACTAAATATACATTCCATTAATTCACTCTTACCAGAGAACATGGGAGTTAAATAATTACGTGCATTAACTTTTAAAAATCCAGTCTGAGGTAGTTCAAAGAGCTCCAACAGTGAAAGAAAAATCCTCTGAAGAAAGTCCTCTTCACCTCAGATACAGTGGTTGTAGGGTAAACTTCAGGTATTGAATCATCCGTTCCTTTGGAAAAGTGAATGATTTTAAATTGTTGAAGCAGTTTCCCCCTTTCCATCTAGTGACCATAGCAGAAGAGGAATTCCATAAATAATATCCAAGTGAAGAAAAATAGGAACTGACCTAAAATATTCATGTAATGTTCAGTAAATCATCAGCTAACAAGGCACTGTGTACTCAAGACTGCTCCTTCTCTGAGCAACATCCAGAGTTTTAGACATGACTTTAAAGATAAGGCTTCTGAAATGGTCATTTTACTGGATGCTTGTTGAGAATGAACGGAGTTTTATACCTTTTGGAAGTCCCTTTTATTTAAAGCAACTGTGATTGGCAGTCACTGGTAATGCTCATAATGTTTTGGGAAAACTGATTACAATTCTTATGTGTGCAGTTATAAAAAGGAGGCAGTTTTCCCTAATCTGCTGTCAAAAGCTAATTCTGTCTTAAAATGACAAAATTAAATTCTAATAAATGTGAGAATTTGAGAAAACCAAACATGTTATTAAAAAATCTTTGAAAAAAGACACAAGGCAAATCTAAGTATTCCATTTACAAATTTCAAATTACTTCTTAGACTGTTGCAGTAACACAGAATTACTATTGCTACTGTAAAGGCATGACGTCATGAGCTTGGTTTTAAAAAAAGCGGAGGTAATTTCTTGTTTGTTTTATTTTGCCTTTTGATTTCTCCCTTTTTTTTTTTTTTTTTTTTTTTAAATCTCTGGCCTTCACACTTTCAAGTTTTCTCCACAACAGCAAGGCCTATGTATTTTATAATAATTATATATGTATGTACGTATGTATGTATTTGGTAAAATATGATTATAGGAAAACTAAATGACTTGAAGAAAAGAGCCTTCAGAAGAAACATCAAATAATCTGAGATAAAGTCTTAGGAGTTGGCAGCATCAAATGAGGGAGTATTTGCAAAGGCTCCACAGCAGTGAATAGAGAGAAGACCTCTGGGACAGTTAGTTTGGGCTTCTGTTCTGCATGATTCTGTTCTCTCTCAGGGTCACTTCTCCACTGCCTGTAGAAAGAAACATGGTCTCACGAGGCTGGAGAGGACTTTTATGAACAGCTCTTAAAGGGATCATGGAGGGAGACTTTTAAGGTAACAAGCTGCACTTCTAATCCTGTGCATCTGTGGTGATCTCAGGATACATGAGGGCTGTAATTCTCTCCTGAATGAGATGCACTGGTCCAGCTTACCAGAGAGCTAACTCTTACTGTGTGCATAGACCCATACTGAATAGCTGCTGCTGGATACCTGCCGGAGTTTGGGAAAGGGTGATAAACAGGTTTGTGACAGCCCGTTTGATATGCTGTGACGCTAATAGCTGGAAAGAGCGCTCCATAGGTAGGGAACCGCTGTGCGGAATTAGTCAGTCACCAGTCTGCTCACAGCACCGTACCAGGAGTAGGCTGTGAATTTGAGCCAGACAGTTGGTGCTCTCCTGTAGGCATCCAGACAAGCCCGTTCTGAGATGACATTTGCTACGCTACAGATATGTCATGGATAATTTTTCACAGCCCTGTTGAAGTGGCTTATTTATTATCATCTGTTCTGGTGTTATATCCTGGACATGGGAGAACTGTTTACTGTACCCCAGTGCCAGGAATTCCTTGTTACTGTGCAGTCTGATTCCAGGAGAAGGCTTAGGATAAGGCTTGTTGCTTTCCTCAAGGCTGCCACTGCTACAGCAAGATACTCCAAACTGAACCACCGAGTCAAATCCCAGGAGTTACAGCTGAAGTTAGTGGTTTGATATTTAAGTGAATGACCTCTAAGCAAAGAAGTACTGGATTCGTCATCATTCCACTTGCCTCAGCTTCAGAAATCAAATACCAAAATTGTTGCCAGCAGAACAGTTTGATCTTGGATGTAGGCAGCTCTGTCATTAGTCCACTCGAGATTTGCTGAAGTCACATTATCAAGAGCAGTGATTCTCAGCTATGCTTCACAGATCGCTAGCGGCTTGCAAAGCCACGCTGCCTTAAAAGGTTGGTGTTACAAGGCAGTGTGGTAGCCCAGAGTGCATTCAGAAAGTTGACAGTGATCCATGAACAGGATGCCAAGGAATTGCCGCCATTACTGTGCTAGAGCGTGGGGAGTTTTCAGTGGTACTTTTCACAGGGAAAGGAGCTAATGACTTTAAGAAATGGTAACAGAATGTGGTTGTTGTGTTTTCTAGGCTTACTAGTAATTTTTAAATTTTTCTTTCCTTTCCCTGAATCAGGGAAATTATCATTAAATACTGTAAAAACACATTTCTGGGCAAGTCATTCACCTTTCTCTGGGTCTGCTTATGCAGTTTGATTTGTGTTTCTATCCTAGAATATTATTTCCCAAAATCTCTATCAGTATGATTAATTTATTGGCTAATACCTGTCATCCAAGATGACTCTTTTGTTAATAGGAAGGAATCAGATTGATCTTCATGGAAACAAGGCTAGTGCAAATGAGAGTTACTGTGGGTAAAAGTCGGTATGTGCTGCAGGAAATCCCACTGAATCTACTGGAGAGCACTTATATTCAGCGCACAGGTTTTAAAGCAACCTAGCAAAACAATGCCTTTGCTTCCAGTTGTTGTTATCGTATGAGGGTAAGACTGGGAGACTCCAAACATTAGCAGGCCCCGTTGCACCAGGTCTTGGTGACCATTGGAAGAGTGTTGTGATGGAAATAGTAGATAAAAGCAGTCATCTTGCAGCTGGAAGATAGGATAGATGGTTTGCCTGAGATGACATGGAGGGGAACTCATCCCTGTTTTCCTTAAGTACAGAGTTTCAGCCATTTCCCTCTTTCTGCTACAGCCCAGCCTCAAACTGGAGCAACACAAGCTGAGACCTGCTGTGGAGGAAGCTTCCCATGACTTGCCTGCTTGCCTCCAGCTGGTGCAATGAAAGGCTATCAACCTACTTGATTAAGGACAGAAGATGAGCAGGCTGCCTGGGGGAGTTTTGTGTTCTTAGGAGCCCTTAGGTCAGACAAGAGAGGGTGCCAGTTTGCCCCAGTAGCTGAGCACCTGCTGGGGTGCAACAAGCACAAGTTCGCCCAGTTCACAGTTAAGGAGAAGCTGCATGTCTGGGGCTGGCTTCCCTGCTTTCATAGGAGACATTACCACTGCCTGATCAGCAAGGTGGCATTCAGGGCAAGTGGAGGTGCAGTCTGTTGTGTCAGGAGAGAGAGGGCTCATAAAGCTTTTTTTTTCAACATCTTCACATCTTGGTTTTCCATTGGCAGTAACAGAGGTTTTCCTGTCAGAACCGTCAATGCAGAGGTAGAAGCAAGAATTCAACTAACTAGCTAGAATAAATGATCTGGGGCCTGTGGCAATGCAGTGGTATAAAGTGTTAAAAAATGGGCTGAAGACAACTAACTGAGGAAGTGTTGTCATTTACTGAGAAATTTACTTTGCCAGCTAGTGTAAGTCCAAATATTAAACTTGTTAAGATCTTTATTTTTTTTTAAAGCAACTGTAGCATGAAGGAGAAAATTATAGAAGATGTTGAGACTTTGTTCTTTTTTTAAAATGGAGCCTTGTTCCTGAGCCAAGACATGAAAAATGTCTAGGAAGAAAACTCAAACAAATTAATCTGTTCTAATCCAATAGAACACAAAAGTAGGCATAAAACAATGGCTGAACAAAATGAACTCAGATTTTAAATTCTTTTATTATAATGTAGCAGTAGTCAGTAACAAAGGAAATTCATTTTGCTTTGTTCACTTTGTGATGTTTGTTAGATTAGCAATGTCCTGTGAAAACACTGTACCTCAGACAGCAGAGTACAGCTTTTTCTAGGATATGTATAAATATTCTTATTTCTGGTGTGCTACTAAAAAGGGAAAATTAAGACATACCATACTGTACTCTTAATTCTAACCCGCTATTTCACATGTTTTAATTTGCCAGACACAAGTGAGGAGTCATTCAAAGATTTAATAGGTACTGCCCTCATTGTTTCTGAAGCATGCACTCTTGCCTGCTAGTCACAGAACTGCAGTACTTAGGCAGTGTGTATATGTCAGTCAGGTTTGGTGCTTCAGGTTAATTGGTGAATCAGAGTGGTTCTGTGCTTACAGCTATATAACCAGAAGCGTAAGTTGGCCTGTAAGTGGTTGTTAATAGAGCAGGAACGTGTTTATATCTTTTTGTTAGAACTGCTTCCTAATGAAAAAGTCACTATGCATTAGGACAGACTGTATTAATTGTTAACCTCTCCTTCCACATGATGAAACGAATCTTTTATGAACTCATAGAATGTTTCAAGTAAATTTCACAGTGGCATAGGGTTTTTTTAGTGTCTTAAGTTCTTGAAAGTGTATGGTCAGGGAGAAGGGAGAAGGCAGCAAGAAAATTTCCAGGCTGCAGGAACCAGAATCCAGAGCCTATCAGACCCAAGTTCCCATGGCAGAAGGAAGCCCTGAGATGCAGGTGCTCGTGGGATCTGCTGCTCACAGAGCTGTTTATCTATAAGGAAGTAAAAAAGCTCTTACCAGTCCTGATAAATTCTGCTTCTGCTCATGGTTCTATATACTTTTACATTTTAAAAGAATCTGCTGCTTTCAGTTAGAGGGGGAGAGAGAAAGAGCACTTAGAACTTTGCACACACCAGTACTACAGTTTTGTTAATGTCCATGCCAACTTTACCAGCGTGCTGTCCACAATGGGAAATCCACATTCCCAGCCTTCCCTCTGCTACTTTTCACCACCCTCATCCTGGCTGCACCAGGCTGTCTTTATGTGGGCTCTGGCCCTTAGCACCTTTCCAGCGTCTTCTTTTTAGCTGGGCTCATTTTTCTGCAGATTAGCGAATTGAGCCGGCACATGGAGATAGGAGTCATTGTCCTCATTACACACTTCCAGTTTCACAGTCAGTCCCCAATCCCCAGCATGGTAAGACATGTGAATGTCATAGCTCAGGCGCCTCTGCTGGCCTAGAAATGGAAAGCAGAAACAACCTATTTGGGATATTGTAAGGTCTGGTTTTGCAACTATGTCTCACAGTTAGTTTGAACAGAATCCAACTGAGCAGGAACTCTGAGGATGTTTTCTTCTCTACCTCCTCGTTCTTTAACAACGATTGCTAGAATCTGCTGCACTGGTGGAAATTACTCAGCTCCTCCAATGGCCTCAGAAATGGGACAAGGACTGACTGATGCAGTAACAGCTGAAATGACTACTCCACCAGCAGAAACAATAAGAGATATAGAAAGAGACCTGGGTTTCTGTGTTCTCTCTGCCTGCCAGCTTAAAAAGTATCTCAGTGCTGGTTGTAAGATGCTGAAATAAGTAACAGCACTATCTGCTGTGACCTCACAGGGGTTCTCAAACAAAACCTGAACATACACATGTTGCTATTTGTGTGATGTCATTTGTGTGTGTGCATGGTAGTTGTCTTGGCAAGCCAGAGAACACTTTCTTTAAATCTGTTACTTTCGATTCATGTTTTAGCTAAATGCCTTTGTGCAGCAAATTGCAGTACCTTTCTCTTGTATTCAGGGAGCAATATACTGCTTGTGGCTAATTTTAACATCTCTGTTCCTGTGCACAGAAAGCTGAAAGATTCTGCTTTTTTGGCAGAAAACAGCAGCAAGTTCAAATCCTATTAAATTGAGTCAGTAGAGTGATTTCTGTTGCAATGGGAGAAGCATTCAGAGGCAACAATTGTACCAAGCTCACACCTAAGGCAAAGAAAAAAATCTGGCTACTAAAAGATCCTGACTGAGACATTTTCAAAAGTGCCTTAATCTCCTGGGTATTCAGCAAACATTGGGCTTCTACAAGTGAGGTCTTGACATAGGGAGATCATGATAGCTTTAAGATGGGATGGAAAGGAGTCTAGAGCTATCATTCAGCCCTTCAGCTCTATATGTAGGGATGCTGAGCCCATGGTCTGGGTGCTATATCTGCTCTCTGTACCCTCCTGCTGTGTTTTCTGGGGATCTCACAGGTCTGTCAGTGTCACCTCATGAGGAACTCTCTTGGTCCTGGTGACCCAGCTACAATAAGTTGCTTGTTTTGCAACACCAGCGTTGTCACCCAGTTTCCTGCCTACCCTATCATCTTTCCAAGAGGATGCCCACCATGTAGCTCACAGACAAAAAAGCTGCAGTATCAACTGCAAGGACATTTTAAGTAAACACTTGGCTTCACTAATGCAGATTTTTGAACAATGTACACTGACAGTGCCAAGACCAGCCACCACAGCTGAAACTCGTGTACTTTGTCTTTTACCACTTTCTGACAGTGGCTCTAAGCAAGGTTGTTCTCACAGTCCTGCCTCAAAGCTTGTGGTTACTTCATAAGGCATGGAAGCGTGTCAGAAATTGATTTTGATGGAAGAAAAGGGGACAAAAAAGTACACGTTCCAATGTTGTATCTCTTTGCTCTGGCAATATACTGATTCAGTCTCGCTTTTCCCTGTTTCTGTTTTTTAATGTATTCCCTGTCCTCTTACTCTGTTTTCCTGGCTGACCCACCTTTACTAAAGATCCATATTAATTCAGTCAAGAAGTAAACCATTAAAAGAATAATCCTGCAGCTTAAATATGAAAGTCTGATTCATATGGGAAGTGGGTTTTTTAAATTTGCTTTAATAAAAGCAGTCTCAGAAGCTCACAGACACAAAAAAACCCCCACGCATGGAAAATATGTGTAAGCTGTTTTTGCTTCAGCTTTGAGAAAATGTTTATGTTGTGCTATGGTTAATACAAATTTAATTATTGTTGTTAAATCCCCAAATTATTTTGTTTTGTTTTTGTTTGAAAATGGGATAGGCCCATGCCTTTCTTTATTTGTAGGAACAAACAGAAGACAGAAAATGATCTTACTGAAATGATTTATTGTTTTGGTTTACAACCATGAAAGGGAATGGCATTTTCAAGTCTGTATGTGTGCCCAGTTGTTGGCAGCTCACATCTCAATGGTCAGAGGATAAGATTATTATTCACAGAAAAAAAGTATTGATTTATCTTCTATCACACTTTAAATGTTCATTAGAAGTTGGCTGCCAGCACTACCAGTCAGGCTTTGTTGTCTTGTGGGTGTGAAAGTGGCTGACGTGCACATGCAACTTTTCTAAAACCTGATCATCATAAGCATATTTGAGCACATTTCTGCCCCGTTTTCCCTAAAGTTTCTAACATTTACATTGAATTTCTGAGTGAACAGAATATGAATCATATACAATTTAGTTTAAGTACAGTCTACCTGTATCACTTCCAAAACTATTAGTTTTGCTTAAAATAGCAGTTTCCGGATTTAAAACACTAACAGAGGTTGTTAGAAGTTGGAACATTAACATACCATTTTTTCCCATTTGCTTTGTGAATTACAAATTCAATTATACTTTCTGGAGAGTACAGTCACATTTTAAATTCAAAGACAAATTCAAGTACAATTTATATGGGCTGACTGGTTTCTGATCCGAAGAGAAGGATCCCATTTCTAAGTGCAGTTTTCATTTTATTCTTTGCAGTTCTTAGCTTCTGCTGTGGCTTTGGAAAGAAAATGTTAGCAGCGGTATCAATATAAAAAACTGAGGAAGTAGCATTATTGGGAACAGAGTAATCTGGTCTCCTTCCTACCTCTACTGTGGGCTAGAAGAAATTATTGGTGATAAGGATAATTATACCAAGAGAAACTTAAGTGCCTTTCTCATTTATGTGACATATAGAAGCTGAGTGTCCAGGTCACTTTTAGATAAATCAGGAATCAATGAAACATGCAATTCTAAAGTCACAGTAGGAGCAAGCCATGTCACTATCCTTACCTTTTGCCATAAAGATTAGTGAGTCAGGACAGCCAGATAAACATTGTAGAATGACCTGCAGGGTCTTTGGGGCCAGCATAGAATATTATTCTGGAATTGTGAAAGAATCTCTACTACTACTACTACTTCTTTGTCTTTCATTTTGTAGTACTTTGCTGAACAAAACCTCTAAAATCATGAGCTTTTCCTTGTTCTAATAAATTTTTCAGAATTGTGTGCATGTGTATGTGTTAAAAAGTTACTTGTTTCGCTCTTCATTACTTCTGGCTCTCAATTTTCTCTACAAACAGAAAAAAATCAATATTTTCTATTTAGAAAGATCACTGAAATTCTTCCACGAGTGCAGTGACTTATGATCTTGAAAAAATTTAGATTTGTTTAAAATTTCAGTTGTGCAAGAAACAGACTCCTTAGCCTTCGGGATCTATTGTTGTCAGAAAAAAAAATCAAAAATTCAATTACTGCTTTAGAAATATGTTTGATAGTGTTTTGGTTTTTTTTTAAATCATTATTAGAATAAGCCATAACGTTCAGGGCAAGCAAGATTTTATGGTGTAATAATTTGAGAAATTAATCTTCATTCCAACGAAGTTTAAAATCAGCAATGAAGGATTGAGCATACAAACTAAGCAATGCCATGGAAAATATGGAAGGCTTATAATTTGCTTTGTATTATCTGCTGCACATGTGGAACTAGGAGACTGCAGATCACAAGGGGTAGTGAATTCAGTTGTTGGCTTCTAAAAAGGACTTCTGATTCTCAAAAGAGATGTGCTTTTGTCTGAGAGAACCCTTGGCATCTGCATGATGTACTGGAATGTATCGCCTTACTTGCAAAGCTGGAACTCTGTGTTATATTCAAGATTTTATTTCATAATTTTTTTTCCATGCTAGCTTTCTGGAAGTTTCTTTACGTGATTATTCACAGATTAATTGAAAATAGCCTTGTACACCTTCTTATCCATATGTCATCTCCTTTAGCATTTTAGGGGAACTCCAGTGTTCTTGGGTGTGATCTTTTCTTTTCTTTTCTTTTCTTTTCTTTTCTTTTCTTTTCTTTTCTTTTCTTTTCTTTTCTTTTCTTTTCTTTTCTTTTCTTTTCTTTTCTTTTCTTTTCTTTTCTTTTCTTTTCTTTTCTTTTCTTTTCTTTTCTTTCTTTTTTCTTTTCTTTTCTTTTCTTTTCTTTTTTCTTTTCTTTTCTTTTCTTGACTCAGATAGTCATTTCTTAAATGAGGAGAAAGTTGTTTTGATTTCTTTTGTTTTCTTTCCTTTCCTTCTCCCTGTCTATACCTCTCCGTGGAATTTGACTAGCAGAACCAAGATTTTTGTCTCTATAATCATACATTGTCAACAATGACAAGAGGTGTAATTAGCTTCATAACCAGATTATATCATAGAATCACAGTCTCTCAAATATTTAATTCCATTGGCTGAGTGTCCAGACAGCTGCCCGTAATTGCCAAGTACATAAATGTTTGCAGATCTTTTACTGGTTGCCATAAACTTAAGTAAGACTGATTTGTAAAGAAGTGATATTCTCCTGGCCTAGATTTTAAATAGGCATTTTTCTGTGGCAAAGATTCAGTCCCTCTAAAATCATCATATATCCAAGTATCAGCCTCGGATTTCAGATGGGAAGGATTTTTAACTTTTAGACTTGTTTAGGGCAAGTTCTCAGTCTGCAAAATTTCTGTCACTTAAAAGGCAAGAGAGCATGAAAGAACACAGTTTACTGGATTCATCTGAACAAAGCTGAGTGGACTGGAGAAAGCCTAATGAATTAAACAGGCTTTTGCAAAATTGCTGGTATTTTAAATAGAAACTTTGGTCCAGGTCATTTGCTCCAGAGACTTTAAGTGGTGTGGTAGGCCACTGTTGGAGGCTGTTAAGAATAAGGGTGAAATCCTCGTGCTATGGAAATGAACAACGAAAGGCCCACAGATCTCAGAAAGGGACCAGTATTTAACCCAGAATCCAGCTTTTCTCCCTTGCCGAAGAAGACACTAAAATGCAAAGCAATTGCAGGAGAGAGCAAAGTAGAGGAGAGAATTTTCCATGCAGACAGGCATTAATCAGATAGGCCATTTTATAAAGAAAGACATCATAATAAGGGCTTACTCACAGTTAAGGGAATTTTTATGTCCCAGGGTTTTTCCAGTTTTGCCAGATGCTAAGTCAAAAACAAGGCAGGAGGAAGAAGAAGACCGTCGAAAGAAATACTTTGGCTACTTTGTACACTGCAGAGAATCAAGTTCTTGTGCCCCTTTTAAGTATTATATGTCCAGAGGGGAATAGCAGAAAGAACAGAATTGTAATGAAAGTGTAAGTAGACCCAGACCAATGGGAAGCTTAGTGTGATTCTAACAAGCTCTAATTTGCCAAAACCTTGCTTGTGCTGCAGTAGTTTCCCTGTATCCCTACAGTGCAGATATCTTTAGGAGTAGGAGGCATGCTCCTCCTGTTCCAGTTTCCTAGAAATGGATGAAAGCTTAAAGACTTCCACATGCAGAGGGTTATTTATTTATTTATTTATTTTCCTCCCACCAGCAGACTTATTTCTCAATCAGAAATTTTCGTTTCTTTTTGCCAAAGTCTTTTACAGTTCCTTGCCACTGGGGGCAATACAACACAGGTATTGCCACGGCCAGCGCTCCTTGTGCTTTGCAACCACAGTCCTGGGGAGCTCTTAATAGTTCAACCAGCTAACTTGAAGAAAGAAATGAATACAGTGAGGCCACATAAAAACAACATCTACTGTGTTTCACTAGAAAATGAGGAGATATTTATATCTGAGTAAGGAGGAAAGATGATAGCAACTTTAAGATTTAAATTGATCCAAGTATATGATGCTAAAGATCCTAAGTGGTTTCAAATTGCGGAAGATTATCTTGTAATTTGTATATATTGCTTCTGTAGGCTGCTGAGGAAGCTAATTGCTATACATCCTGTGGTTAAGTTATCATCTTTCTCAATGACTGAAGATCATAATTTTATCTTTAGGTGAGTTTATTGCTACCCGTCTGTTATGTTCATTTGTATGCTGGAACAGTTTGACAAGCCTCCTGTTGTTCCCAGTACAATTTGTGTCAAGCCAACCAGGTTAGTGAAAGATTCACCTCTATGAAACTGCTGTATGGGAAACAAGCCCAGTCCCCAGAGAGAACAGCTTTTCTTTTATTTTTCCTTTTTTTCCCCCCAGCATGACCAGTGAGTAGAGGCTGAGGCTGGAAACAGGGTCATAGGCTGCGCTCATGTGCATTCCAACCGAACTGACTGCACATTTACAAACAACAAAGTGTGTGATATCAGAGCAGGTGTTTACTAACTGCACAGCTGTAAGTGGAGATGAGATATCCCCGTGGTGTTGTGAGAAGCTGGTGGTTTTGCTGAGCAGCTTTCACCCTGATGCACAGTGACTCTATGATAAGAGCAGCCTACACAGGACGAGTGCTGAGAAGATGGAATTCCTGTTTGCCCCCATTTGCCCTCACCTCAGCCACGGAGTGCCGGCACCTGGGGGAGCAGTCACACACAACCAGCTTTGTTCAGTCTTATTCTCTAACTGGTGTACTAAATGCAGATCAGAGAGACTGGCCAAGGAAACTTTTGTTTCCTTAAGCAGAAAGGTAAATGAAACAATGGAAGGATTTATTAATGGCCAAATGAATTTATTCTTGTGATATACAGTTAGCATGGAAAACTATGCCAATTCTGCATGTGGAGCACCCTGTTAAGTGGTTAGGGACTGATGGTAGAGACAATAGGCTCTTTTGCTACCTTGTCTGTTTTTGGTTTTGAAATGTTCTTGTAGTCTTCTTTTTCTAGCACAAATTTGGATCTCTTACATATAAGACTCTTTTCTTAGCCTGCTAAAGGGAAAAGCACATTAAGAATGACAAAGGAAAGATGCACATAACTACAAAGAAAGGGAAGGAACATATGAATGCCAACTGTTACAAAGACATTGGTTTGCAAAAAAACCCCAAAATCTAAACAACAGACCGCAATCATACCCCAACACCAAAAAAGAGAATAAAGTAGACGTGTACAGTTGTTTTTTTGTATTTCTGACTGACCCAAATGAGACAACAAGGCAATTCAATAGAGAGTGCTCTATAAGGAGTGAAATCTGAGGAAAAAATGCTATATTAAAAAGAGTCTTAGCACTCTTGGGTGCAGAATCAGTTTAGAGTGGAAGTGAAACCAAACCCCCGCATCTGAGTACAGCCTCCAAAAATGTTAAAGAGTATTTAGTTTGGCCTAAATTCAGATTGGATGAAACTCCAGGTTTTCTCAAAAAGTTTGCGATTATTCATGATAATTAAAGGTAAATGTCAGGGCTTGTTGTCTGTATTCATCAAGAGAAGATGAAGTGGAGGAAACTCTTCTTGATGCTCTCAAAGTCAACAATGAGATCTGATGTCAACACACTCAAGCAAACGTTGCATTTGGAGACTAGGGCAGGAACATGGCTGGGCATTGAGCTGTGGAAATTAGGCTGGATAAGAGGCTGTTTCCAGTGAAGGTGGCCAGATGTTTGGGCTGCTGGTTAATGAGGTATGGGCTGGAGATGGATGTGGGATAAGAAGAGGGGAGGTGACTAAGAGGTGTTAATTCTTGGCACAGATAGTGGCTGGGCACGGCACCACTGTTGGACAACTTGATGGGAATCATGAGACGTTGGGAGAAAAGATGTCAGATAAAACAACTGCATACGTTTCTGAACGTCTGTATACATTTGAGGATTTTATGAATGTTGATGATGACTTGGCTGTACAACAATTCTTGCTTTTGAAACATTGAAATGTAAGACTGTGACACTTTCTGCTAGTACACTCCATTTTAAGTAAGCTTTACAAATAAATAGGTATAATACGTGTGTGAATGGCAACTTCTCACACTGGCCAGCCCTCCAGGCAGGGAGAGGAAAGCATGGTAGAGGTCTCTATCCTCACAGATGGGATTCAGTTAATGTACATGGGTGACCCTGACAGATGTACATTAGTTTGGCTAAAACTTTGGAAGCTGCTTCTGAAATCCAAGTGTCAAGGTTAATCCTGTGAAATGTGAGGTATCTGCAAAAACAGAAGTGAGCTATTTCTCAGCCAAGTTCTAGCAATGTTCACATCCTGGGCTGAATGTAATGGCTGAAGACAGATTTCTAACCAGTTGAAAAGGCTGGACAAACTCCTACATGCCAGCTCTGCTTAACCTAGGGAGCTGTACAGCATTTTCCTACATGCACAGCATGGTAGCTGCTCCAAGGAGTAACTGGAGCAGCTCCTGTGTTGATTAAACCAAAGGGTCCAAGGGCTTGCAAAAGCTCAAGCAAAACCTCTGTACAACGCATTGGGATGGCAAAAACTTGGGGCCTTCCGGCTTTGGTATGAAAAGGCTTCTGATATGTCTGTCTTGCTCACTGGCTGTAGCAAGGAGCGGGTTATTAGGTGCCCTCCTGCCTTTGCTCCACCGTTTGCATTGCAGCATGCCTGGGCGGTGGTTGGAGGGGAAGGAAGCCGGGCGCCCTGTCTCTGACTTTGCACCACATGTTTCAGAGCGCGGTCGTTCACTCTCACATTTTACAAAATCAATTTCCATTCTGTCATGGTATTTCACACATTTGCGTTCTGAATAAGTTAGAGAATATTCTACAACATACAAAAATAACTTTAGTTTTAATTTTTCCTGTTACATGAAGAAACCTATCCATACTTTATCTGTTACAGATGGAAAAACTACATATGGAGAAGTCAGATCTATTAATTAGTTTATAGGCACAAAGTCCCCTAAAGAGTGCCATGAATCCATGTGTTATTCTTAAGAGCTGTCTGAAGTACTTGCACTGAATAATTTATTTCAATTTAGCCCTGTTTCTTCTGTTAATTATCCAAGATCAGATTTTAGTTTTTTGAATTTTATTGTTTTGGGGTTTTTTTAAACATTTTTTCCCATTTACCTAAATTCACTGATATGCTCTCTGAATATATTTCAGCCTACTGAAGTATTCAAGCCATGAACACTCATTGAGTGTGTTCTGTTTTTCCTAATGCATGATAGGATGATTATTAACTTCTGTTCTTTTTAATCTTTCAGTCAGTATTTAAATCCTAGGAGAATGAAGAAAGGAAGAGGAAAGTAGAAGAATCGAAAAATCAGCCACATGAGAACTGCAAACTGTATTAGTGTCTATTTCATCTCTGAAGACTGTTTCAGGACCCTAGCTTAGAATGTGGCTCTGTTGCTCTAGGAAAAGAGGGTCAAACAGCATCTTCCCACTGCTGTGTAGCTCTTCGGTGCTGGAGGGAGTCAGGCAGGAGCATGTAGTGTGGGACCAGGGATCACTTATTTCCATGTTTGGCCCTGATGACTTTTCCCTGAATTCAGCAACTTTAGACTCCACTGTGAGATCCTTTCAGTATGAGAGACAAGAAGGGCCCAGGGCAATAGGTTGGGAAAGGGTTGGGCAAACAAGGGTGAGATAGAAGTGTGGCAGTAGTTTGAGGGTTGTGGTTTTTGTTGTGGATTATTTTACATGTGAGGTTTTAGTTGGCCTGTTTATAAAATAAAACTAGCAAAATGTATGTTCTCTTTAAACCTTCATACAACAACATAAAAGGGTAATGTAATCGATACCCTCATTGAATTGGTGTTAATTTTGCCTGCTAAATTAGAATTTTTCACCCACTCTGTGCAAAAATGCTTTTTCAGCATTTTTAATGCATCTGCTATTGTGCGGTGTAGCTGTAATACTAGTAATGGAAAAGCTATCCTGAAAAATTAAATTAAATTCTACTGAAATATTTACTACTGTATCTTTTATTTTTGTGACATTTCCCTATGAAATACCAGCAACCCTGTATTAGGTAATGTGCATGTTGGTGTGCATTCACCATCCCAGAGCACAGGGCCAGATCTGGTGAGGATCTGCAGACACTTGGGGATAGGATATACTTGCTGTTGTTCTCAAGGACAAAATGAGGTGACTAACGGGATTGGCAAGAGCACTGGTTGGAGCTTTAGCAATCAGAATACCTTCTAAAACTTATCCTGATCCTAGATAGACTAGAAAAGCAAATAGGACTGGAGAGAAATGTCTGTAACTGTGTCTTTCCCAGAGGACCTCAAAGGAGAAAGTAACTTCCCCAGAATTAGCCAGAGACTCTGAAGCAGTGTTGGACTTTGCACCCAGCTCTTGCAGTACATTGCCATAAACACAGAATAGAAATACTTTTGGACAGTGAATGGGGAAAAGGGTCAAAATTCAAAGTAGTTCACAACTGTGTCTGAGAAAATATTTGCAGACACATCCTCTTACTCATTCCTCTCTGCCAGTTAGTAGTAAGTGTTGCATTTGGAACTCTATAAGAGCTGAAAGATTTATTTAGATGTGCATGATTTATTTATTCAGGTAACTCCCTCTGGTACTATTTATGTAGTTGTGCATTTTCATATTCCAGTAAGTTAGTGAAATGCAACATGTTGATGCACAACTGGAATGTTAAGCAAATAAACAGTGTTGGGCTCCACTTCTCTTGATTAGGTCATGCTTTAATTAAGTTTTCTGTATGAATTCATATCTCTTGATGGATATTAGGACAGGCAGCAGGCTCTTAATGGTGCCACATTTTGGCACTGGAACTTCTGGGTTACCGCCAGTCCTTGTACACAAAGACTGTGTTGATAGAATTGAGATAAGGGCTCAGGGGGAGATAAGGGCTGTGTTTTGGCCCAATGGCTTGACCTTGCTCTTGTTGATCCAACAGTAAGAGTCCTATTGATTTCAGAGTGATTGGGACACATGAATACATTTTCATTCTGGAGAGCTGTGTGCAGGCAGATGGGAGGAACTGCTGGTGCTGATGCTGAGTGCAATTTGTTGGTACACAGGTGCCTGTTCTTGCGTGAATCAGTCCTTCCTTTGGCATGGCAGCTTTATGTATCCGTGTTTTGTGTGTGAATGCAATGTTTGTCAGGCACTTGTTTGGCAGTCCTGGAGACAGAAGTTCTCTGTGCGCTGGGTGTCTGCCTCGGCGGCGGCGCTAATTCACAAGCTGTGTTGCGATGCTTGCCGGGGTATCAGAAGGCAGGTCTGAGACACTGGTGAGTGTTCACCAGGCCTGTTAACCCCATCAGGCTGTAGCCACACACTTGAGTTTGGTATTCTCATCACCTAAATTCCTAAACGTACTTCTAAGGCACACTCCCTTCTAACACAAGCTGCCCAAACATCTGTGGCGAGACTAAGGAAAACATGAAGAAAAAGACCCAAAGATGAATATTTCAGCAGAAACGTGGGAAGGAATGCAATGTAGCTCACGCAAAACCTTCTGTAGTGTATGCCATAAATTAACACAATATAAATTTATACATATTTACACCACATAGACTAAAATATATAAATCCTCAATACTCAGCCTTCTGTAGTAGGTGTAAGCAAGCAGTCCATATGTTTAGCTGATTTCTGAGGAGCTCTAGGGAACAAAATGTATCTTTGTGGAACTTGTGATATTAAGGAGATTATAAACTAGGGTAATCAGTGCAGTTCTCAAAAAGGGTTAGCTTTTCTGCAGGCTGAAAACAAGCAGCCATCTCCTGATTTGCTATCTGAGGCTTTAATTCAGCCAGGTGCTAAAATCCACATGTAATATTTAAGTGCATGAATAGTCCTATTGATGTTGAAGGCCCAAAGATCAATCCTTACTCGTCGGATTTTCCTGGCTTTAGGCTGCATGAGTCCGTTTTCCTCTTACATTTGTGTACTTTCATTGCAAATAGAAGCTTGTAACATCTCATTAGGTACCAGGTGTTTCCTTTTCCACCATTTCACACTGACTATTCTAAGCCAGTATCATATTAGCCCCTTTTTATGCTGTTCAGCAGATAATTGGATCTCTAACATTTTTTCTGTCTCTTGGTTTTTTAAACAAGAAGAGAAAAAATTTTGGTATGTTCATGATATGACATCTGAAGTCCAAATATCAGGGTTTTCTTTCCAGCTATACCGGTTTCCAGGAATTAAGAAGAATGATGTAATTCATGAGTAATCTTTTGGGATTTATATGTCTGAAATGTTGGGAAACCCTCCTTTTCACAGGAGTGTGGAGAGGATGAGAATGAAGGAAAATGGGGAGAAGAAAATGGAGAAATTGTTTGTAGGTTTTATGAAAAACTGTCTTGCCACTCGTTCTTAGCACAGAGACAGGTTATTGGCAGGCTCTCACTTTGGCCACCTCCTCATACCAGTGCCTCTGAAAGTCTAGAAAGTCTCTGGAGATGGAAAGGAGCCCCTCCAAAGTACACTTTTCTGGTGCTGCTGTATCAGCACACTTTCCACCTTACATCAAGGTTCTACTTCCCCATTAAAAAAATACCTCCAAAAGTATCTGATCAAGCCCAGCATTTCCAAGCCACACCATCAAGGTGATGTTCTAGAAAGACGCGATAGCGTGCAAGGTGTCAGCACAGAGAGGTGCAGCTAGGGCCTAGTGGGGATTAAGGTCTTCATGCATGTGATGACTGCATCCTGCTTTGTGGCTCTGCTACTGGGAGAATCTCTTAGCAGAAATATGAGCAGGTACCAGCAAAACTAGAAGAGGCTCGGTTCATGCCAGCTGCTATACGATGCTAGTTTAAACATCTAAAAATATCAAAAGCTGTGTACATTAAAGAAAGTCTCAGAACCTAACCTGCACTGGGCCATTTCAAAAGGCATGTCAGTGTTTCCTGCAGCTGCATACCTCCTTTGGCAGGGCTGCAAACAGCAAGCTTCTCATCACCTGTGTCTCTCTGCAGTCAGGGATCCAAGGATCCAAGACCCAGATATCCTTCCTGTCAGCTGGAATAGAGGCGAAGACCAAATGGAGGAGATATTCTTCATAGGTCAGAGCATCCTGCCCTGCCTTTTCTTCCAGGCCATGAAGAAGCCATGACATTTGGCAACAGACTGCCTTTCCAGCATACTACAGGACTGCAGCTCTAGTGAGTGTCCTAAGGTGTCCTTTCCTCCTGATGGAAGGTAGGGTGGCTGGAGAGAAGCAAAGGCAAGTGGACTTTTATGTGGACAATATTGTAAGGAGTACCTGGCAGCCAGAAGTTAAGCATCAATTAAATTCTGGGCCTTGAGGGAAAGAAGTAGTCCCTATTTAATTGCAGAAGGTGAACTATGGCCATTATGCTGAAGAGAGTCACAAGTCTTTTTTGTTTGCAAAGCACTTGGAGCCAGTGTCACTCTACATTACAACAAATCTAATTTTCTGTGTTGCTGATGGCCAGTCATAGGATCTATGATTGCAACACTCAGCACTGCCCTGTCACCTCCCAAAATACCATTTTTTCCCTTTCTTATTTGTCTATATTTAAGAACATAACCCTATCCTTTGGCACATGTTCATGTACAAACCAATTATTATGGCTACACAAACTGAGATGACAAAATATACTCTTCTTAGGGGACTTGGACCTTGTTGGGACAAAGCTGGTGATGCAGCAGAAGTGAAAAACTCCTTTTGCGCGGACCACTTTCCTCTTACTTGCTTATTTATACCCATCAGCTCAGTAAAGTACAAGATGTTTCAACAGGGCTGGGAGAAATAAGGCTTCCAGTTGCTCCCTCCCTTTGCCACTTGCTCTTTTATATGGGCACAGGACCTTCAACTGAACACTTTGTTTCTCCATATGTGCTCTTTATGTGGATGTAAGTGCTTTGCTTTAAGTGGGAAGGAATCAGCTAAAGGGATGACAAGATCGTTCAGTCATTTGTTTACTTTAGCTCATTCTATCTGCAAATTTATATTAGGCCAGTTTTGTGCTATCTGAACACTTCTAGTCTGGTGTCATCAGCCTTTGACCTTCAGCAGAACTGGTAGAAAAGATGATCACAACTTGGAAATTATTGTGAGGCAGAGATTCTATCCCTGCTAGTTGGACTAACAAACTTGCTGTAATGTCAGGACCTGAATGAGGCATGCCTGGTAACTTCTTTTGGTAAGAGTCTGACCAAAAGAGGTCAATACAGTATGCTTATTTACTCATCATCTTATGAATCTGTTATAGGAGAGGATCAGTTTGACACTTCATGTCTAAGTGGATGCAACCTCCTTGAAGAAAAGCAAGCAGCACCCAATGAAAATGCAAAAAAGAAGGCTAGTATGGTATATCTTTTTAGGCTATTATGGCAAACTAGTTAACTCTGTTTTGTTTTGTTTTGTTTTGTTTTGTTCCATAATAAATATCTTTGGTGTCATGCCAGGGGTACTAATGGATTCCCAGTGGAATAAATTTCAACCCTGCAGTCTCAAGAGTTGGGCCTCCAGCTGGCTATATACAGATGTACTTAATCTAAGTGTTGTCCTTACTGGAACAAGCTCCCCTTAGAGTGATTCCCATCTAGTCTGTAGGGAGAACCCAATGTTCAAGTGTATTGCCACAAATGACCCAACACTAAGTGTCAAAGGATAAGACCCAGCAGCATTTAGAAACTCTCGCCCACACACATTTCCCTTCTGCTGCCCATCCCTTGCTAAAACCCAAGTGCTTCAGCATGACTCTGTTACCTGTGTTTAGTTAGGATTTGCTGTTCTGTTGTGAGGGAGATTGGTAAGCAGCATGAGTTTACATGGAAAAAAAAAGGATTTTTACATTTTTTTTCCTTTAATAGCGTTTCTCCCCTTTGTTTTGCTCTGTACAATTATTACAGTATTGTTTGATTACATTGCTCCTTTTTTATCCCTCTGTGCAGACCAAGCATGCTGAAAATGAAAGGCAGCATGTAACCTTATGAAGTCACTAATTGTAGTACTGCAGGTGAGTTGAATAACAGACTATGGTAAATTTTGGTCTGAAGTTCTTTCCTGAAGTATAAATTGGACAACAGCAGGAGAGAGAACAAAAGCTATTTCCTACCTGATGTTCTAGGAAACCTGTTCCCAGTTCTTCATGTAGGACTGCTGCTGTACTTGAATATATTAAAATAGGGACACATGAATGACATTGATACTCTGCAGTGGAAATAGCTGAGCCTTTTGTATTTTCACCATTGCATGAGACTTATGATAATCTGCTTCTTTCTCTAAATGGAAACCCTCCAGGGAAGTTTTGTGTACTCTAAATAGCATCTCTGTGTGATCAGAGACTTGGCTTCATGTGCATGTAATGCATAATAGATAAAGATACAACAATATAAATGCAGATTAGAGGTTATTCAGTCAAGGCAAGCATGTTTTGGGGGTGGGAGGCAAATTATAAAAATGCCAAACAATACATACTGCTATCCTTTCTGGCAAATCTCCATATTTTACCAAAACATCGTTATAATTCTTAGCAGCAAACGGGATCTATCTCATAAATACCTATGTCTAAATCTTACTGTCCTTATGTGTACACTCAGCAGATAATCACATTGACTTTTCTCTAGCCTTGTTGAATCGAATGTCATATAGCTATTTTATAGTGATCTCAGTGCTGAAAATAGTCTGCCAACAGATATGGATATAAACTTTCATAAGAATATTTGCATCCTCAAAGCAATGTATAAACATCAGTTGATCAAACCCATTAAAATCACTGGGATACGAATAAGTAGCATTAATATGTTTTCTAGATCCACACAGAGAAAAGGCCCCCCAGCCCTCTCAGCACAGAGATAGATCTCAGCTTTGACTTTAGCAGAGCCAATGGCTTCTTAGTTGGGTGAATAAACTCCATTTTTCTAGTTGTTCAAGAGATGATCACAGAATTTTCTTTGCCTTAGGGTTGTCTACATAAAAAAGTTAGTGCTCATGGTGCTCAGATGAAAACTGATATCACATTAGGTGTATGGACTAATTCTTTCTGTAAGTTCAGTGACAACTCCCTTTTTAATGGTAAGATGGTGACCCTGAACTAATGCTCTTAGAGGAGCATCTCTGTCATCCTACTGCTACTTCTGCCTTTTTGTGAGGATGAGTTTTCTTTTTATCTCTAAACTGTATCATGAAAGAACCAAAGATACGCTTCACATATGGTCATGGACTTACTGTAATGAATATGGAGAAATAAAGGTAATTTCCTCTCTTTAGGTGAAAATTATGGTACAGTTATTCAAAATATATGAACGAGAGAGGCTTGCTTATTACTATCCTTAAACACTTCCCTTTTGACCAGTTGATGTTTCAAAGGGAATCAGTGGTTACAGCAAGAAACCACTTCTTCTTTCTGGATAGGAGGCTCTGTAATAAGAAAACAAGTTATTTTATTACCAACTGCGAGAACACACATCCATCCCTGCTGCTGCAGCAGATGGACATGTTTTCTTTGACCCTAACTACATGATATGCATTCAGGCAAGTAGTGAACTTAGCAGTATTCTCTAGGGATACCGTACTCTGAGCTCCCATTATGAAATCCTAGGCCGGGAAAAGTGCAAGTCCCAGCGTTAAGTATAACCAAGGATCTGCCGTATGCACACAGTGGACTGGCTATAGGGAGGTAAACAAGTTGCTGTGAGTTTTCAATTTTTAAAAAACTTTTGTAATTTGTAATTTCAAAAAATCCGCCTTTTATTTTTCAGTTGAAATTCGTTTTGGCTTTGTTAGGGATCTTGCTGCAGGAGAAAACATAGGCACATCAACCTCAAAGCTTTGTCCAAGTCATCTCATCACAGACTGAATTCAGGTTTTCCTCTATTCTGTAAAAGGCTTTGAATACTTAGCTTTTAACCAATTCTACCATGCTATTAGGCATTGCTAGATGAATTGGTACATTTGTTATCTTTTTCAAATTTTATATAAACAACCTTTAGTGGAGCAAGAACAGAACCTTAAACACACATGCTCTCTGGCCACTGGCTACGCTGTCATTCTCTGTGTGCCCTTTAGCCCAAGAAGCAGTTGAATGTTTACAAGTACCTAAAACAAAAGGCTTCACTAGAGCTTTGGATTCTGCTACTTAGAGCAGAGGCAGAAAATTGAACTGGTGAGAGACTAAAGCAAGCTGATGGTTAGGGCTCTCCTCTGCTAGTGAATGTGTATTTGCACAAAGTAAAGAGAAGAGTTTGAGGGTACCCAGCACAGTGGCAACAGATGGTAGGTTAGTGGTAAAGGGATGCTTCCAAATAAGGAATCTCCTGTCCTTAGGCAGAGAAATGAATTGTCCTAAGTACTTCGGTATTTTGTAAATGGGATAAGCCTAAGTAAGAATTTTGTGAATAGTTTACTGAAATACGATACCATCACTAGATGAAACTGCCTGATGAGCTCAGCATACATCTGCATATACTTTGCAACAATCCAAGCTACACTC
This sequence comes from Sturnus vulgaris, assembly GCF_052056855.1. Taxonomy (NCBI): domain Eukaryota; kingdom Metazoa; phylum Chordata; class Aves; order Passeriformes; family Sturnidae; genus Sturnus; species Sturnus vulgaris. The sequence goes on along the minus strand of NC_142243.1, from coordinate 68,985,900 downwards.
ATTGGATGAATTTGTTACTTGCTGAATTTTGTACCTAATTCATGTTTCATCTCACTTTATGGTAATTTTGTGTATGGTAATATTTTGCCCTTCTCTGTCGAAGTAGTTTAAAAATGAAAGCAGGAATCCAGAATGGCCTTTAAAGCCTTTCATATATGCAGAGCCAACTGCCAGTGCTTGTGGGAGGCCAAGTTCTGTCTTCAAGCACAGTTTTTTGGGTTTTTTCTGGCCTCTATAGGAAGTCTAGAACTTGTATCTTGGAGAAGAATTTACCAGTGAATAACCACCTCGATCATCCCCCCTGAGGCTGCAACAGGTGTAGTCACCACAAATTATGTCTTCACAGGAAACTAGGAGCAAACGAATGCAAGCCTGGTTTGCCACTTGGAGAGGCCAGACAAGAGTAGGGTGAGTTTGAGCTAAGAAGTTCTTAGCACCAGTGCAGCCTTGAATGATGAAGACAATTACAAAAGCAGGGTTCATTCATGCGGGTGTAATTACTGTGTGCTTAAATTAGTTTTGAAGGTGGAACTTTAGCTTCTAGGTCTTGTCAGAAATTTTCAAAAGAACCTACCTCTCTGAGCTACTGCCAGTTTCCTATTGTATGCATGTACAAAAATCTCATTTTCAATCTTGATAAGCTCTTGGCTTTAATAATGTCTCAAGACTGCAGGTTTCCTAGCTTATTTATCATGCACTGAATAAAAAAATTCCTTTTGTTGTTGGTAAATTCACTGCCTTTTTGTTTCCTTGAGTATCAGCTTGCTTTGTATTGTCTGAAGAGATAAAGGGGAATACCCCACTTAACCTCTCAACATCATTCTCTGCTTTCTTTTCAAGTAATTTTCGAATGCCTGTAATACTGTATAACTTGTGTAAATGCTACCTTTTAAGAGAAAATAATGAAATCTCTCAGTATCCATATAATGAACTCCTCTGTTACATTCCACTGCCTAATAACATTGTGGGTTTTTTCCATTGAGGGATGCCTTATTCGGTCGTTCTGACAAACTGCTGTTTTCTTGTAGCAAAATTGTTCAACATAGTGTTTTTACTGTTTTGTCAATAAGCAAAGGAAATAAAAACCTTATGGGATTTGAACAAGAACATTCACACTCCGTATGTGAGCTGCGTTTGAATTGGAGTGTGGTGGGGAAGCAGAGTATAGTATGCAACCTGTTTACTGAAGTACATGCCAGCAAGTGAGATTTCATTCCCGCTTGCTAGGATCTCACTTTAGACCCATTTTCGCTCTCTTTTCCTTTGCACTGCTCCCTCACAATATCCAAATGCTAGCAGCTTTTTTAATTGCTAGTTTTGAACAAAATTCTTTCATTTTTAATTTTTTTTTAAGTGTTCATCCTTACACTGGACTTCCAGGATCAAATTATGCAGTATCTGCTGTAATAAAATGACCTAGTAAGACTTGCTGTTCCTCGAGCATTATCAGTCAGTTGGGAGCTCAGCAGCACAAAAGAGGTAGATCTATCTCTGAGCTGAGTACTTGGAATCTCTCTGAATTTAGGCCATGTCTACAACTGAATTTCAGCTTTTTTTGCTGATGAATTAACGAATGGTATGAAACTGTGAATTGGAACTATTCATTTTTTTCTAATCGCATGAGGAAAAGATTGAATGCAGGAAACCTGAAGTTGATTCAAGTGACGCAGTGTTACATAATATGTATTAAGCCTGTGGAAAGCATTGCCATGAGCTATCCACAGATGCTTCTGAGGATATAAAGATCATCCAGAACTGCCTTAGACAAGATTTAAACTTTTCCAGGGGACTGTGAGTTCAAAATGGAGTAAGCCATTCATTGATTATCTGCTGTTCCTATGTGCCAATTATTCATCAACTGACCACGTCAGGTAATAATACTTGCTTGTTTCTGGCCACTCATTGGAAGCACATCAAATGGAATAGATTTTATGCCAGTTGTCTGCTATGATGCTGCAGTTCCTGTGTTTGCTATCAATTGTGAGTTTAGACAGGTTCAAATTATGTTAATTAGTCTATTTTGATGTCAGTGTTCCCTATCTGTTGTGACTGACACAGCTCCACCCACCTGTTAATGAATATGTTAATTAACTCATATTAGATACCTAAATATGGCTCTGGAGCCTGGGGAATAGTGACAGCTGATGGCCCTTCAGGGCATAAATGGTTTCTCACTACGATCAATATTCTCCACTGCTGAAAATGCTTCTTACCTTTTTGGACTTACACTCACTTAACTCTCCCTCTGGCAGTTGTTTGCAATACTGAAGTGCAACCAAGAGTTCAAGCAGAGTAGCTTTAAAAGCTGCCTTAATGACATCTATAGAAAAATCATCCAACTCAGCTTTCATCTTCAGACAGAAGGTCAGAGCTCACAGATTTTGTTGTTCAGCAGCTTCCATTTTGACCCCCTTTTCCCATCCCCACCCCATCCAGCCAGTGGGTTTAAAGGATGCTTAAAATACTGTTTATTTCTTGGTGTATCAGAAGTCCCAGATACTCTGGAGATCGAGAAAGTACAAAAACAATGTTTCAGCATTCTCAGTTCCAGATGGACCTCTTTGCTAAAGCTGTTCGCTCGCGTTCATGGGAGGAATGAGCCCTTTTTTGAGCTGGTATTTATTTATGCTTGGCTCAGAAAGGGACAGGCAAGTTTTGGTGTTAAAGTGGTTTCATCAAGAGACTTCTGGGTGGGCTCTGGATTTGCACTATACAGGCTTGGGCACAGATAGAAGGTGGGCTATGCTTCAGGCTGCTGTCTTTCTAGGCATGTGGTCCTTTTTCTGCTGGGTACAGTGGTACTCCCTCTCTGAAAGAAACTTGGAAAAGGTGGTGAGGTCTCAAGAGAGGAGGGCATAGCAAACATTTTGTTCCCTTTCACCTACATCACAAAAGTACAGGAAAGCAAATATAGCCAGGTCAAGGTGGGCATCATTCTGGCCAGAAGCTGTGCGTGGGAATTTTAGCTGATTTCATCTGAATCTGCTGATCACATTGAAAAGTTTTCCAAAATATTCACATGTCTTGGACTCAGAATTTTTGTTTTCACAGAAGCCTTAGGCATGCTGGAGCTTAAGTACCACTGACAGAGAGATGTAGACTAAATTTTTATCCCTGTTACTGTAACAGACCTGATTTTTCAAGAATGCTGTACACGCAATATCTAGCTCCAGAAACTTCAGCTGTAAGGATCCCTATGTAAAAGTCATACACTGCGTGCAGCAAACCAGCTATAGCTCCCCAACCTCTAGGTCCCAGAGCCCTTCTCTCTGCTTCATGCTTCCTTTATGCAGTCAGTTCCTAGTATCTATTAAGACTCTAAATCCAACTACCCTTCATGTAACTGTAGAAATGTCTGTGGAGCAGCAGAGCCTGTTGGTGCATAACTGGAATATTCTGGCACAACTGTGATACAAATACCATCTTGGAGGTATGTAGGAGATAAACAACAGTTTTCCTAGAATGTTTCTATATGGGAAAGTTATAGGACTGGCAGCAGTGCAGTTATTTATTCATTGCAAGCTACACTACTCAACTGTGTTTAGTGTAGCCTGAAGCAACCACTCTGTCATGGGAAAAGAGGTATTAATTCCCTTTTCTGTGCCACAGCAGCCCAGGCTTCGAACAAAAACACTGTGTACACTGAACTGTGGAAACTTACAACCTTGTAATCAGATGTTACACTATTGACAGTGATTTGGGGAAGGGTGGGAAAAAGAGGGGTGGTTTGTTATCTGGTTTGGATGAGGTAAACCCATAAATGTGAAAGTTAGTTGGTAACTGAGAAACTGACACAGGTATATGAGTTTTTAAAGTCTGTCAGTGAACTTGATGGACACAGGAGTTTTGGTCATTTTGTGCAGAGATGACCTTATGTCTGAACTGACAGCTAAAGTTGAAGGAGTTGCAGAACTATAAGATATGAAATAAGAAAGATGATTCATTCAGGACACTTGGAAGTCAAGGAGTGCTAGTGAAAGGAGCCAGGCTTTCTTGGCTCATACAGGCGCATTAATTGAGGAAGATGTGTTTGCTTTAGGGCATGACCAGTCAGACATCAAGCAACACATGATTTCTCATTTGGAGGAGGAAGGGATAGCATTAAATGCTCTTCACAGAGGACAATGGAAACCCTTGTCGTTCTGTCACACCACAGTGGTATTGTTTAGAGCAGGGAAATGTAAAAACCTTGTTATATCTATATACTCCTGATGTTAAGCTCTGGGGCGTTGTGTGTGGGAGTTGCTTTTGGTGCCAAGGAGCAGGCAGTGATTTCAAGATTTTGGCTAAGTAGACCTATCTGGTAAAAAGAGACTGCAAATGGACATAGGATGACATGATTGCAGTACTAGGAGGAAGAAGGAGCCTATGAGTCCTATGTGGATTACAGCAGAGGTAGGATTTTCATAATCCAGTAAATATGTGGGCTGAGTATTTCTAGCAATAATTGTTTCACCTTTGGTGCTTCCAGCAAAAAATTCAGTACTTTGTGGTTAAAACAGCAAAGCAGAATGGAAGAAACCTGTATGCTGCTCTTTGGAGAAACTGATGGCATGGCATTGTTTCATTACGTACTGATCAGTTCCTATTTAGGTTTTGGCTTAAAAATGCCAGCACTTAGAGCAAAAGGCATTGGTCAGGCTGCAGCATTCAGTCAAGAAAGATGCAGTCTGAATACCTGACCAAGGACACTAATGTTTGACCTTTCCTACAACAGAGTAAGACAGTGAGTCAATATGGATCAGGTGGTCAAACAGCACCCAAGCTTTGTCAAAGCCAAATTACACATAGCGAGAGGATTTACCTGATAGAGAAAGACTGTAGAGCACTACTTGTATATGCCAGAGAATCTCACAGAGGTAAATATTAAGTCACTTAGTTGGTTTTTTTTATTATGACTAAGTTCCAGACCAGCTGACAGCTTTGTTCAGAGAGTTTCACAATACCTCTGACCACATGTAAAGTTTTTGTAAAAGAATGCACATAAAATGCTGGAGACATGTCCAGTCATTACATTATTCATGTGGGGTATGTTGTAAAGCAAGAAGAGGGTGAAATTTTACAGACATTCCAAAATAAATAAAGAGTCTAGATATAAAAATTTTCTGGAAAAGGATCTGTATTAACTTAGAATGTGAAAACATTTATTTCTATCTATAAGGATGTGTGCATTATTCTTGATACCCAGGTCTGTATGTCCTGTTGAATCAGCTGTATAGGCATTTATAACTTGGAGAAGTCTTTTGTAATATGTTTCTCTTGGCAGCCAATCCTATATCCTTTATGAAGGCGTCTAAAGGGGAAAGGATAATTTGTGATGAAGTAAAAAATCTGCTCAGACTGGAAAGATATAACAGTCCTTTCTGTATAAGAACAAGTTTATAATACAGTCTGTGTATATGGCTCATTCTGTAAAACAGAATGATTGTAAAAACTGTGTTTGCATCAGATAATCAGATAACCCACCTATTCTGAAAAAAGCTACTGTAAAATTTTTAACAGAGATACTGGTATGAGTCTTGAAGAGAAAATTTAGGCAAAAGATCGTCAGATGCAGAGAGCGCTTGCATTGAAAGCAAAATCTATGTTTTGTAACTCTCTCTTTTAGATTTGACCAAAAGTTTGGATGCATGCAAAACTGAAGGTTTTTTTATAAGTTTATCATCTTGAGTCTTGTAGATTCTGTTCAATGAAAAGTCAGATTTATATGTGCATAGAGGTAGGTCACAATCACTTTCCTGATGTCTTTTGAGTGTGTCTGGCAATCAGAGTGGTGAGATTCTTCATAGTGCTTAAAGAAGTATTTGTTAGTAAGGAAAGCAGCAATTCCAAACAGAATGAATTATGCTCCATTTTTCTTTGTCTCCAGAAACCACTTCCTTTCCTGAGAGCATCCAAACAGCCAAAAGGCACTAGTGACCAAACAGCATAATTACAATTAGAACTAATTACACAAATTAATCTTCTGAGACTTACTGTGGAGATGGGGAATACATATGAAATTTAAGTTTGTATTCCCAAAGTTCGGCTAAGTCTGAGTCTGGTTTTGGCATAGCCCTGTCATACTTCCAACTAACTAGTTAGCTCTTGTTTTCTTTGGATATTTTTCCCAAGTGTGCTTTTTCACTGTGACTTATGCAGGATAAAACAAACAAGGCTGGAGTGTGTAAGCAAGCTTCTGGAAGAGTACTAAGTCACACTATATAAACCCTACACATAGGAAAAACCTGTTGTCTTTGCAAGCCCATAGAAACATTCTCTGGATGGAGCAATGCCTAAAACTTATGATTGATTGGGCGTTTGTTTGTTTGTTTGTTTGTTTTGGTTTTTTTGTTTGTTTGTTTGTTTGGGGTTTGGGTTTTTTCTGTTTGGTTGGTTGGTTTGGTTTTTTGCTTGTTTTGTTTTTTGTTTCTTTTCTTTTCCTTTTAGATCCCATTAGACAATGTATTGTGCATTGCAGAGAAGGGTGGATTGGAAAATAACTGATGTCAAATGGTTAAACACTAAATGAATCATGAAGCTTGGAAAACTGGAAATTTGTTAATAACTCTCTTGAGGCTATTATGTTTTTTTTCTTTTTTTTTCAGCTAGTAGGGGAAATTTATGGCAACATGCAAAGTGGGTCCATAACTGAACATTTGAATGTGGGACAAAATGGAGCTGCATTGGCTTTTGATGCCTTGTCTTGATTTTGTGTTATTCTAAATGGTAAATGCCATAAAATTTTTTTTTGGTATCTTTTAACAGTTAGGTAGTGATCAGATGTTTCATCAAGAAAATATTAGTGATATTTTAAATTCTCTTTCACAACTTAAGTAGCTACAATGTTCTAATCCTGCTATAAGTATCTCTTAAATTCACTAATACCATCTTAAAACTTGGTGTCAAATTACATTAAGGTAGTGGGGTTTGGGGAAGGAAAAGTGTGTGTATTTTTGTTAAAAGTGTATTGATGTAGTGTTTGTAGCCAAGAAAAGGCTGTAAAAAACATTGGTGATTTTATCCTTTTATACCAAGCCGACTAATGACACAGCCATTAGACTATAAAATCTTCCCTTTATTTTAAAAATACATCATGCCCCTCTCTTTCTCGGTGGGATAATCAGGCGTTATGGCTTCTGCATTTGTTGGTATTCTTATAATTTTGGGAAATGTCCTCCCAGTATATGAATGCCTTCTAGCAGTGTATATTCAGTGGAAGAAGAAAACACAATTATTAGAAGTGATTCTTGGAGTCTTTGATGCATTTTCCTTAAAGCTTGTACCATCTGGGATTGTGGAACCCAGGAATAAAAAGCAATTAATTAAAATTTGGGGGGGAAAAGGTAATTTTTAGTCCCTGTGATTCTGCTGAAAAAGCTTTGGAACTATAATGCTTCAAAATGCAAGGGGTAAAAAAATTAAAAACTCGAAAAAAAAAACCCAACTTCTGATTTAAACCAGTCTTATTATTTGAGTCTGTGTGTAAATTGTGCTTGTTGAGTGCTTCAGATTACTGTTTCTGAGGTTTTCTAGGTTATATTTTTTGGTTATGTTTATGCTATGAATTACTTCATAGTTTGTTGGGGGTTTTGGAGGTTGGAGGTTGTGTTGTTTACATTTGTGGATTGATTGCGAACAGTTTCCCAGAGAATATTCAATATCTAAAATTTCAGCTGGGTTGATTAGCTGTGAATGCTCACATATGTTGTGTGGCTTTGTTCCAGTTCCTGGATTCAATGAGCATAACAACTGTGGCAGTCTGGATTTTGAAAAGTACTGATGGTATCTGGAAGGCACCAGTTTTCTTCAAGTCCCATTGGCAAAGACAGAGAGAGAAGGACAGGTCCCATTCAGGGACCTGAATGGAACAGGACATAAGGACACTAATGACACTTCCCTCTACTTTCTCAGGTAGCTGTACATGCTTTTCCAAATAGAGATCCTTTTATGATTTTGAGCAGCAAAAGGGGTTGGTGCTGCCACTGGCTGCTTTTTTCCAAGGCTTACTCACCTGTCACAGGTGAAGTTCCAAGACTGAATTTAAGTGGAAGCAACAGTGGGATGTAGTGGAACTAGAGAGAAATGCTGTCATGAACACAGATTTCTGCAGATAAAAATTATACTTCAAGCCCTTTAAACACATGTTATTCTTTGAACATAAAGGGCTGCGTTTGTTAATTTTCTTTCTTTGGCATGATTGGCAGCCTATCTGCTGAGACAAGACAGAATAACAGCCAGGGAGAGGTTCGGTGGGGCAGAAGAGTAGGCAAGCAAATCTGTCCAACATATGGAAGTCTTAATGTTGCAGCACACAGCCTGGGACAGGCACTGCCTTCTTAACTTCCCGGAAATCCAAACATCAGTGCCATTCCTTCAGTCCAAAGGAAGAGACATTTGGCCTAAATAGGTGGAACCTAACAACCATAATCAGACTATTTGTGGATGTGTTTGCTTTGCTGGAGCTTACAGGCATATGTGTTGATAAAGGGTCTAAATGGCGAGTGTGTTCTAAGAGAGGGCATCCAAGAGCTTCATATTAGAATCAGCAATGTTCTCCTTATTTCAGTGCTGAGCTAGTTGCATTTTCTTTTGTTCTTTCAACAGGTTAGTAATTACTGTTGCAGTAATTAGGCATGATGGAGAGTATATAAGACAATAAATGGTTATTCTGTGCAGTAGTGGGGGATATTTGGTGCCAAGCTTATTATTTTCAGTCAAAGCTAATTATCTCTATTATAATACATGACTCTCTTCCTTGAATTATGAGTGGGAAACTGCTGAATAGATTTTATTTTTTTTTCAAAGTGCCCTGAACCATGGAGAGAAATGAAAATTAAAAACAATGAAAAGCTTGTTAGACAATGAGACGACTCATCTATAAAGCTATTTCTGATAGAATTTTTTCCCCTCCTCTCTTGTCTGCAGTTATATAAATATCAAATGCTTATCGGGAAATAAATTGTTGCATTACACATGGCACGGGTATAAAAGTTTAGCTCAGACATCAGAGAAACCAGCATGGATTCAGTGGGTTGCAGGCAGGGAGCCGAGCGGTCACCCCTGGACTCAGCTGTGCTGCCCTCGGCCCGGCCCGCCTCCGTGAGCAAGGGATTTGCAGATGTTCCTATCAAGCGCCTTTGAAAAAGACTGGCTGCCCACAACTGGCATCTGTTTTGCTTGTGTTTAGGCCCTGCCCTGGATCTGAGCAGGGAAGCAATGTCAGAAGGAATTATACCCTCTGGCTGGCTTAGCCCGAGCGATAAGGACGGCAGAGAGCGTGACTTTGACTGGTAAGGTTTGTGTGCTCGGCAGATGCTACCCTGTCATTGATTAATAATGCAGCCGTCCGTGCTCCCCTTACATCATGGTTTCAATTTGTAGCAGTGACAAGGCTGATCACCTTTCCAGTCCTAGCCGGCTTACAACATACCCTGGGCCTGCTTTGCCCCACACATCCGAATCATGCTGTAACCTGACCCCCTGACTGGTGAAACCCGTAGTAGGGCCGCAGCTCACTGCCAGCGCCGGCGGCCCCAGCTCAGCCGGCTCCCGGCACCCCGTGCCTGGATCGCCTTCCCGTGGGGACTGGGGAGCGAGCCTGAGTGGGAGGAGGTGCCACACAGCCACGCTTTGTCTGAATGCGCTGACAGCCGCCCATAGCGGGGACGGCAAAGAGCTGGGAAGCGCTCCTGGCTTCTGCGTTCGCAAGGCAGTCATTGAGATACCCTCGTCAGGCTCTGTCGGGTGATTGATGGGGCAGTGGGAAAGGCAGCTGGTCGCTGTTGCTGTTTGCTGTGGAATGTAAATATTCCTGTATCGAGAGGGCATGGAGCAGGGAAATGCGTGCCTGTGAGTGTGTGCGCAAAGGTCTGCCATTTCCTGCCTTCCACACAGACTTCTCCTAATTTTAAAAATTTTGGTTTTAATTGAATTCCTTAGAGAAGAGAAGCAGTAAAGCTTTCCTGCGAATTTACAAGGCAGCTTTCCATAGAAATTCTGTAGCGTGCTTTCCCATGTGCTACACAACAGATGTTTGAAGCTGATCGGTGTCATGTGTTGCATTTTGCGGTACTTTAATACGTGCTTTTGAGAGACAAGCAGTACAAAGAGGAACCGAGACTCTAAGATGGATATAATTTTCACAGTGCTGTCTTTGGTTACTCCAGTAAAACCACATCAAACTATCCCTGTGCTGCTCATCTGCAGTCTAGGCTAAAAGCTGCTTGACTCCTGGCAAAAATTTCATCCTTTACCTGCACACTAATTTTTCCAGCAGTCCCTTGCACTACACAAAAGCTCCGTTTATTGACAATATAGATTTTCATACTCCTCATAAAACTGCAAATCAGACTTTCTCAGTTTTCTTTGGTAATGGCATTGTTAAACAGAGGTGATGTAACCGAACTACTTTTTTGATGATGCAGGCTTTGTTTATTTAAATTTATGGTGTAATACAAATTGTCTTTCTCAAATTAAGCATGATTTTCTGACCTCTGTGCAGGGAACTTGCACAGAAGATTACTGTCTGATATTCATCGTGTGCTATTCCAAATCTTAGTTCAGGTCAGTGATTGCATTTTGACAGCTTCCTTTTAGGAGTGGCTAAGCTGAGCCATAGCCAATATACCTTACTAATTCACTTTCTTGGTGTCACTGAATGTCCAGTTTGATGAAAATGGAAGGTGCTTATTAATAAACTGTTTATAGATCCTGTAAGGCCGTAGCCATATGTTCAACAGGGGTGGCAGAGAATTTCAAAAATAGTAATAAAAACAGGAGCTATTCAAAGATTTTTTTCATAATGTCCCTATCAATTAAGATAATCAGTGGGTGAGGAAGAATTCACATGCATTAGCATTCAATAATATTTATTTACATGAGAGAGGGTTTTAATATAGGACCCTGAAGTGGCTAAAGGCTACTTGAGTTGGTCTAGAAGCTGTGTAAGAGCTACTAAGAAAGCATTAGTATGTAAATTAAAGACAACACAGTCAGCTATACTTTAAATTGCATCTAAATAAGGTTATAAAATATTTATCTGAGATGCAGGAGAAGTGTAAGCCTCTTGACTTTCACAAGGCAAATATATCTATGGCACAAACAGATGAAAATAGAGGCAGTTTTCACATAATCAAATGTATAGCACTCACTCCTTCATTCCTTGGCCTGAGAATCCAAAATTTAGTAGCTAACAAGTAAATATTGTAAAGCATAGTATTAGTGGATTAGATCTGGCAAGAAACAAAACTCCAGACTAGGAACCTGCAGTACCTGAGAGGAGGAAAATCCATTAAACATACACAACAGTAAATCATAATGATAATCTTGTAGAGATGTGTCTGCAAACTGTAACTCAAAAAACCAAACTAACCCATTTACAGCTTCCAGCATCTCACCAGAATACCTTTAGATGCTATTAGCCTATTTTTGTTTTATGTCTCTTTTGTAGTGGCAACTTAACTGTTTTAAAGTGTATCTCTGTGGGAATTGATGGGTTTTATTATGTATGTTTTTGTACTATAAGAAGGAGAATGATCGATTTTGTTTATGATTATGCTGGTTGTTGTTGTTTGGCTGCGAGACAAGGTTGCTATCAACAGAAGGGATGAAGCATGAGGTAATGACTACAACTTAAATGAGATCACTTGTCATACCTGCTTTTTGCTTGGACTGATCATCAAGTATCAGGGCACAGTCAAATGCCATGTGTGTTCTCTTTCATGTTTACAAACTGGCAAGCTTAATGGACGATAAACTTTGACATTTCCTAACAGTTTCCTTTGCCCTTGAAATCCAAGCTGCTAGTTCTGTGCTAAACTATTTAGGATCTACTGAGAGTCAGTGGAACAGTTTATATGTCCAGTTTGCTTAAGTATTCCCTGACCTGATTCTCCTCTGCTAAGGGTGTATTTCGCTTGTTCCAGCCTTTCTCCACAGTCTCTAGGACCTCAGATTCCTGAAGGCCAGTCCTGCTACAAGATGAAGGCAGTGTTTGGTACTTTGGTCTTTTCCATATCCTGTGTTACCAGATCCCCAGTCTTGCTGAATAACAGGCTCACATTTTCCCTAGCCTTCCTTTTGTCACACATGCGCTTTACAAAAGCCCTTCTTGTTGTCTTTGATATCCTTCTCCAGATTCAGTTACGTTTGGGCTTTGGTGTAACTAACTTTGGTGCTTAGACACTGCCTCCATATTCCTTCTAGGTTATCCTCCACCCTCTGTATGCTTCATTTTTGTTCTTGAGCTGGTCTAGGAGTTATTTTTTCATTCATGCAGGCCTCCTGACATTTTTTAAAATTGTTGGGATGGACCTCTTTTGATCTTAGAGGAGATAGATGATCCCTTTAATATTATCCAGCTTTCTTAGGCCTCTCTTCCCTCCAGTTCCTTATCTCAGGGGACTCTTCCAAGCAGATTTTTAAAGAGTCGAAAGTCTGCTCTCCTGAAGTGCCCAGGGTTTTTGAGCTTGATTTTCACCCTCCTCTCTGCCCTCAGGATCCTGAACTCCCCCATCTCATAATCTCTTCAGCCAAGGCTGACCTTGACCTTGATCTTCACATTCCCAATTAATCTCTCCTTGTTGGTGGGCATGAACAGCAGAAAATTTCTTGTCATTGGGTCTTGTCATTCATGCGCTCTAGAAACCTCCTGGATTTTTTATTGTCCTGCTGTGTTGTCCCTCGAGCAGATATTGGGGTGGTATAAGTCTCTTAGGAGGTCCAGGCCTGCAAATATGATGATAAAGTTGCTTAAACCGTTAGGACAATCCAGTGAGGGAATGGAAAGAACAATACTGATGATAGAGAATTTTTATGTTTGTGCAGAACTGTGGAAATACATTCTGTCTTGCATACTGCTTGCTGAAAAAGTTACTACAAATATCCCTCTCCATACTGGAGACTTATTGCCCAAACTAGAGTTACTGTCCCCTCGGACCTGTGGCTCGGCATCATGGGAACTGCTTAAACCTGTTCATGTCAGAAAAAAACCCTGAGTGCACAAAGACTAAATATTTAAACACTTTTGGCCAACTTCATTCATTTTGCCTGAAGCACACTCGCTCCCTAGCAGGTCAGCTTGCTGTAACCTCTGGCAAGGGTGAGAAGCAGCTGGGAAGATCATCATCTTCAGCTGGCATAACTAGGTCTGTAAAAGGACTTCTATCTTTGGCTTTTCTCCACTCTAGACATACTCTGCATATGACTAATTTGTTTTTTAAAAGAAAGCCACAGAACACTTACCCAAAGAATTCTGCTGCAGCAGCATTCCTGCTGAGAGGAAGACTGAGCTATGGTCTTGTCTTGGTCTGGGAGATGAGAAGTATGATGGTGTTTGTTATTGGTCTAACCTGGAGTAGAATGGCCAGTCAAGAATTATACAAGGAAAGAGAGAAATGCTGCTCAGAAATGAGACCTTCAGTGTTTACTTATACCCCTGAACCTGCTTGAGTATTGAGCATTGGCATCATGAGGAAGAGACACCATTCGAAAAGACAGAAAACAAAAATGAGGGAGGAAATACTGAATCAGATGAAGTCTGTCAAATGCAAACATGAGAAGACAAATGCTTTGTGAAAGGGTCTTAAATTTTTGCACTTTTCTTTGACTGACAAGCAGTACCACCAGGACCTAAAAGCTTTATTCCTGGACCCATGTGGACCAGAAGTGCTAGTTTCTTTTTCTAACTTCTTGGCTAGCTGCAATTTGCCAAGTTTTGCCCGAAGTTCTTATAATTAATATAAATTTTAATTTAGGAAAGAGTTGGACTCCATTGATGGGACCATATCACAAGCAGGATTGATAAAAATAGACTCAACTACAGGAGAATTCCTTCTCGTGTTAAGGCAACACCTGTACTGCTACACCAATTGTTGGATGGACAGGGACTTCCTGAGGCATCTGCAAAATCTGGTGTAAAGAGCTAAACTCCTCTGGCAGAGATCCATGACAAATTGCTGGAGAGGAGAAGAGAACCACCCAGGTATGTTCAAGTTCTGGACTCCAGGTAATTGAGTACAAGGCTCTCACTTCCAAAATGAACTGTTGAAGAGGAAAAAATCCTTCAGCTTTTGATATCTGTGACAAACTGGCGCATTCTGACATCCTAGCAGCCATAATCCTCCTCTTTGCTTTTCTGCTTCATCTTTGATGAACTGCGAATGTCACAGGCCTTAGAAGTTCACTTGCAGGTTTTCCATTGTGCTTCCACCACTGTCACCCCTACATCTCACAAAGCTGAGTGTTTTTTCAAGATTTCCTTAAATTCTGTACAGTAAACCAGAGAATGATATGCTTTTTTTCATAATCCAGAAACTTGGTCTTAATTCCACACTATAAGTCAAACATGCAGAATGGTAACAGCAGGTGAGGAGGTGCCTTAGCACACCCGTCAGATGCAGAACTCAGATTATTTCAGAGTTGGAAGTTGCTTTTTAATAGATTCATGTGGTAGTACTAATTACAGATGTTGTTGCAGTTATTAAATACACATTCTATAATAATGGAAAATAAGCATAAAAGGGGTCTCATGTGAACCCAAGAGCCAATGTGAGAAATAAAGGGAGAAGCAATAAGTATTAAGAACCTGTAATAATTCAAGCAACTGAGTTGTGCGTTTCTGGATGTGTTAGAGATTTTCCACAGATATTTCCTATGGAAAGAATTTATGAATCAAAGCATAGGAGTTGTCCAGGGAAGATTGGTCCCACATGGATACTGTTGCTGTTTTAACTCATCCAAATCTTCAAAACTATTCACTATGAACAGATTGTATTCATAAGTACAGGAAGCATTTGCATTTAGCATAGCTAAATTAGCTGAAGCAGAAATGAACACACTCCATGTAATGTTTAACCAGAAAATGGAACAGTTGTATGGTCAGAGCGAGACATTTGGAGGGGGAAGATAGAGCAAGCCAAATTTTGCTCCTGGTTGGGGTTATCACAGGAGTGCAGCAACATTGTTCATAGCAAAACATGGCTGGATTAATTTGCTTTCTACTTGCATTAGCATTCTTGTCAGGAAGGAGAGGCACTTAGGCAGAAAGGAGAGCTGAAACCTCAATTTTTAGCATCATGGAAAATGGTTAAGACTATTTACTCTGAAGGGACTTATCTAGTGTATATTTGAGGAAGGAGATACACCATTGATTGTATTTTATTTTAAATAATGCTGCCCAGGTATCAGTACATTTCCCTTGTCTCTTTCCTCTTCAAAAACTCCAAAGCAATACCATTCCTAGGGCAATTTTTGACTCAAGAGTGTGAGGTTACGAACCACCTCAACTCTTGTAGAAGTAAGTAGGGTTAGAAAGGCTTGTGGGTACCTTTGCATTCTCAGACACAGTTAGCAATTCACATGACTGAAATTTCACATTTAAAAAAAAAGGACGTGGAGTTTTCTTTTCATTATCTTTCCTGGAATAAAAATTTTGCAAGCAGCTTATCTGTATTAGAAAGGTTGTACATCTTTAAATTTATTAGATAACACACCTACACTTGCAACAAGATTAAGGATAGGCAGATATGTTACCAAAGTTTCATAATGCTTATGCAAATACTTTTCATTTAGAAATATCCTGAGTGCTGGGATCTCTTTTGCTTCCTATCTTCTGTCCTGGACAGATTTAGTGAAACATATAATATTTATTACCAAATCTTTGGAAATGTAAATATATCTCTGCCTAGAATTTTAGGAGTTAAACTAAGCTTGTTTAGTTTGTTTGAAATAGTATTCCCATCATTACAAAGTTTACTGTTTGTTGTCAAGTGATGTAGAGAATTGCAGTGAAAGGTTCAAGGTTGAAGTCTTCTGGGGTAGAAGCAGATACAGTTGATGCTGTCCAGCTCTGGTGGGTGTATCAGTCGCATTTTTAATACACCATTTGTCCAACACTGGGCATTTTCACTTAGGACTGAGTAGTCCACAGATTTTTACTGGCTAGGTCATCTTGAACCCTCTGGAGCTATATGGATCCAAGCATATGCTAATGTTATATTAAGAGGAGTCAGGTGGTATATCCCTGCCCTGGTTCCTCCCTTCCTACAATCCCTCGTGCACTTTGATTTTTATGCTTACCATGTGAGCTAGAGGAGAGTGGCAGTGCCCAGTTTCCCTTGATCTGGAAAACAAGGTGACTGTGACTGAAAGGAGCACTGCAGAGTCTCTGCCACCTCGCGTGGCTCTTCTCAGTGAAGGTCTTGCCGCATCATGGAGTGTTTACTGATGTTGCAATATGTTCTGTAAGACACGGGATATCATCCACTTCCTCTGGTTTCTCGCTCCAGCATCTCTCCAAGAGGAAAATGTGAAAGCCTGATATGGTAGTATTCAGTTATTCTTACTGTACAAGGTACAAGCAAAACAGTTACTGTTAATCATGGATGTTTTAAAACCATAAACTCGTTGTACATATTCTTTAACGGTTGGGGAAGAAAGTTGATCTTTCCTGAAAATATTGAAGCAGATGGGAGCAGTGTAAATGCCAGAATAACCCTACAAATTCTACTAATGTGAAACAGTTTTGGACAGTTCAGGACATCTGGAGTGAATATGGGAGAGGGAAATGAAAAATTTCTTGAATGTACTTAAAGGCTGAAATAGAATTACAGTGGCACAGGCATTCAGAAACTGAATGAAATACACACATGGATATGGCAAAAGGCTTAAAAGGAAGTCAGCCTGCGAGAAGCAGAACTATTTTTAGTCTCCTAATGAAGAAAGCAGCTGTATTTGAGAAAGTCAGTCACTCACTGCTTGGAAAATCAGCTGGAACTCTTTCTGGGTCCTGGTGTTCTGGTTGTGAAAGGAAAATCTTATGTGTAAGCTCTTTCAGCCCTGGAGAACCTTAAATGGCAGTCATCTTGGCTTTTGAAGCACAGTTGGGAGCTTCTTGGGAACAGATTCACAGACTTCTGTCGGAGCCCATGGTCACTCTGTGGTGTTCAACCATTCTTGGAATGAGCATTTCTTCAGGAGACAGCAAGGATTTAGCAAAGTGCTTTGAGATGTGCATTGAATATAACATTGAGTTCTGCCTTTTTTTTTCTTTTTTTTTGTTCTGTGCTGTGCAGCTTGTTATACAATGTTTATTTCCATTCTTAATTTCCCCAAAGCTTTGCTGGGGTGCAGCAGGCTGTCCAGCTCATTATAAAAGCCCTGTTTTCTTGTCGGTGTACTGCTTGTGTTAGGTATGGGAATGGAAGAGAGCCACTTTATTTTACTGCTCTAGTGAAACTTGAATTGTGAAAAATTGTGCCACTGATCTTAATGTACCATCTTCTTTGTATAGAATAAGCCCTTTTGTGAGGTTTCTTTGGTATAAAAGAGAGACATGTCTTTTTCTGTCATATTGCTGAGTTAAACAATCAAAGTGAGTTATATGTGTCCTGGCTGTGACAAGAATGGACAATAGTTATCACCATGTCAAAACCATCAAAAGTGCTTGCTGGAAGTAAAAGAGACAGCTTGATATTTCTGCTGGCTTGAGGAACCATTTCTGAACTAGTTAAAGTAGGTGCATCATAAAAGGATGAATTGAGAGAAAAGGGATTTTAGCTTCAAGCCAGTGTTGGGGAAGCCTGACCACAGCCATCTGCCTGAGATGGCCTGGCATTTTTCAATGAGAGGATGAGATTAGTGAGGAGGGCAGCTTGGGTTTGG
Source organism: Sturnus vulgaris (assembly GCF_052056855.1). NCBI lineage: Eukaryota > Metazoa > Chordata > Aves > Passeriformes > Sturnidae > Sturnus > Sturnus vulgaris. Next base: position 68,968,257 of record NC_142243.1, on the reverse strand, counting down.
GAACCTGCTCCTGCAAGTAGTCAGTCAATTTCAGTCAATGGTCACCTCCCCAAACCATCAGGAATTGAACAAGATCTTAAAAGTGGGAGGAAGGCAGCAAGAAGAAATGCCATGGAGAGGGAGCTGCAACCTGGACTTCATGAGTATCTGTGCCCCTGGGCAGATTTGCCAGGCTTCTTCAGTCACTTCCAGCTCCCAACCTTGCATTTGGTTTCTTTAGAACTATGTTTTTTCTTGCTGTCACGTGCTTTAATACATGCAGTGTCTTACACAGTGGGGAACCATCTTGTATGTGAATCCTCAGAAACTGGAAGGAGGGGAAGAGGTTGTGTGCACCTGATCTCCTTTTGTAGTAAGACTAAGTCTGGGGAAGAAGTTGATGCTCTCAGCCTCTTCCCATTTGCTTGTCACCTGCCAAGTGTTTGCAGAAGACTATCCCTCGTCGATTTCCTGGCACGGTTTCTTGTCCCTAAATCTCCTTCTGCTTGAACAATATAGTTTTAGAAAATAACCTCAAAGTATTGAAAAGTGGGAAGCTCATTGACTGAGTTGCATTAAGGGGCAATTACGTGGGTATTTATTCTGGCTTCAGTCAGGCAGCCTGGGGACAGTGACCAGCAGCTAGAGAGGGAGCAGGAGCCTCCTTGCCCGACTCAAGGGCAGTCAGTGCCACAGGTCTGACCACAGCCTTGCTTTCTGACACAAATACCTGAAGTTCTTAGATGGTTTCAGTAGAGCCTGTTTTGCATAAACCATTTCTATTTTCCCATTACTCATATCTCCCTTTGTTAATAACATAATGTAAATAATTCTGTGCTGGATTTGGCATTCATTTAAACAGGTGTTACACTAAAGCAGTCGTAATTGGTTTCGGTGTTCCCAGCCTTCTCTCCGGCTGCAGTTTCCAAAGGAGTTTACTTGTTTTTGCTTTTGAAGGTTCGTTATTACCATAATTCTCTCATCAGTCTGCTACTTTTCATGTTAATTCACTTCTATAACCTGGTAGGAGACAAGATGAAATGTTTGAGGCTGCATCTTAAGCTTATTCTGAGTGGCCCGTGTTTTAAATGGTTGGGATGGGCATTGGCAAGAAGAGATTTGGGATATTTACAGTCTTCAGGAATCTGTGTAAAAGTAAAAAAAAATGCTTATCCTGATTCTGTATAAATACGACATCCAAAGCACACCTGTCTTCTGCCATGTGGGCCAGCTAATTGGTTTTTGAGCTATTTTTACTGTTCTTAGCTGAAAGGCAATTTTTTTTGTTGAATTCCACAGAAAGCTCAAGAGTTGTTTTAGGGGTTTGTTACTGTGAAAAATAGCCGTGGTTCTGCTTTTTTAAAAAGCATTCTCAAGGAATAATTACAATGATTGAGAATGCTCCTTAAAAAAAACCCAGAAGCATGTACATTTTTCATAGCTACACGTCTCTAAAATGTCTTTGTGGGTTTCTTCACATATTCAGGAAACTTTTAAAAATAAAAAGGAGCAAATCTATCTCTGAGCTTGGCAACAGCTGAAGTTTATATTTCACAAGTATCTGAAAATGGGTTCCTCCCCATTTGCAGACACAGATGCCAAAGTTTTAAACTGACAGTGCAAAGTTTATATTGCAAGCTTTGTAAAGGCGCAAAGCAGCATTTTTCTGCTCTGTGCCAGTCCTGCACTTATGCATGGCTGGGATGAGGCCTTGTTGGACAGTAATTATTGTTATTGTTTATGAATTCCTAGTCTTGTGGTCCTGCGGAGCAGCAAGTCGGCATTGTTGAATCAGGAACTGTAGACATGAAAATAGCAAAAAGGTTGCCCCTGCTGCTAAACTTTTGGCAGTATTTTGTATTCCATTCTTGTCTGTATTAAAACACAGAATGTAGTGAATGGGCCAAACCCTGAAATCCTTATTTGGTTATTATGAAAAGGGAGAGAAAAGGCTGTGATTCATTAGGAGGGAGATGAAGAAGAGACTGCAGAGAAGGTCTGTGCAAGGTAGCTCAGAAACTTCATTTCTCTTGTGTTACAACCCAGCAACACAAGGGTTGTCTGAGCACAGCAAATGCCTCTATCAGAAGTAATGCTTTAAATAGTCCTCATGCTGAGGCAAATACAGCAGTGATGTGAGGAGATGCCTGCTGCTTATGTGATATGTCTAAGCATGTGTGTGCAGGATCATTTGGAAAAGCTGGGTAAATTCATGCCCCTGCAAAGATGTCTCAGGTGGAAATCATTGGATGGGATGTTCCTGAAACCACCGATTTCAAAATATTAATTCAGATATTTTTGTAATTTTGTTTTGTTTTGTTTTGTTACGGGGAGCACAAAATACCTGGGGTTACCGATTATTTCAAATGAAAGGGGTACAGGAGAGGGAACAAAACCTGTTGTTCCAGCAGCAGAGCAGTTACTAAGTGGCAGGTCATTAATCCCACTTCAGTATGTTGCTGGGAGCAGCAGGAGTTACAGATGTTTGATTGCATCATCACAGTATAGTCTCTGATGATGGTGGTTTTGGGTTGTTGTAATCCCACAGAAATTATACTTTGGCTTCAGTGCTTTGGCTTGCCTGAGCATGACTGATCGTTATCTGCTCTTTAAGATTAGCTGAAAGTGCCTAGCTAAATGCTCTGAATTTTGTGACAGAAGAGGATGAATCTGGGGGCTAGGTCTGTGAAAATGTTGCACACAAACAGGCTGCTGTGTTTCCTCCCTTGTTCTCCCCGGCATAAATGGAAAAATAAGAGCAGTGCAGAGCTCAGCTTGTCTGCTTGGTATACATTCAGCTACTCAACTTCTGGCACAGGCCACTACAACCATGGTAGTCTGCATTTCAGCAAAAGTCAGAGAGTGTTGTAAATAATATTGGGATGCAGGTTTTTGTTCCCTTCTCCCCGCTTTTTAAGTCAGATGCTGAATGAGTCTCACGTGCAAGTTTGTGAGGGGGGTGGTTCAGCTGCTCTGCCTCACACTCCTCAGCCCTCCCTGATCTTGTGTCCCAGAGAATCTCACAGATAATTTTAGTAAAAGGCTGTTCTGGGTGCCCTTTGGCTCATCTGTTTACAAAGTCACAAAGTCTCTTCTCATTATTTTTCAGGGATCATAGGGGAAAAAAGTTTAAATATTAGCTCAGTTATTTAAACCCTGTGGCAATGCCAGTCTGCTTGGCACATAGTGTTGAATCTAGTGATAAGATATTCAGCTGACTGATGACCCTCGCAGCGTTGTAAGAAATATGCTGATTAATTCTCTGTGAGGGATAGGAAGGACAAAGCGTCTTCTATGTTTTATGACAATTGCTAGTCGAAAAATCTGCCAAAAACCTGGGCTTAGAGATCTATGCTGTTGCCCTCCAGCAAACCCTGATTTCCCAGAGTCTTCTAGAGTATTCCTAGATAAGCAATACAGCAGATGAATAACAAAATTTAAAAAGAGTTCCCCAGTAAAAGCTTTGTGCCTGAAAATATTTCCTGGTACATAATTACATTTTTGTCCACTAGATGGCTTTTCTCCCCCTGCCTGCGACTTGATAGAGCAATTGGAATTAACCAAATGTAATCTATCTAAAATGATATTACTTAGAGTGGAAATCAGATATTTTTAGCACTTCAGTCAAATTTTTTTATTTACATGGAGCTTGCAGGGCGTATATATCCTGTGATGTAAATTTTCCTACGTGGAACAAATCTTCTGTACATTGGCACAGAGAAAAATGCAAGCTAAGATGTTTTACCAAATTGTTTGCCAACAAACAATGTTTGCATGTTATATGAAATTATCAAAGAACATGGGGTGCATTCTGTGGTTAAGTCTCTAGCAGTGACACTGAAAAAACAACATAAAATCTTCCAGACCTTGTTTTGGTTTGATTGAGAGTTTTTAGGAATCAGAAACAGAGGAGTTCCTCCCCTTAACCATCCAGTTTGTAGTATAATATTAATTAAGGATGTTTGGAAGTAAATTTAGGTTCTGCAATCATTATAATTAAGTAGGACAGATGGACAGAACTCTGCATTATGTGGCTTAAGCCAAATCAAATGGCTTGCCAAAAAAAAATTGTGCTATTTACATTGAGAAAAGTCTCAGTTTTAGTGATTGTGTGAGTCCCTCTGACTACTGATGAGATATTAGCAGAGATATGCCTTTCCTGTTGACTTTACTGCATGGATGAGATAGTGGTCTAGAGAAGGGTACCCTGAATTAGTAAAATATGTGGTATTCAGGTTATGATAACAAAAATATAATAACACATCCCAATAAGTATTTTTTTATTATTATATTTCCTCTCTTGAAAAACATAACATGGTAAAATTAAAAGTTATCACTAGGCTGATATTCACCATTTCACTGAAGAAAATAAAAGATAATTGGTAGAATGTTATATTAAAAAATTGTTCGCAATAAGTATGCTTATAACATAGGTAAACACACTAGAGGAAGACGAGTGAACCAGCACTTGGGATTTGAGGGATTTCTGCAAAGAAGTTACTGCAGGATTCTGCTTGGAGATGCAGTTCCTCCTTTATAGCTCGTGAGTATTTGTTCAGTAGGAAACTCTCATTTTTAGCTGTTGAACCAGAGCAGCTCTTTTTTTCCTGTCAACTTCCTGATAGTCACGGGAGGAAAAAAGAAATAATGTTCTCATTTCAGCATCCCTCGTCCTCCTCCTTGCTTCTCTGGAAGATGAAGCCAGCAAGCTATTTCTGTAACTCATCTTTTCCTTCAGCATCCTTCCTTCTGGATCTTTCTCTCTTGTGAATCATTCCAGTGCCCATTCCTCTCCCCAGTTCTAGCTTTTTTAAACTTCACCTTAAGGGGTTGTTGGGTTTTCCCTGCACAGCATGGGGCCCTGCTGGAGAATAGGCTAGGATCTTGGTAATCTCCATCAGAAGATGCTGGCTGGTAGCACTGGGATGGAGGAGCAGAACAACCACTGAAGTTATTTCTCTGTGATTCAGGAAGCCAATATTGCTACAGTTTGCACTCAGTTTAAGCTTGGAAATGGAGTTTTTGCTGCTTTTAAGTTTGTTTTTTATTCCTCTTTTTCTTAACTGAAGCTTAGATTATGTGAGGATCTATGACTGAAGCCAGTGTACACACTTGCCAGGGAAATCTTGCAACTGCAAAGCATATGAGTGGATTTTTAAGCCCCATTTGACTAATACCAGAAGGATTAGTGTGCTATTTTGTTTGATGCCAACACAAGAAAAACGTCATGTGCTTTAAACTGAAGGGTTACATTTACTTAGGTGGTGCTAAGCTGAGGTGATGCAAGTCACTGTGTTAAAAGCTCTGGTTAAAAGGCCCTGGGTCATGGAGATCTTCAAGCAGAGCCAGCCATTGTGCTACCTGGCATGAATGAATGGGGTGGAGGAGCAGCTCTTTCTGCTCAGGAGAGAGCTGGCATTGTGAGTGCAGGAAGTGTGGCACACTTGCTAATCCAGTGGCATCAGTTAAGCACTTTTGTCAGAAACTGTCGGGGTAACACACAAGCTTAGATCTTTGAGTTACCTTCTGCTTTCAGTTACAGCAGTATAAATCCATTGATTTCCTTAGCATTCCTACACCAGCCTTATTCCAGTGCTCCCAATAGCAGAGTTGAGGCAACTCAAGGGAGGAGAAAGAGGTGAACGGAGTAAAATTGTATTCTGCAATTTCACTATGCACACTTTCAACCATTTGGCTTGGTAGAGAATGTTCTTTCTGGCCACCAAGAACTGTGAGGCCACAATGAACCCTCAGTAGCACTTCTGCAGGTGCATCAGTGCTGACATGGGAACCCTTGTCAAGCATGTCTGTATGTGCATGCTAATGAACACGCAGTAGTAACAATCCCGTTTTTTAACTCCACCCTACTCCAGTCTAGCTATCTGCTGATCATAGCCAGAAGGGACCATGTGAAATCCTCCAAGCCTAACTAGAGCATTCCAGAAACCATATTAAAAACAATTAAACCGAAGAAAAGCTTTAGCCCAGTTTAAAAATTGTCTGGGAGGTGATGTGTCCTGTCCCTGACACAGTGGGTATCTGGAATACTGTGAGGCCACAGCTTTTTCCAAGTGCAAAGGTAATTGGGAAGAGCCAGGTCATGCTAATCTTCAAACTTACTGCAGCAGCAGATCCAAGAGGCAATAAATAATAGCTTAGCATTCAGTCTTACCTGTGGTGATCTTAGGGAACTTGGCATAAGGAAGCAAAGGTTGACCGAAGTCACCTTTAATCCATCTTCAATCTTAGCATTGGCCAAAGATCTCCTTTAACAAGTGCCAGTTTACTGGAGTTCTGCAGCACTTGTTCCAAAAAAATCCTGAACTCAGTCACAGCAAGTGCTCAGCTAGAGGCAAGCAGGTCATGTATAAACCAGCTATGTTAGCTCACAGTTCTTCTGTGCCACTGTGCCCCCCTGTAAAGACCATGCTGAGGTCCTTTCAAATTCTTCACTGGGCCTTTGATCTCTGCCAGCTTTGTGCATTTCTCTCTCAAAGAAAAATGGTTTTTACCACCAAAGAAATCTGTAAAAGAGATGTTACTAACTCAAACACCTTCACTCTGTAAAGGAAATGTAGATTTGATTCCTTTTGTGCATCTGAAATGCCAAATCTGTGCTATGAAAGGTGAGGGAAAACGTAGAAAGCTAATAAAAAATAATTGGTGACACCAGAGCAAGAAGATGTGCATGTCACAGATAGTAAATTTGGCTCTGCACTGAACATAAAAGCGTTTGCCAAAGTTTTTGCCTGTCTTTTCAATTCAGACAGGGGTTTACAATGTTGAAAGTAGCCGTCCAGGTTTGATCTCAGGTTGGCCCAAACGTGGAATGCCTCTTCTGACCTGTCCAAGAACAAGAGCTTGGCCAGGCCTCAGGACTGATTTTTCGCAGAGTAACCCCAGAGACCATCCCCCTTGACATGAAGATTTCAAACACACAGGACTTGCTGCGGCTGCCCTCCAGTATTGGATCAGCTTCATCAACACAGTATCACCTTGCTGTTGTATCTTTCCTTTTAACCCTGCTCAAAGATTACAGCATTTGTTCAATGGGTTTGATGTGATCTAGTTTTGCTTACACCCTAATGATCAACCATAAAAAAACTGAGTGACATATACTTGTTATGAATTAGTAAATGCTGTTAGTTAAGCTTTTGAATGTGTGTTTAATTTTCAGGTGGATGCATAATTACTCTGTGACCTGTTTAGCATTGGAAACTCATTCCTTTCAAAGACTGGAGAAAAAAAAGAGGTTACATCCAAGCTAAAATGAAAAACACAAAGGATTTCTTTCTGTATCACTTTAAAAAAATTTCTGAACAAATTTGTTTTCAAAGCAGTTTGCTCTCAGTCCTAAGATGACAGCTGCCAGCAGCTGGCTGGGAAAAAGCAAAAGTTAGTCTGAAAAGTAATAAAACTCACATGACCCAAAATTGTACAACACTGAGACCGTTTGTAACAACAGCTAGAGTTATTTGTCATTCTGGAAAAAATAGTGAAGTGTCTGGGGGTTTCCTTTGTTACAGTTTTTCTTAAAAGGGATTTTCTATTCCAGAGGCAGCAGCAAAAGGGATTTTTGTTGGTTACTTTTTTTTCAAAGCTTAGTGATAACAAACAAGCAATGCAGTTTTGGCAGGAAAGTATCGCATCCTGTGTGAGAGAATAAATTGTTCCCTTGATGATGTACTGAGTGATAACCCTTCTTGGATTTATGGATTTTTCTGTACATTTGCATAGAATGTCATCACAGCACCCTTTTAGCTGATAACAGTAGCACATCGTGGCATGTTTCTGCATGTCTTACGACTCCCTGGACAAGCTATTGATCAGGTAGGTCACTTCCAGTGGAGCAGACAGTCATTCTGTGCACTCTTTCTTGGATGGGAGATAAGCCTTTTTGCTAGTCTTCAAAGTCCTGTCTCCCCTCCCTCTTTGCATATAGCATGGCACCTTCAGAATTCTCTCACCCCTTTTTTAAAAAAGATTTCTAGTCGGACATCACAGGGAAAGAAGGAGAAGAAAGAAAAGGCACAGCTTTTTAAATGGAGGAAAGTAATTCCTCTTACTTGCCAGATTCAAAAACAGCAGTGCTTGTCCAGCTCTGCTGTTTCAGTGTTGATTTCAGTGCTAAAAATGATGCATGCCTGTTCTATTGGAGTGGATTTCTCCAGAGATCATATTTTCATTCAGATTCATGTAACTATTGACCAAGAACAAGATTAAACTGAACCTGTTTAAAAATTAACCCGTAAAAAAAAAAATTACATAACGCCGTGGCACTCTTCAGGCAATCCTTTAGCTTTCTAGCATCAAGTCATTTCTGAAGGTGTGGAGGCTGCGTTTAAAGGCAAAGCTTTCCCACCACTTCCTATGCCTGGGAAGTTCAGTGCTGTTACTTGAAACTGGTAATTCTCTGATGGTCTTTATATTGTTATAGTGTGGAAATGAATATGCACACTCATTTCTGCATTCATTTTCCCAGACACCATTTTTCAAAAATACATCTTTAAATGTGCCCGTTCTTAATTTCATGCCCCTAAAACAGCTGAAGCACGGGATACAGGAAAATGCAGGAAACTGTAAGTGCTTTAGGAATCCTCTCTGTCAACGCAGCTACCTTCGAGGCTGTGTTTTGACTGTCAGAGCAGGGGCAGGTGACGGAATCACGTTAGGAAGCAATAATCCAAAGCTCGTAGTAAATTTAAATCCCCTGGTTCAGAATCAGCTGCGATTCCTGCTGTCAGGAAAACAGAGCTCGGTAAAGCTTAGATCTCTTCTCCTACTGTATTTTCATTCAGGTTAATGTTTAAGCCGTGCCGGCGGCTGTGTCCAGGAGAACAGCGAGTGCTTGTACAGCTATAAATGTGAGAGGCTGGGTGTGTGGGAGCCCGGCAAGCACCTTGGCTGCAGCTGGCCCAGCCCCGGCGCCCGGCGAGCGCTCGGCTCCCCGCTCGCACCAGCTCGCTCATTGGTCGCAGCTATCGCCCTCCTCGCAGCCACTGCTGCTGACAGGGTATCTCTCCTCGGCTGAGATTACTGCGTATGACCTACTTTGAAAATGGTGTGAACCAAGGTTCACAAATTGTCTTGGAAGGGTGCCACGAGGTTGGTGTGCAAACATGCGCGGTCTGGGAGGCTTCTGGCGGAGCAGAGCTGGCTGTCTCCGTGTCCTTCCAGATGCAGCCCGCGTTCCTTTGCCAGCCTCGGCTTCACAATCCATCTTTGTGCTCTTGAGTGCGGCATATTGATTTCCCAGGCAGGCCTGCTAGGTTTAGAGAGCCTCTGGCCAATAAGTCCTCCATGCCTTTTTGCTCTCAAAACAGCTGAAGTAGTAATAAAGATGAATAAAGGGTTTCAGGCTGAGCTGTCAGCTGAAGCCTAGCAGTAGTAGTAGTAGTTGTAGTAAAAGTAGTAGTAGTATCAGAATACAAGTCACAAAGGAGAGCTAAGCAGTGACATTTTATTTATACAGTTCATCTGTTTACTCTAATCCGATTGTTTATAGTGTAATGTAAACTTAAAATTACCAAAGCTGTTTTCCCTGCCAGATGAACAGTTTAACCTGTATGCCATTCCAAAATACTGATAGAGGAGAAAATTCCACAGAAGGGAACAGCCTGGAGAATTGCAGTCTGAAAGCTGTACAGGTCTGGGTTTTTTTTTCTTCATTGTCTTCCTTACATAAGATCTGTGCTGCAGAGGAAAGTTTCCACAGACTCAGAAAGATCATATACGGTTTCAAATCTACTTGAAAGATAAGGCTTTTTTTTTTTTTTTTTTTTTTAATCCCCTCCCCAAGGCTAATATATTACATGCCTACTCAGCACAGGGCTGCCTGTTATCTGATAAGATAATTAGCGTCAGACACGAGAAGAAGCATATGTACTTTTAAAAGGAGCATTACTGAACGTTCGAAGAGAGAGTTAAAGAGCACGTTTATCAGAGCTTTTCCATGCAGAAGACTTGTGCTAGTATTTGACTTAGGGTCAAGAAGTTCTTTAATAAATTAGCAATGCAAATGCGTTTTACTTTATACATGTGGAATTTAAGCGTTTGGGACAGCCACAATAGAGCACTTTGGGGCTTTTTACAGATTTAACAGTGGGCCAAGAGTTCTAACTAAGACTGAGTATTTTTTTGTTTGTTTGTTTTATCCTCTTTAAAGACATCTGTTCTACATGGCTCTCCACCTTGGCTGCAGTTCAATTTTCACTGACTTACATGAACTCCATTATGAAACCCAAGTGCAATCCTCTCTTTGCACCAGGATCAGTCTGTGACTCCTGAACACAGACCTGCAGCTTACAGATGCCCTCAGCCACCTCTCCCGAAGCACATGGCTATGGTGAGCAGCCACCACCTTGAGGAAAGTACACCTCATCCTCCAGCTTGCCCCTCCCCTGCCAATTGAGTCACAAGCCCTTGAAGCCATGCTTTAGTACTTGAGAAATATAGAAAGCTGAGACAAAGACCTCTATCAGCTCTAAAAGCTGAACACCCACTGATGCTTACCCTACATGAAGTGGTCTTTGCCAGTTGCTAAACAGCTCAACTGATCCATTGATCCATGATGATTGAAAGGGAAGAGGCAGGACCTGAAATGAGAACTTAACATCTGACATTTGTCGGTTCTGTTTTTGAAGCAACTGGCCCAAAGGTAAGAGCTCCTGTCCGAGCATGCCTGATGGATCTGCTGCAGCAAACCCTTCTGGCCTGACAGTTGTAATAACAAATCCCATAAATGAGCTGACATTTTGGCCTGGCAGGGCCTTTCATAAGCCTCAGCTGGGAGCAATTATTTAATGAAAAATTTTAATAGGTTAATAGTTTGCCCATGAGTTTGTAGCATAGAAGGCACTGGATTGTTTTTAGTGATGGTTGTTTTCTTTTAATAGCATATGTTGAGCTTTCTGGTGGATGTGGCAGTGTTCCTCACGTAAAAAGTGGGGATGGGACTCTGAAATGTTCAGCGTCCTTGTCCCTTTTGTCATTTGGTGTGACTGTGCAAGGTGTGATGGCAAGCAGGGGAAACTGCAGCCAAAGCAGGGGTTCAGTTTTGGTCCCTGTAACAGGAAAAGGAGGAGCATTTTCAGCCTACCCCAAAGCGGGCACGGGTTGCAGCAGATAGGAGCATCAAATACCTCTCCTCAGAATGTTTTTCCAATTAATTTCAAAGGAAGAAATGGTCACTGATGCAGGGAGGAAGAAAATCCTTCCCACCTGATAAGTGTCATTAGTCTGGTGGAAATATCTAATGCATCAGCTCGTCATACTTTGCTCTTTAAGCAATCAGCTATTCTGTTGAAGGAGCAGATTGTAAAAAGCATGTGATTGGAGTGGTACAAAGCAGGCCAACTCAATATTTCTTTTGTGTTGCCTATGGTTTTAAAAACTGTTTTGGAGTAACAGAACAGACCAGAGAGACAGAAATACAGCTACTGTCAGGAATGCTCATCTTTCAGCTCCTGCTCTTCTGTCTCCTCCCAATTCCTCCCAGAAGCGAGAGAAGGCTTGAGCAGAAGACTTGCAAGACAGTGAGTGAGTACCAGTGCTAGAAATATTGCCTGACACAGACACGGATGCAAAGTACTGCAATGTACCTTGCCACTGCCAGATCCCTGCTCATCTGACGTTGCAGAAGGAGCTTAATGTTGCTTTATGTACCTCAGCTGACACTGACAGCTGAGTACATACCTTGTCACACCTTTTGTACGAGGTGTTTTGTTTCACGGCCTCTGCTGAAACATCCCAGGCACTCAAGCTAAATTAGGAAATGGTGTATTTGGGGTTTCAGTGAATAGAGGTTGTGGTATCTCCCTTTGACTTGAATCTTCCATCTAATGTTCCAGCTAATGTGTGGTCTTCATTCATGGATTGGTCTTTCAAGGAGTGAGATCCTACAGCTACCTCCCAAACTTTAGCTGTCCTCTGCTAGTCAAGTTGACAAAAAATAATCTCTAACATCAGCTGTGAGGCAGCCAGTAACTTGATCCCCATTACTGAAGTTTCAGGATAGCACAAGGTACTGTTACTGCCCTTGTAACTTTTGCCAGTGAAAAATGGTAATGCATAATTTTTTGTTGGATCATTCTTGATATGTGATACTGTAGATCATCAAATGCTGCTAACATGTATGGAGGAACTGTGTATATCAGAGGAAGCTCCTTGAAAGCATTCTTTTCCTTCTCCTAAGGTGGAGCCAGAGGACTCACAAGGAGCAGTTGTTTTCCTGTTTCCAAACTCCTCATCTCTGGAAGCTGACAAGGCTTTTTCCATACTCATGTGAAACCATTGGAGAGCTGAAGAGATCACTGCTTTTCTGTAGATGTTATCTAAGTTTTCATATTCATTATTGCAAACATAATTACTGCTTTTACCTAATTATCTCAGTAGCTACCTGAAGCTGACATTGCACTGCAGAACAAGTGGCCAGAAGCAAACCAGACAAGTCAAAGATATCAGTTGTGTTAAACAGCTGTATCAGTGTTGTTTTAAAATCTCATGTAAATCAAATTGACCGTGATAGCTAAACACCATCTTATTTGAAAATACAAAATAAATTCCTAAAAGATTTAAGCTTAAACCAAACCAGACATGGTTTTGCACTGAAATATGAGAATGCCCATGTCTTCTGCACTGGTTTAACCAAAATGGATTTAAAATTATGCCTTTAGAAAAAACAGGATACTTTTTTCCTAGCATTTTAGACCTAGATGATGACTGTAGAAGCAGAGAAGTGCTTTGAAATTCTTCCTTTCATAACTACTCCAGGTGCTGAGAGCCTTTGTTTGACATTTGTTGCACCTCTGTGAACTTTTGGGCTTTAATATTTGCCTACAGAATATGCGTAGAAATAGGAAAACTTCATCTCCATTTCACAAGGACCAGACTGTTGTCTTTGCTCTGATGGATGCAATGCAGCTGTGATAGTCCACATAAAATAACTGCGTTTGCAATCACTTGCTTGGAAAACTGGAACAAATGGGAGCAGACTGTGAGTTTACCATGCACACATTGCCATGGGTCTGTTCATAAACATCTCCCCATTTTTTCCCTCCCTGCTATGCATGGAAGTTCTGCTTCATTGCATGGAGCCCTGGGTAGGTTTCCAAATTTGATCCTGGAAGGCTTCCAGGAAATGGCCTTCTTTGTTTCTGAGTTTGGGCCATCCTTTATGATCATGATAGCACACGAGTGCATTTCATAGAAGCAATGAAACTGTCAAGCAAAAGAAGGAAGCTTCTGGACACAGGACTTTCCCAGAAGTTTTATCTAGACTGAAGAATTTCTGCAATGAGTAAGATGTCTGTAGACATCATCACTTTCTGAAAATGTCAAACTACCTCAGTAAGTTATAGAAACACACAAGTGCAAGTGTAACCCCTACAGATTTAATCAAGCTCTTTCTCCTATGGGGTGCTAAGGAAGGAAAAGTGGGAGAAATTATTGTTGCTATTTTTACATGCTTGGGAGCTGCTAAGCGATTATAATAATGGGAGTCATAAATTACTTCACTAGTGCATTTGGAGATGAGACAGTGAACTGACTCCTCAGAGGAATACAGGATATGTAATCTGAATGGCAGACACTGCAAAGGAGAGGGCTCAGGCACTGAGAAAGGAAAACTATGGGTGAAACTAGATTTCTGTTCTGTTCCTCTGCTTTAATTCATCTGTGTTACAAGCAAAGCAGGCACTGCATTTGCAATCTGCAAGTTTAGTGAAAGCCTTTGCACCTGCTACCTGAAGGATGGTTCAGCAAAAGAAATTCAAAAGTTTATTCAGTGGATTCTTTTTTCCTTTTGCTGTTCCCAAAAAAGAAGCTCATTCATATGCACTTGACAGAGAGAGGTAAATTTTCTGTGCAGCACAAGGTGACTTAACCACATGATTCTCAGGAACAGTAGCGGGAATGCTGCAGCAAAATCCTCATGCCAAGGCATGTGAAAACATCTATAGATGAATCCACTGCCCTGTGGCAATGGGAATCCTGGTCAATGAAATTTATTCCGAGTGCTGAAACAAATAAAATCCACAACGCAAATCTTCTGTCTGCAGCACTGTGATTCTCTGTCTTTGAGATTCTGTGCAGACTTCTTCCTGGTGCATTGCATTAATATTAAATTAACAACACGCTACTCACATGGAACTTACATTCTAAAAAAAGCTCACATTATGCTGTAAGCCTTTATTACAAAATAATAGCAGTCGTGAGGTTAAAGTTTGTTCATACAGTTTTCTATAGAACATCTGTACATTTTTTATGGAGGATAAAAGCTACATTCCACGTGTAGCTTAGTCATATGAATATAGATAGATAATGAGTAGTTTATAGAATTTTCTTTTAGATTTTACCATTCACTTATATTCATATAAAGCATGCAAAACATACCAGATTTTTGTAAGTGGTACTTGCTTTTCAGAAACTCCAATTTCTCTGTCAGTGTTCTGCAGAGGATGTGACCTGATATGAAAAGGACCTATTCCTCTAGGATTTAGCTTGTAGCTAGAGGCATAAATCAGAGATTCTCTGAAGTAGATTGTAATCCACACTGGAGAGAATAAAGAGAAATCACTAGGTCCATATGGAGCAAGACCTTGAAAAGCTTTATGAGGACCACATTCACTGGAACAGTTACCCAGCATCCAAACCATGGAAGCCCACACAGGCTTCAAAACCAAAATATTTCAGGGCTTTTGTGGCCTTCCATGATGCAGAAGCTGGACAGGATTTTTATTGAATCTGGCCTTAAATAAGCAAAAGAATTTTGTAATCAGTGCATGGTTTAACAGGAAGCCAGAAAAATTCTTTTATTATTGGAATGATATGGTGGGAAAGCTTAGCCCTAGATACAGTCCTGGCTGCTGAGCTCAAAAAACATTTGCCTGCAAGCAAAACTAGCTGGGAGTACAGTAAACTCCTAATTAACCTGAACTGGAAAAGGTATGTATTGCAATCTCGTGCTTTCACTTGTGTATGTAAGTCTTACCTTACTTTACAAATGCTGACTCCTCACTCCTCAAAAATGTTTCCAAGACCTTAAACAGACTTGAACCTTGAACCCTGATATCCCTTCTCTTTTTCCCACATTATAGAAGCACTTTCAATTATTGGTAGAGAGCTCCGGATACAGTTCCAGAACTCCTTAATGCCACTCCAGGTGTCAAACAGCAGGGACTATTAGAAAGCAATATGTAGCAATCCTCAGCCCTGATGGTATTTCAGCATTAAGCCTCCATCCTGAAGCAGTTGCTTGCTGTATTGCCAGAAGTCTTAAAGTTTTGGTAGAATGCATGTGAAGGAGCAAATAAGTGACCACTGTGTGATGGTGTAGATTCGAAAGGGATTACTACGTTATGCTGTGCTGTGAACTTGAAATTATCCCAGTGCTCCCCAGTGAGACGTGTGCCATGGTGGAGCCAGCAGGAGGGAAAGGTATTCTAACTGCAATTGCTTTTTCTCACCTTGGAGTTCTATTTTCATGTAATAGATGCAGAGATTTGGATGGCGTTCAAAAAAGTCCAAAGGGACATTAACCAACATTTGAGAGCATTGTGGAGATTCAGTAAGTGAACAGGGCTCCATTTGGGGTATAGATGAGTGGATCTGAGGTCATTCCTTTAGCTTCAGAGTATACCTGTAAGTGATGATGATTTCACCTGGAGCAGCATGTAAGCATTTCCATAAACAGGGTGTGCATTGTGTAGCAAAATCAAAGCTATGCAGTAATAACTACCCTGCAGCTAAATGGATGCTTTTTCCACAGCTGAATCCTTAGAGGGATGATGTAGTTTTTAGTCATTCATTGCCATGTGACTTATTAAAACAATTAACAGGCAAAAAAAGTGGTTCTTTTGAGTGGTTTGGCAAAGGCTATGCAGTATGAAGTTCAAGCAGAGTGAGTTTCTACCTCTGTTGGTAGCAGTGTGTGGCCAGGGCTGTGGTTCTCTTCTTAGCTCCCCCTCTAGCTCACTGTTTGACCTTGGAAAAGTCTCGTGGCCACTTTGGGTTTTCAAGTCATTATGAACTCGAAACTTGTATCAGCTTCTCTAAAGGATTTGCGGGCTCTCCAGGCAAACCTGTGTCCAGCTCTGGGGTTGGGCCTGATGGGTTTATAATTTGAGCCCTGTGTACACAAGGTTTGAGGTTTTGACATGTAACCAGATGAAACATAATGGTTTCAGCTGAGTTTTGCTTTGAATTCTTGGATTCAGCTGCACTCCTCACTTAAAAAGAAGGCCCGAAGGTGGCGGAGCTAAGTGAAGAAGCTATCTACTGAGGGCTTCCAGGAGAAAACCAGATAGTTTCAGCAAGTCTGATCTAAAATTAAAAGCTCTATGTGTATATTTAACTGTGGTTTTATATCCAGTGCAATTGCCTGTAGTCTGTCCCAGGAGGAGATTATGAGACACTGGTGTGTAACATTTAAAACCTGCACGTTGAAAGAACTCTGCAGACAAACCTGGAAACCTTGAGTGACAACACAGATTTTCCCTTTTTGAAATGCCTTGTCTTGCCTCCATTTCTTCCCTCCCAGCCTTCCAAACAGTACTGTGCAAACATAACTTGTGGTTTTAACAGTGAGCTACCACCCCAGGATTTGCAGGAGGTGCCTTCCAAATTTCTTGCAAGGTAGTATATTGATCTTTTGCTAGTCTAGTCACAGCTTCACTCAAAATGCACCTCACATCCATTGTCAAGGTTGCTGTGTTTGGGTCCTACTTTGCTAGACCTATGTGTCTCTGTCTGGCCTTGTAGCTGTGTTCTGGACCTGCAGATGTTTTTGAGGTCTGTGAAGTCAGTGGAGCCTGACATCAGCTCTAGTTTGTCAGTGATTTAAACTCATTTCCGTGCTGTAGTGCTGTGGACACTCCAGCTTAGAGCCCACGCCTTGGCACACAGTTGATGTGGATAGCTAAATAATGCAGGCTTAGTGGAAGAGCTTTCTGCAAACAATTGTTATTTTCTTAGGCAACGTATTTCAAGGGCATGAAGGCGGGTGAGCTCTGGGTCACGATTTGATCAGGCTGTATTTGCACCACAAGCATGGAAGCAATTGCCAGTGGTCGATTTAGCTGGCCACACCATGGGCTGTGCCCCACCTAGGAGTAAACCCGGGTACCTCCCCCTAAGCTCCTATGCTGGAGAGACCCTCAGGGGCTGGGGTGGCTCTGGCTGGTGTCACAGCCCTGATTCACACAGCCACTGTGCAGGGGAAAAGGAGCACAGAATCTTCAGGGCCAGCCAGCTCATGGGGATGTAGCTGCTCCTCAGCACTTAGGGGGAACTTCGGAGGGCAGAGTCTGGCACTGCATTGTGTAACTTTATTTTAAAGAACTAACTGTGATTTTTATATGGAGCATTTGCGTGCCAAAAATGCAGCTCTTTTTATTTAGTGAAATATCCTTTGGAAAACTGTAAAATCATGACAGGTTTTCGTATTTATTTTACATTCAGTTCAGGATTATACACGATCAGCTTTAGGGCCTTGTAGGAGCCAAGAGAATATAAAGGTTGTCAGAAAATTGGAGGCTTTACACCAGACTGTTCTGATTTAACTGGCAGACCATTTAAAGTTACTGAGATTTGGGGAGAAGCAGAGCTTTTCAGAAATGTCAGTCTTCTGAGTGCTGCAGTTTCTGACTGGCACCCACTCTCCAAAGTACTGACCTCAGCACCGACAGGAGAACGGCATCAGCATCTTTAAGCTGTATTTTGTTATTATTGTTCAGAAGTTTTGCCATTTCTGAGTAGATAAGTTTCCCCTGGAGATGTAGTAGCATCTGGGCTTTCTTGCAGCTGAGTTTAAAGCTGCCTGGTTCCCTGAAATGAAGTGACAGCTTTTAATCTTCGACAGTAAAGTGTGAATGTATTCGGGTTCATTTATAACACACAGAGAAGAAAATTGATATTGGAGGGGAAAAGAAAAAAAAAAAAAAAAAAAAAAGAGTGGAAAGAAAAAAAAATCTTTGAGGGCTTCATCTGCCCAGGGAGGTAGTATAATGCATCCACATACTTCAGTCCACGTGAGCAGAGTAGTAATGGAATACACACGCACACAAGCTGGGATCTTTTTCAGTCAGTAAAATTATTCTTTTGGTCAAAGGTATTTTTCTTAGTTCTAATAATAAACACTGAAATCTTGGGTTAGTGCAACATACAAAGATAGACTTTAATATACACAATGCGGGTTACGTGGAACTGTTTCCAGTACACAATGGCCACATTGTTTCTCTTCTTTTTTTTTGTTTCCACAAAAGTATAAAAGAGCATCATGCTACAGACAGCACATTTTAGTCTGAAGTGGAACTGGCAGAGGATTTCAATGGAAAGTTGATTTATTTCAAGGGATTATGGGAGTCCAGGGATAAAGCTGGCATCCGGCCACAGGGAGAGCCCTTGACCTAGAAGCAGGAACAGTTTTCAAAGCTGTACATGTACATAACTGAGCAGAACACTTTAATTTAGTGCAGAGCATAACCTGAATTCCTTCTCTGAGGGAAGATGAAAGAAAGAAATTTTACTTCTTAGTAGGACGTTGGAAGCTGTATCCAAAGCTCTTTGCCTATTTTACATCTTATTCTGCAGCATTGCAGGAAGCAATTGTTTGTGACAAAAGGCCACTTTCTTCCCTGTTTAACTGGGAAAGCAAATTGAGCTACCACTCATAAAACTGACTGGATACAGAATTAATTTGCTTTTTCTGATAGATGAAACAAGTTACCATACCACTACAGGTTGCTCTTGAAATCAACATATGAAATGTAATTGTATTGTCTTTCCTCTCCCCTTCCTCTAGGCCTTGAGTGGTAATTATAAAGACTTTAAATCTCCCTAGTGACATCAGCTGGTTAAAAAAATTTGGATCACAGGAATAATGTAACCCAGAGCTGCTTTCAGCAGCGTTGTTCACACTCCAGAGAAGGCAATTTTATACAAAATACTCTTCCATAACTATGCTCTATTTATTTTAGTGGTAGTTTTCAGTAAGCTTCACACTGGGATCCACATCATCAGGCCTATTCCTTAGTCAGAAGGTACAAAGCATAACAGCAACAAGACATGTCTTTAAAACATTATTTTGGAACATTTTGTGAAGACTGTGTATTATATCAAACATGCCGTAGTAATTGCATTTGTTGAAACTTCCTAAGTGATAATAGGCTTCTAGCTCAGCTGCCCCAGAATCTGTCATAAACTTCAGCCACCTAATTAAGTGCTTTATTCTGCAGCTTCCAGTCTGGCCAAACGACCACAGGCATCTGTAGGTATCTGACCTGAATCAAGGACTCTGGGTTTGAGCCCTGTGTTTCCAGACAGTGCGTCTGACTGATACTGCAAAACTACAAAATGCCAGATGGTTTCAACATATTACACAGCTCCCTGTATGGGCATCCAGCGTCAGTGTGTCTTTGCCTTCCTGCAAAATTTCACATGCTGAAGCAACTTCTTGCAGTGTGGAGACAACACTGCGCCTGAAAACAAAGATTTAACGACATTGGTGTTGCTCAGCCTCTTGTCAACTTCTGGTCTGGGAAAAACTGTCAGCTGTTCTAAAATTAGAAGATAACGTAATGTTGGCTAGAATAGGGCATAGTCTGGGTAGGCTTCTTCATTATCAGCTTCCTTGTTGAACTTTAATCCTTATTTTATGACCCTTCTGCTTGTTTGGGTATAGCTTGCATCATGGGCACAAACTGCCCATCATGGCATATTTGCACAGTGAGTTTGTTTTGTGCATTAAAATGAGACTGGTCAGCTATAACAAATGGGGACTGAAAGGCTTTCCCACCATCCAAACTGTGTCTGAGTCAGAGCCCAAATAGGAGGTCCTTTTGCTATGATATCTAAGACAATCTTCAGTGAGACCACCAAGTCCCCCTGCATGCTGACTAGTCTGCTGGTTTCCTCCTAACTTGCATACAAATGCCCTGGATTTCTAGGGAGATGGGAAAGAGCCATGGAGCCAGCTCTGTGCAAGAGAGGGAGCTTCCTTCCTCCATGTGTGCATACACCCGTTTGTCAGGCTCTGGAAGGCAGGCCCTGACCTTTTGCGTTTTCTGAGCTGTCTTTCAATGCTGTGAAGCTCTTTAAGCACGCAAATTATGCCTCTGTGTGTACTCTGAGCTGGCATCAGCAAAACTGATAGGTTTGGTACCTGCTTCCCTACTTAGTCTGTGAAGGAGAAAGAAGGCAAATTTGGCTCTCGGAGGAGTGGGAGATGTTCAGCTAGTCCTGCTTCTTTAACACATGCTGTCAAGACGTGGATAAGGTTCCCATGTGTACTTAGCTCCAGGTACCATAGGAGATGCAGGCAGTGCAAGTGCATGAGATGAAACCAGGCTGCATTTGCCATTCTGCAGAGTTTGAGACTCCCCATCCAGGTATCCCATGAAATGCAAAGGTATTAATCCTGCCTACAGACAGCTGCCAGGGTCTTTTTTTGGCCATACCTATTTCTTCTAAAGTTGTAAGAATTAGGCCTTGCAAGTCTGATCCTGAACTAAGTGACACAAAAATTTCTTCTGGCACGTGTTGAAGGGAAGGATGAGCTGCTAGTTCATTTTCCTTCTCATTAGGTCATGGGAAGTTGCGTGCATTTTGGAAGGTTAGCTTTGTGCTCACCATCCCTGCCATGCTGTTCAGGAATTCCTGAGAGGCTGCCACTATAGGGCAGGAACCACTGTGCTATGTAACAGGGTGCCCATTCCTTTACCCATGCTTCCTCCAAGTTCTCCATGTCCTTTATGAAGAAGTTTTATATCTGAGATATCACAAGTACTCCAGATGTAGCTACAGTCATTGTAATCTAGGGTATTATCCCTGAGCACATCCTTCTGGAGAACTTGGCACTGGGATGTCATGAAGAGATCAGGAGGAAAAAAAGGAATGCTTTATTTTTTAAAGGTTTTTTTTTAAAAAAAATCTTTGTACATTGAATGCTTTTTGCAGCCAGGTTGCCAGGGACATTCTGTGAAGAAAGCTATGCTTGAACTCATTTTCAGCTTATGTTGTAACACCACTCCTCAGCATTAGTACCCGAAAGTTTATAATCAAATACATGGCAGCTGCGCCACCAGTCCATCAAGGTCACTTTTAATTCACGGTCCTGTCTGTGGTTTGATGGTGAAAAAATATTTATGAAATCCCTTGGGAAGGAGCTGTCTTGATGTGGCCAGGCACATGCCACTAATAAGCATTTATATAGCATATTTTCTACTGATAGAAATTAATAAAAAAGAAGACCAGAAACATTTTATGTGACTTTTCCATAGCAAGAAGACATATAACTGTTTTTACTATGTGTTGCTTGTAATTACTCTTTTTCGTATCTACCAGTTATGGTAAAGAACAGGAGAGCTCTAATGGCAGTAATGTTAACTGAATAAAATTTTAGTTACTTTAGCTTTAGTGAATAATTTGTCTTCCTCAACCTGATTTACTAATAATCTTAGTTGACAAGGCTCCCCATTCTGTGTATTCATTTTATAGTTAGAGAGGGATTGTTTATAATTTACAGTTTAAGTCTGAGTGCTGTTATTTTGCACTGTCAAAGAGCATCTGTTACAGTAGATAGCTCTTCATATGTTAGTGCCACAAAAAATGAAGCATACCAGCCATGTTAGCAGCCAGTTTATGAGCATCCAGTAATGTTCAGCTGTGCAAAGGGGAATTTCTTTTGAAAGGGCAAAAAATAGAATTGCATGAGTGAATTCTGTGCAGTCATCTACAATGGGATGAGCTTGTGTAGGACTCACTCACACCAGCTGTGTAATCCAGATTCAACACTGGTTTTCTGTGTGGGGTAAAATCTGGGCTAAAATTTGTTTGTAGGTATTTGATTGTTACCTGATCATCCTTACAGGCTTCACAGTGTTTTAGCCACAATTTTTCTAGAAGAAAGCCTACATTCTTCCTGATTCTGTAAGCAGAATGAATCTAGAAGATCTGATTTAGCTGTAACCATACATAGGCAAATGCTAGCATAGTTTTCATGGTTGGCTTTGTCAGTACAGATAGGATGAAGTAATTTCGTAGCGTGTTGGAATTAATGCTGTTTGCCTTGACAAAACCCCAAACCTCGTCAATGAACCCTAGCAAGAGACTTGTTTTATTTGGGGCTGGTTATGAAAATTTACTTCTTTTCAACTTGATTATATGTCTTTATTTCTGCCTGTTTGCCTGCAGAGAACAGTAAAAGCCATTGTTTATGAGGGTTCTTTTCACTGTACCTTGGTGAAGCAAGGGTTCTCAACAGTGCAGCTGGCACTAGGCAGCTCTCATTTGCCCAAATGGTACTATGCAAAGTTTTACCACTGTTGCTAAGATCCTAACCCTTGATCAGTCATGCTTTGAACTCGTAGTTCATACCATCACCACAAGTATTACCACTCTCTCTACAGAAACATTAGTTGTGACTTCATAGATCAAATCAAACCATATTCTGATTGCAAGTACATGCCTGTCTTCACTATGGGCTTCCTGTGTACCTAAAATTATAGCCTAGCCAGCTTTAATGGAGCTCTTTATTTCAAAATAAAGCTGATCATCTAAAGCCCATAATATGAGTATCCCCCCTTGATCTCAGCTGTGGTTGTGGATCCTCACAATTTTATGAAATCAGGCCTCACATTACCTGTTAGAGACCACACAGCCAGCCAGTGACATGGGTTGTACTTTTTCCAGCTACTGATAGACTCACAAAAGTATGAAGTTTAAAAGAATATGAAAACATGTCTTCAAATGTAATAAAGTTTAAACAACAAAGAATTGGACGTTGCTAGTTACATCAAGCACTTATTGTTCCACTCTACCTCATGTTTCCTTTGATCTATTTTAAAGTATTGCAAACTTAGTTAAAATCCAAATTCTTTCCCCCAAAGTGTCCTTTTGCCTTGGACTCATATTTTGAGAAGCCTACTTCTTTTGTGTTACTAAAATGCCAAGATTTTAATGGAATGCTTTATTAGGTTTCCAAGTGCTTCTGGCCAATAACAAGCAAAGTTCAGCTCAGTAGTTTTAATCTCACAAACATCAAATCTGTTTTCCCTGCATGTGAGAAGAGCCATGCAGCTCTTAAGAAGATTAAAGCTATAAATTCTAACATTACAAGGGCCAATACTTTCACAGACCAGATCAGGATGGGTTATTTTATGGAAGTTTGTCCTCATGTGAATTTCTAATACTATTCCTTGAGTTTTGACTGGGCCTCCCCCTCCTCTTATCCCACTGTGTACTAAAGTATGCTATTTGTAGAAGATGAATATATTGCTTTTTCTTTTATTCTGCCTCTTTATTTTAATGTTAGGAGGTAAATAATATCATTTTCTTTATCACTGCAGCTCAGAAAACCATCTGTTCCTCAAAGACCTCAGGATCAGCAGTCAGCCACCCTCAAAGTAAGCAGCTGTAAATCTAGAGTGACTCTACTTTCTAAATGCAGAGAGGCTTTTACATTAATCTCCTGGACTTGCTGAGTAGCTGGTGCAGTGCCCAAATGCAAGTAAACTCAATTAGTAAAAATAGATGTGATATGGCACTTCAGTATACGGCGTTTAAGCATATGTTCTACAAAGCAGAAGTGCTCGGTACAAGTCCCAGATACTCTGTTGTTCTGTACATATGATTCAGTTATTTTCCTGGTTGCCAAACACCTTGTAAAAAGCAATAGCAGTGTTTTGTTTTCACAAAGATGCAGTACTGCTGTCATTTACACAGGTGCAGATCTAGAGAAACTCAGGTGACTTGTGAGGACTCTGGATGTTCAGCAACTCTGAAAAATTACACTTTACAGCCATCACTGGGAAGCTACTGTGGAAACCAGCTTTAATGTTCCTGTGTTTTATATGTGCAGAATTACATGAAACATATTATTACAAGTAGATAAGAAATGTTTGCAAGAAACATACTTTTTGAAGCTTTGCTCTGTATAACAGGATGGGTCTGGGTACATTAATTTGCAGCTTAAGACTATGGGCAAGTTTCCTTCTTTACCTCCTTTAGCAATATAGCAGGCTACACCTCTTTTTTTTATGGCAAGCTGATCAAAGTCAATTTATTCAAGTGCAAGTTCTCTAAGATCCTGTGCTCCACTGTGTAACAGAAGGGCTTAGGTCTGGGTGTGGTGTTCTTGACCTTATAGTCTTTTGTCTTTCCAGCCTGTTTTACTTCCTCTGTCTGCCCAGTTTTAGCCAGAAGAGTGATCTAAAGAGACCCTGTTTGTTTTCCGTGCACATTATGATAGGCTGCCATTGTGTAACGACATACAGTATGCAAGATAAAAACCCTGCTTATTATAGTGTAGTTAAAAGGCCTGTCACTATTTCCATTTCAAATTCCTATTTTCAGGAGTTTACTACTGAGCTGTAACAAATTGCAGGCAGGAAACTTGGCAGCCACATTTCCAGCCTAAGAGCAAATGCTTTAACCAAGTTTAAATAAATAAATTAATTAATATTAATGGCATGTGCTTCCAGCATGCAAAAGAAAGGACGTTTTGTTATTGTTTTGTTTGTTTTATCCTTGAAACAAACAATGACGATTAAGGAGGGTGTTTACATACCAACCATCCTTATACAAGAGTTATACACCAGACCACAAGCAGTGTTACCAAGTGATGGAGATGATGATCTGGTGGTTATTTCTAATTCTCCTAAAAGGAATATCAAGAAAGAAGGGCTATTAATCAATGCATAAAAGGTATTAATTCCTAAGGATTGGGAAAGACAGAAGAGAGCTGTCTATCATAAACACTTACAAAGCTAACAAACCACAGCTTTATAACCATGGTGGCTGAGAGTGAAATTCTTTGGGGTTAGCTTAAAAGGAGCAAACATCAAAGAAAACAAAATAGTAAAGCTGAGGAGTTGAAGAGTTTGAAGTAGAATAACTAACAGGTGAAACATTTGAAGGGTTCAAGGGTATTTTCAGTATATTTTTACAATCCAGATTTTAATTATACAGCCAAGTATTCAGAGTTTGAAGTCTTGAAATAATTAAAAACCAATTTTTGGTCTGTTGTGCAGATAGCAGGGATTTCAAGCTGGCAAGTTCTTCACACTTATCTTTGTGTTCATTGAAGATTTGAGCACTAGAGGAAACCTAGGAACTGGTCACCATAAACTACACTAATTCAATGTGCTACTAAGGGAAAGTGCCACTACAAGACTAACAGATTCAGTGGAAGCGATATACTGGAACTTAAGTCATCCATTTAACATTTTGGCGAGTAAGAAGCATTAAAAATGTGAACATGTCAAAGGCAAATCTCAGAAAGCAAAATAAATAGGGAGAAGCAAGTTCTTCAAGAGTAAAAGGGGCTTGGTGGTTGTTGGAATTTTTTCTTTCATTTTGTCTTCAGAAAATTATAATTTTTGTAGGTTGAAATAAGAAAACACTGTTATTTCACCCTTGGAGAAATCTACCTTTTTACCCCACCAATTGTTTGCCATTTCTGAAAAGTCTGCTGGCCTCAAAACTGAAGTCTTTTCTCGGGAGGTAACTGTTCTGAGAGATATATCACATAATGGAGTATTTCGCTGCATGATTTACTGCAGACGATGTATAACCTGTG
The DNA here is from genome assembly GCF_052056855.1 of Sturnus vulgaris. NCBI lineage: Eukaryota > Metazoa > Chordata > Aves > Passeriformes > Sturnidae > Sturnus > Sturnus vulgaris. The sequence continues at coordinate 68,942,705 of NC_142243.1, read as the reverse complement.
TGCCTATGCTATAAAATGCCTGGGAATGGAAACTTGGCCTTATATAACTGACTACAGCATCTAGTTTGAACAGGAAAGGGGTGCTGATCCACATTTAGGGATCTGAGGGATTATTAGAATTTAAAATAAAAAAAGATTTTAGAAAATCACCAAAGGAAAGATTTTTATTTCGAGCTACAAGGAGATTTTGTGACCTCATTGGGAAGACCTTAAACGTGTGCAAGGTTGAGAAAAATGTGTCTTGGTTCAGACAAATGTTTTTGGAGGCCAGACAATGACTTCTATACAAGTTGAGCCTTTTAGGGATGGTTGTAGAGCCGGCAAGCTCCTCTTCTGCAATTTTCAGGATGATCGCTACAAGGGACTCGAAAAAACTCTTCAACTTGGCAGTGAATCATGCTGAGCTAAAAGCTTCTGGGAATGTTCCTGGGAACCTCTGATACTCTGAAGAGACTAAGGAGAGACAACACTGGTGCTGGGATGCTTGCCCAGATGATAAACTATGCAGGAATTTCTGTACAGCTGATAAACTGCTCAGGACCCTGTGAAGTATATACATTGTGTAACAATACCTGTAGGCTCCCAGAAATACCCTTGGGGGCAGCAGCCACTGGTATTCAGTAGTCACAAGGTCTGTCCCCTCTGCTCCCTCGTCCCAAAGCGGGTACCTGGTTTGACTCAGAGTTGTTTGAGGAATTGCTTGCCCTTTCCTGTCCCCCCTGCTCCCTCCCCACCCCCCCACCCCCGCTATGCATTTTTAACCGGCAGGGGTAAACAGGAGGGCTCAAGAATTAGAGAACTTATATATATGTGAATATGTGATACATGATGAAGACTCTGCAAAGAATATATCCTATCATTTAAACATGAAAAAAAAAAAGGCTGAAGTCATGACACATCAAGGGGGGCAAGGCCTCTTAAATATGACTTCAGTTTGCAAGATTTTGGGGTGTACTAAGAAAAAGTATGCTTTGAGCTGTGTCTGCAGATGGATCACTTTGGAGATGAAGGAGGTGGTCGTGCCTCTATATGCAACTGTCACGTTTACTACAAAAGGAGCAGCATTCAGGGAACAGCAGGAAGAGCAATTGTAGGGGGCAGAGGTTATCTTGGCTGAGACTCTCTCTGGGCTAACTTGCTTTGCATTTACCAGCAGGCAAAGGGTGTTCATCTGTGCAGTTATTGCAGGGTAGCTGGTGTCCTGTAAATCCACACCCTTGAATGCCTCACTAAAACATGTTCACGAGGCCATACCCTCAAGCACAAAGCTCATTTTAAATGTATGATTCAGAACCATTAAGACAACGGGACAACTTGTACATCTTAAATTAGACACCAAGTTTACACACCTAGCTGAAGATGGGCCAAGTAAGAGAGAGAAATAACTTAATACCATGTCCTAAGAAATGAGATACAGCATGGAAAGGGAGAGACAGATTAAATGGCAGGGAAACCATCTGGCAGTCCCACTTTTTTTTTTCCCCATAGTAGCATGTCATATTTTTCAGGCCTATTCTGCATATAAGTGTGTGAAGTAATCTGAGATTGGTGAGAGATGTCCCATTAGTTCAGATTTTTTACACAGGAATGGACTGGTTGACAGAGGTAGTTTATGAAATGGGAAGGGTTTTTTTTTAGTCAGTCTGTGTTGCTAAATAAGTATGAAAAAAATGTAGATAGAACCATGAGTTTATTTTTGTTTACATTACTACTGTGTTCTCTTGTCCTTGATATGTGGAATTGCTGCTTTTCTGAGTCCTTGGCTAAGCCTTGGGAAAAGAGAGCATTCTGTATTGCTTTTATAGTAATAATACTTGTACTTCACTATGTCACCACTGCTCTATGGAATAAAAGGACAATTTTTACTATCACTTTTCTACAGGCAGAAGAACAGAGGGAGTGCAGATGTCTCAGGACTAAGACCAAGACAGAGGGACTCAAAACCAGGTAAGAATTGCAGCAGCAGCAGTGAAGACTTTGACTGGCTTTGGTAACAAGCTTTCCAGCTTGGAAGAAGGGGGAATATGATAGAGGGCTGCAAAGATCTGTGTAGCATTGAAAGTATGGGTAGAGACTGGCCATTCCCTTCTCAGTGCAAGAGCTAGGAACACTGAATGAGGCAGGCAGGATGTGGGAATTCTTATTGCATCAGGGACTTGACCTGTGCAATGTGACATAGCACATACCTACAATTTACAGATGGCGATGGAGAAGATTATATAAATCTTTGGAGAAAAATCCATTGAGAGTGACTAAATGGACAGAAACCACATTCTGGTCAGGAAGTTCCTTAAGCTGAAAATAGTGGAAGGCTGGAAAGTACGAGGATAAAGTAGTATATAATGCCCATGTCTCCCTAAGCATCTGCTTATTACTGTTGTCCTATGGCCACTCTGTGGCCATTCTTATGTCCTCTTGCACAAAGAAGATGAGAGGACTCCTAAGACAAGAGGAAATGGCCTCAAGTTGCACCAGGGGAGGTTAGAGTTGGATATTAAGAAAGATTTTTTTTTTACAGAAAGAGTTGAAAAGAATTGGAACAGACTGCCAAAGGAAGTGGTGCAGTCACTATTCCTGTAAAGTGTTCAAAAAATGCATGGCTATGGCATTGAGGACATGGTTTAATGGTGAACATTGTGCTGGGGTGACAATTTGGACTTGCTGATCTTAAAAGTATTTTCATTAATGATTCTATGAGAGTATAAACTGTGAAAACTCTATAGTGAGAAAAATTCAGAGCTAGGGTCTCTTGAGTAGGAAAGCTGGTTGAGAGATGGTCCTGCCCCCAAGGTGTCCACTCCACTTTCTTGGCTATACTTGACCCCATGACAAAACAGTCCATGCATGAACAAATCTATCCATGTGGTAGAACCTACACTTCACAAGAGTTTGAATTTTATGATCTTTGAAGAAGCCCTGAGGCAAAACCCCACCACTTTAGGAGAACATTAGAGATAGGCTTTCAGCAGGCAGGTGTTTCTGGTCTACCTGGTTGCCCAGGTGAGTTCCTGTTGATAAAACTTTTTGCACACTGTTGTGTTTTGCTTGTAATTGCTATATCTCAGGGCTTCTGGAGCTTTGAATGGGTATTTCATTACCTTAAATATAAATAAATTGATAATATCATATGAGGATGATATGAGAGCAGACCAAGGACAGATCAAGCAGAGTAAGACAGGCATAAATGGGAGCTCTTGTGTGGAAAAACTAAGTAGGGTGAAAGAGAGAGACATGGTATGACATCTCAGTCAATATGAGAAGCTTTTTTGCCATTAGCAGAAAGGCCTCTGCTGAAGGGTGAAGAGAGAACATAAAGATCTGGCAGATCTCTGAGGGAAAGATGCTGCCTCTATGCAGTAAGAAGTCAAAGTGATGCCAGTCTAGTTACAAAATGGTCTGCACAAGCTAAAATAACTCTGATTTAATGTAATATCATACCTCAGGCCTCCTGTCATTTTGCCAGGACACAATTTTTTTAAACTCTGGAGTTTTAGGGTTCTGTGGGCATGTACCTGTCACCTTGCAGAAGAAACATGAAAAATATCTTCTCAGCTTGTAATTGGATAAATTGAAGGTAAATGTTTACCATGCTCACTTAGGTTGTTGGTCAAAGCCTTGCAGGCTGAGGAATTCCTACCCTCCAGGAAATACACTGTCATGCCTGTTGTCCATCTATGCCTGGTGATTGTCCGATTATGAGTCAAATATAAGGGGATATAGCAATTATTTCATACCAAAATTATCCCATTTAAATTTTTGTTTGATGTTCAGGAACCGTTCAAAGTCTTCATTCCTGTGCATAAGGTGACTGTAATTTTTATGATACCTTTTATAAACAAAGAAATATAGCTCTTTCCTGTGAAGGTGATGCCTGTATTTCAGAACCATTACTGTCTTTCTGGTTAATACTGTCTTAGTTATTCGATTTCTTTTTGAAGAAAATATAGATAAAAAATAACTTTGGTCTTGAACATTAATGAGCTTGCACTTCTCGCTGTCTTGAAACCAAGGCATGAGCCCAAACTTACCTATATTGGATGAATTTGGTAAACCAGACTTGTGAATTTGCATGACAGCGTTGGGGGCAAGGCCCGTGTGTATCATATTTTGTGAAGAGGTAAAGACAGTGAGAGTAGAAAATAACTGTCATTGTAAGTTGTGCATTTTCTCAACAAAACATAAAGATTTTTACCATGTGAACAAAAAGAGCAGACTTGGCAGCAGAACTGAGCACAGTGGGTCTGGAGGTCTGGTAGGTCGATTATCCATGAGGTAGGAAGGATTTGTCCAATAGACCAGAACAGCTCAGTTGGGACCATTAAAGGATTTAAGAGTAAAAAATCCATGTTTTCAATTTCTGTCTGTTCAAACACGTAACCATTCCATTCTAGACCATTCCCCTCCTCTCATAAAAATTCATGGCACTGATCAAAACTTGTATAGCAGTGATCAGAGAGACTAGCAGGTTTTGGAAATCACAGTGCCTTATATGTGGGTAAGATGTTTCAAGAAAGGTCAAGAGATATTTCCCAACCCTAGGTGTTTACAGAGTAGATGCTAATCTAATCAGTCTAGACCATGACGCCCTTAAGAAACAGAAAAAAAATCTGGTAAGTGAACTCCCAGATAAGTCTCTGTACTCGGTATGATTTAAAGGGATGGGACAACATGTGTCTCTTACAAGGGCATGTGGTCTCCGGCTGCTCCCTCCTAGCCCCTGAGAGCCCTCTCCCTGACAGTGGCCAGCAAATTCTCCTGAATGCTGGTTGAGTGTTAATCCCTGTTAACAGCACTGCCTTGACATCCCTAGAAACAAAGCATTTCTGCAGAGCAGAGCTTCCTCTTTGTGTTCTGCTGGTGTGCTTTAACCCCAAGATGCAACGATCACTTCCAGGAATAAGACAGTTTAGTTCCCATTTGTGCTTGGCCCTTCTGCTCACACCAGTCATATGGAGTAGCTGCAGTGTCAAGGGAGATACAGGAGGCCAAGACACAGATTGAAACCTCAGATAGCTGAAGAGACTGGCCATAAAGCACCTAACAGGTCATAGCAGTTATTTCTTGATAGGTGCCTAGACCAGTTAAGCACCCCTAGAGAAAGGCTGAGCACTTTTATTTTCCGCTGGTTGCCACAGATTATGGGGCTAACTGTGACTGGGGTCCATCCTGATGTGGTCACTAGTAGGTTAACTGGTCTTCTTTCGTAGCAGTGACCTGTAACTGACTGACCTCTTTATCAAAAGATTAAATCAGACTCGATTTTAAGACTTTAGAAGAGTCCTCAGTTTTCTTAATTCCCTGATTAATTGTTTTGCCCAGTTTGAAAAATGAAACAACAAAAAGACAGCATCTCATTTCAGATATCCATCTAAGGACCTATTGTTACTTTAAAGCCATTGAAGCTATTGTTATTTAACGAGAACTTGATTGCTTCTTTTAAAAAATCAAGACAATGGTAAGGTAAACTTTTTTTTACCTAAATATCCCATTACCTAAACTGTAAGGCATGACAAATAATGATTTCTTCATCACCCTACAACCCTTACCTAGCTACAGTGTAATAAAATAAAAAAAGTTATGACAGCCTTTCCTTTGAATTCACTTGCAAAGGACCACCATTTTAGACTATAAGATTTTTTTTTTCTTTGAGTCACAGTGTACTACTACATACTTGCTTAATTTTCATGAATGCTTTACTCTCCTTTCACTAAATGTTAATTTGCATGAGATACTTGTGGCTTTAAAGAGACGGCATTGGCTCTCTGTGTCTACCAATCTAATTTCCTTGCATTTGAAGAATCACAGAGTTCTGGAGAACATAATCAACAGCTCTGTTTTGACAGGGGATATACTCATTTCTAAGTGAATACATAAAAATTAAAGACATTAGTCATACTTCGTTACATTCACACAAGTGGTACTTTAAAAATATAGTCCAAACACATTATTGTTCAAATTGTGTAGATTTTTAACTTTCCTGAGGAAAGCATACCTTAATTAGCCAGCTGTAATCCAAATTACAGTTTCTCATTTATTAAAGCTGTAAAAATACCTTAAATCTGCTGCATGTGTCTGAAATAACAAAAATAACTGCATTAGCAAAAATTATCTGAATATGAGAGAGCTATAAATAGATAGGAGGTGAATTGGACAGTCGGTGGATTCTGATTTGGATTAAAAACATCTTACTTAAGCCAAAAACATGGCAACCAATATTTTCTGTTATAAAAATATTTGAGATGAATTTAGTTTTATGAAAGCTGTCAGGAGCTGAAATGAATAGCAGAAGTTCTCTGTTTATTTACAAGCCAATGCTATACCTGAAGAGTAAAGCGAGGCACGTTACGAGCAGTGACAGCAAACCTTTGATTGTATTCAAAAATCCTTTTTGCTGGTGGATAAGAATGACCTGTATGTTCATGTTCTCTCTGCCTTGATAACGCTTGTCATTTGAGCAAATAGTATGACAGGTCTGTGAGGTGGATTACTACTGTCCACTAGAGGCTGTAATGAGACCAACAATGTCATTTTATGATAGATTGAAGACTTGAACTTCAATCGATCAATAATGATGAGATTACTTTTCACACTCAATACATTGTCAATCACTGCATTTCCCTGAATGCTAGTGTTAAAAAAATCCAACTTTTTAGAAGTATTATTAATTGTATAAAACATGTTGTGTAGATGGCACATTACAACTAGTGAATTGAAAAACAGTTCTTCTAGACACTGTGCATCCTGCATGCCAAATTGTTTAGTATCTTTCGGTGAGCTCTGTATTCTTCTGGGAGTCCTATAATTTTCAACACATCACCAGCAGTAAATAAAAACGCTTGGGTCTATGTGGGTTCTTGTGTCCCACTCGTGTTCATCAGCACCTTGATATTTTGTGGAATCCTTTGTGCAGGGAATATATTGAGGCCCAGTGTAGGCCCTTGGCAGAGGAGCTGCTAAGGCACAAGGGCATCTTGTGACATGGTTGCATATCCTGTGTGTTCGGCCACACTCATAAGGCATAGTCCCCTCATCCCTCGTCTGTTAATGCAACCAACATGTATCCAGTCAGAGCGGAGGTGAGTGGCTTATGAACTTGACGTGGCTGGTGGCAGTTGTGGCACTTCCCAGAGCCATGGATTAAGTGCCTGCTGGTTCAGGGAAGCACTATTGCTTTAACTTACAATGCACTTACATTGTGGGGGTCTCTTTTCTACACTGAAGCAGAAACATGGACAAAGATGTAAAAGCCTGGAGTATACAGCGTGGCAAAAAATGAGGGTCCTGAGGCAAACACTATAGTCACAGAGTAGAGGAACACACAAGCCTCTTACATGAGCCTGCTGCAGAAGGGAAAGTTGCCCAAAGCTTGCTTCAGCATGAATGTGGCTTCTCTTTCTCTGCGTGTGCCACACCTCTTGGCAAGGTGAATGTTTGAGAAGGAAAGATTCCTTTCTCCTGAGGTAACACTCTGTACTACTGGAATAAAAAAGGTGGCAGACAGAATGCCTTGTACTCTGAATTGAACCTTGATGATGGGTTTGCAGTTTCTCCAGGGCTTTCACTTGATTTTCAGTAATCTCCAGTCTTTGTCTCTTTCCCTTGGTTCTTTTTATTAAATCAATGAACCTTACATTAGCTGGGTGAATACAATTTTGCTGTCTGCTTTGCTGCTGTAGATTATCTCTCTCGTAGTACTGAGTGGCATGTTTGTCCAGATATCTTGGCCTGTTGCTGCTTCTGTCTCCAGATCACTGCTAGAAGAGAAAATCATTTTCATAGTGAACCTGAACTAAAGATACAGGGGATGCTATGGTAAAAGATCCTTGTTTCATAAAGCTAGTCTGCATTACAGTATCAACTCTTAAATCCAGAATGCTGGAGCTTACAATGTTATTACTACATTCTTTAGCAATTACAGTAAGCCAGTGCAGTCCTTTATAGAAGGGACTCCTTTGCTGATCTGCATAATGGCAGGCTGAGTCCTAGGGTACTTTGCATCTAGACTCTAATACTAGATTTAATTCACAGTTAAAACCTAATGTTAATATAAAATGGACACATAGGAGATATACCTGCCAGAAACCTGGTACCTTAGAGTTTATTGTCATGGCAAAACATACAAGCTGCAATAAACAGCTTGATCTGGATGGCCATGTTACATGGCATGCACATCTCTGGCCTTTCTGAAGCCTGGGACCCCATAGCATCCAGCTCCTTGGAGCTGGTGTGTAACAGCCTTTGGTATTTATGCAACTTTTTTTTGCAATGTCCTTGGGGTGGGGAGAGGCCTCTGTGCTCTACTTCTCTTCCTGATGCCAAAGCAGAGAGTGAATGGCTTCTTATGGACCACTGTTGGGTTGCATGCGAACATAGCATCCCACTATCCTTTGGCTGCATTCATCCTATTCATTGCTTTCGTAATTTATTTCTTTGTACCTAGCTTGATAAATTGATTTTGAGGGGTATGGGGGAGTGGGGGTTGTTTGTTTGTTTTTTTATTTTTTTTTAACGTGAAGACCAGACTGAAACAGTCCAAAAGGAAGATATTTTCTCTGGTCTCTGTTTTGCATCTGTGCTTGTTACTTGCCCATCACTGCAGTTTATGGCACTTACAGGAACCTGCGTTGAGGGAAGTAAGAGAGTAGTACACTGATGCTGGGGTGCCAGGGGAGTGTAAGTTGCCATAGTTCGCGGGAGGTGGGAGGGAAGTTCGGGAGTTCACAGTGGTCTGCAGACAGCTGGGAGAGATGCTGGGAGAGATCTTTGATGAAACCAGTGCTGAGGAATCCAGAGGGAGTTAGTACCCAAACATGCGTGGTTCAGCCCTGCCTGTCTTGTAGTTCAGTGACGGTATGAGTCAGACTCTCTTTGGTCTGAATGAAGTGGAAGGTACTTTCTACAAGCAACTCAAGCATATGCCAAGAATCCGGATAAATAAAACTAATTCAGAAAAAGGGAGTGGGATGCAGGTTCTTGCTCTAAATCACTTCACAGTTCGACACAGCGAAATACAATATGGCATCTTAAATAAAATCACCCTCTTCTGACTCTCGCAGAGGCTGCTTCAGAGCATTCCCTGGTTTCCAGCAGTTTTATTTCCTCCCTTAGAGAGACAGACCAGCCTTGACTGAGCAACCGATTTTCATGCATCCTTTAAACCAGCATTCCCTACCATTTCTGAAGGACAGCACACGTCGCTATCTGTCTGTTTCTTCCCCCTTAAACAATATAGGTTTGGGGTTGGGTTGTGGTTTTTTTTTTCCCCTCCCCATCTCATTTCTTTCTGCCTGCAAAGTGATTTGAGAGCCCCGCGACGCAGCCTGCTACAGGAGCGGGGACTTCTCTGGAACACTGGAGTGCGCAGGGATTAATCCCACCGTAGAGAGCCAGCCTGGCCTTTGAAGTGTTACAAGGGGAGGGAGGAGGTAAGTGTCGAGGCGAGCCCCCAGCCCCCCTCCCCGCCCCCAGGCAGCGTTCTGCGGCCCGCAAAGGGTTAAAGGCCGCCTTGGCCCGGCGGTGCCGTGCGTATGCAATAATCTGTGTGGCTCTCTTGGCCGGCTGCCAGAGTGTTTGCCTTGCCTCCTCCTCCTCCCTTCTCTCTCCCCCCCTTCCCCCCCCCCTCCGCCTTTTGCATGAAGTAGGATCCTTGAGCTGTTGCAGAGGCAGCCAACTGCTCCATATTTGGCTTCTATTACCCATTTACATGCTGGAGAGCGGAGAGGGAGCGAGCGCTGTACCGCAGACATCATTTCTACTACAGTGGTGGAGACATCCCGGACCTGTGTCACTGCAGGGGGAAGGAAAAAAACCAAACAAACAAAAAGCAGACCCAAGCCCCGTGATCAGCTAGGAAGACATTTGTGTGCGAGTCTCTCTGAACCCCCACCCCCGCCAACCCCACCTCCACTGACACTTTACAGTAAGTGGCTTTTTTTTCCTCCTCTGCTTTCTGCCTCCCCCCCACCCGCTCCCGGCTTCTTCCCTTGTTTAGACTGCAAACCGCCGGCGATTTCCAGCTGGAAAAACACGGGGCTGAGGGGGCCGGGGAGCGCGCTGCCCACTCCGCCAAGGGGCTGCAGCCTATCTCGCTGCGGCCGCCCCCGGCCCGCCGCGGCCCGGCACGGCCCGCAGGCGCTGCCGCCGCGGGCCCGGCCCTGAGGGAAGAGGGAGGCAGGGAGGGAGAAGGGGGCGGCCGCGAAATGGCCGAGTACGCTGCGCAGGGAACAGAGTAGGGATGCGGGACACGGGAGGAAGCGGGGGGCTGGGGCGGCCCCGCGGCGGGAGCCGCTCGTACAGCCCTGCCCCCCCCCCCCCCCCCCCGCCCCGCTCCTTCCTCCTTCTTCACTCCCCCCCTCTCCCTCCCTCCCGCTTCCCCCCGGCCCGGGCGGGGTGTGGGTGGCCGCGGGGACGGTGGACATTTTGCGAGTCGCGGCTGGCCCCCGGTGCGGCAGCGGCGGCCTCGGGGTGTGTGAGACTGCGCGTGTGTCCGTGTGTGCGGGAGGGCGATGTGCGGTGCCGGTGCGTGTGTGTGGTGTGTGTGTGTGTGTGTGTGTGTGTGTGTGAGCGTGAGGGCTCCGCTGCGTGCGAGTCTGCGTGTGTGTGTGTGTGTGTGCGAGTGTGTGGTGCCGGTGCGTGTGTGCGGAGCGTGCGGTGCCGGCTGTGTGTGTATGTGTGGGTTGCCGTGCCGTGCCGTGCCGTGTGCGGGTGGGGGGTGCGGTGCCGGTGCGGTGCCGTGTGTGTGTGTGTGTGCGGGGGTGCGGTGCCGGTGCGGTGCCGTGCCGTGTGTGTGCGTGCGCGGCCGGCGCGGTGCGGTGCGGGGGGGCCGTGCGGAGCGCGTACGCCGGGCGGACCCGGCGGAGCGCAGCGCGGGGCCGGTCGCCGGCAGGGCCGGTCGCCGCCGCCGCACGACGTATGTAGTACGGCGCTGGGCGGCTGCCGGAGGGTGAATGAAGCGAGGAGGAGGCGGCGGCGGCGGGGGAGGCGGCGCTGGCGCTGGGATGTGCCCGGCAGCAGCCCCGCTCCGCTTCACTCAGGGCCCAGGCCGGCTGCAGACGCCACCCGGTACTGCCGGGAGGGACGGGGCGGGAGGGATGGGGGAAGGGGGGCGCCGCCGCCCCGCTGCCCGCCCGCGGTTGTGGGGTCCGGCCGGCGGCTTCCCGAAGGGAAGCGGGGCCGGGGTTCCCCGCCGCCGCCGTCGCCCCGGGGCTCCGCTCGCCTCTTCCAGTGGCGGCCGCTGCCCTCCTGCCGCTCACCGATCCCCCGTCGCCTCCGGGTTTGCTTGGGTCGGGTGGAGGTGGTTGGGTTGCGGGGGTTTGGGGTTGGTTGGTGGTGGTTTGGTTTTTGGTTTTTTTATTGGTTTTTTGGGTTGTTTTCGGTTTTGTTTTTTTTACCCTGAGGCATCGTAATTTACGGGCAGAAAAACAAATAAATGACCCCGTGTACGATTGTGGGTGCTGAATCCGTCAATGTGATTCCTGAGAATATTAAAGTCTAAATTAAAGCGTGCTGGAAAAGCGTCAGCTCCTACTGTAATAGTAATAGCGGTAATAATAAAATGACAGAATTGGGAGCGATTTACATGTTATTGAAGAGGAGGAATTACTGAAGAGTAATAATAGAAAAGAAAACAAGTCGGAAGCCCGTTATATAATGCACTGTGTAGACAACGAGAGTGACAGGCTATTTTTATTTTGTTTACCGTATGCTGTGTAATAGGGACTCCTCCGAGCAGCATCTCTCCCCTATGAGCCCGAACTCCAGATAGAATTGGGGAAAAATTTGAGGCATTTATTTTACGACCAGACGAAGAAATCTAGGTTTGTAAAACCTTCCTCTTTACAAATGATTTCTGTGTACAGAACGGGAAGGGTGTGCAGGTAAATGACCTTTGCCGGAGACCTTTTCCCTTTCATATGGTAAAGAAATTCATATTTTGTAATACAGCTTACACTTTAACCTTTAACGCTCATGGTTATGTATTTTATGCAGTAATGGTTACTTTACGCGTCAGATACGGTCAGGCATAGTGAATTACTCTGCTGACACACTGATAAGTCAAGGACTTTTAATTTCAGTTTCGAATGAAACCGTCCCCTAAAGGAAAATCCCGACTTCATGTTAATCTATTTCTGTTCGGGTGATAGAGACGGTGCAGTTTTATCATATGGAGCAAGGGTTATGAATGGGGGAGAGGGAAATTGAGAATGGCCAGGGAAAATATTGCGCCGTAGTTATTTTTGTGATGCTGCAAGATAATAGTAGTAATTGTACGTTACTGCACTTTATTTGTTCGTAAAACTGGCCCGGTATTTTACGGGTAGCAGCTATTTTGAAAGGGTGGCTGTAATCTCCTCACTTTTTACGTAAGGCAGAGGTCGATAGGTTTTCCTCCGTGCTCGGTTGTCTGTCTGTCTCTCTCATCATGTAGCGACATGTCAGCGGTGCAGGCTTTCAGCGCGCTTACTCCAGCCCTGATCAGTCATGTAATTAGATCAGGCTGCCATGGTAACAGACGGGATTCACCGTATTCACCGGCCAGCCAGGTGCGTGTGTGGCTGGCAGGCGACTCAGCGGGCTACCGCCAGCCCTGCGTGTGCCGCGTTGGTGGCGTACGGCCGGCGCGGCCACCGCCTCGAGCTTTCCGACAATTGAAAGATGCCCGTGGTGGGTTCCTAATGGCCGAACTTCTCGGGAAGGGTGGTCTTTACCCACTGGAGTGTCAGGCAGATGGGACCGTACGTGGCACGCTTAGCAGGTCAGCCAAATCGTCAGTTCCACTAGCGTGTATTATTAGCAAATTAATGAAGGTGTGGTACTTTGTAAAAATGCTTTTGGCTTATACAAGCTTGCATGAAAGTTTCTTCAGAGTTTTCCCTTTTTTCTTTTTTTTTTTTTTTTTCCTTCTCCCCCCCCCCCCCACTGTCTCTGTCTGTTTAACTGTTTGGTGGCTGTAGTAGTCAGTGTTTGTTAACAGTTCCCATCCCAGCATTCTCATCATAGGCCACAGGCTTGTTATTCTCCACTCTTGTGCTGTACTTTACACCCTCTGGCTGGTAAGATGAAAATTGGTGATACTTGATGTCAGTATTATCACTCTGGGTTTGTTAAAGCCTCCTTGTAGTTCTTAGCAATGTCTAGGCTCTTTTGTGTGTTAGGTGAAAGCTGACTGCAGTTTCTCATGATAAAATACGAAGTATGTACTATGAAAAACAGTTTTTGCCTCAGCAAACACTTTATTTCTAGTATGGGTGTATTTTTTGCATTTGTGCTCATCAAGATGTTATAGCCATGGAGCAGGAGACTTTCTGACACAGCTTATAATACCATCAAAGGATATGCAATATAATTAGCTTTGAACTGCATGTTGCTTTTAAAAACATGTTTCACCAAGCAATGTATATTTGTCTTCATTCTCATTGTTTGAACGTTACTCTTTTAAGCCACTCTTCCATAAATGTAGGTATAATTTTTTAAAAGCACCAAATTTGGCACTGTGTTCTAATGTCATAAATCTGGAGCAACTCCAGGGGATGGGATTGTGAGCCACTTACATGGGTGTATATCTCAAACAACTCCATTTATTGGACTTAATCCAGGCGTGTAGTAGAGTAACCAAGCTCAGAAAGTGATCTGCTGCATATCACTGTTATTTTCTCTATATTGCTTTTCATGGCAAAAAGCACTGTGGGCTTAAATAGGATTTTTGCCTGATTAAGGAGTTGCATTAAGTGTCTATAGAAGTGGGTAACACCCATACTCCAGTCACTAATCTTGGGTGCACTTACACTAATATTGAACTTCACCCGGAGGATTTTGTGTCTCAGTGATGAGAAATCATCAGCACCCACAGCTCCTGAGCATTTGTAGTACCAGACTGGAACATAAAGCAATCCAGAAATATCTCAGTAAAATAGATATTTTAATCACTCTGATGGTAGAGCACTGGAGCTGGAGGAGGAGGCAATGAGAAATGCCTGTTGGTGGTTCAGCTCAGTGACAGGCAGTGGTGGTCTTGGGTTTGGTGTGATGAGTTTGTAGGTCTCAGCCTGCCTGCCGAGCAGGAGTGTTTCTTCTAGGAGGGGTGAGGGGACAGACAGGGTATTTGCAGGCAATTTCCTGCACTGCAGTGCAACTTCTCAGTGTCTCAACTAACTTGCCCTTCTGGCTAGGAGAGAATATCCTCTTCTCGGTGCAACCGCCTCTGTTTTGGGCCTCCATTCTGAGGAGGTGGCTGGAAATAGAAGAGCTTATTAGGAGGACTGGCTGGAGAGAGTGGAATAGTCACGAGCAGGACAACTTCTGCAGTGTGAGCCTTTGTGTGCTGCATGCTGCTTGTACATATTTTATTTTCAGACAAATGATTTAGAGTGTTAGAAAGTAATTATTTTCAAAAAGGCCATATATACATAGTTTAAAACACTTTTCTGAAAAATAAACAGCGCAACTTTGCTTTTCTAGCCTGATTGAATCTATTTAGAAAGGTTGAAAAAACGAGTTTTGTTTTAAAAGACATTTACAAGAGACCTGGAATTTCACTTAACAAAAATTTTTTATGTAATAGATCCAGTGGCCTAGTTTCCCATTAATTAAGAAAATAGACACTTGAATTCAGTCATCTGAAAAAAAACCTAAGGATTTAAACATTAGAATTTTAAAATAATTGTCTTAGTAATGTGGCTAGTAAAACAAAATCAAGGCCTAATTTTCCCCTTGCATCACATCTTAGCAGATGGCATTCAGGATTATAATTTTCATTGTTCATACGCACACTGCTTTTGTTGTAGTGTACTAATTGAGGGGGAAATGCAATAAAAAAGTGTGGCAGGCTGTAAAGGAAATGCTTGTCAGGATTGCATAGATGGTCTGAAGCACTGGCTGGCTGCAAACCTACTCCAGCGTGTGAGGCAGCTGATGCTGGTGATGCTTGAGAGAAGTCAGTGTGTGTGACAGCCTCAGCTATAACCACACAGGTTGTGAGTGATTTGACTGTTCTGGAGAGCTGTACGGGTACGGTGTGTGCAATTCAGAGAGTATTCAGAGATATAGATTTAGTTGTAGGTCTCTTCTGAGACTGCTGTAACCAATGCTGCGTTAACAGATAAAGATATAATTAGAACAAGAAACAGAAGTATGGCAGGCTTGGCACAGGTAAATATTTCATTGTAAAGAACTGACTTGGTATATTCCAGTGACTTCAATAGCCTAGGCTTTGCAAAGTGAAAATCCTGACCTAATCCTTTCATTTTACTTTTAAGCAAGATTCCAAGTGCGATAAATAAATATGTATTTGGTCGAAGGCGCTGTATTTTGAAGTCTTATTCAGTAGTTCACATTCTTTATATGAGAAAGTTGAAGATTTTTACATGGTTTTGGCTGAGGTGATGCATGACTAACATTTTAAAACGTAAGAAATTTTGTAAATTCCTGTTTTTTGCAAAAATATGAAAACTAGATCCATGACTGTAACTCCTTTTTGATCTCTGTGCATGTGTTGAGAATGTAATGCTTCATGGCTGTTTTTTTTCTCTCAAAGCTGTAGTCTGAAGTGGTTGTACAACACACGCAAATCTGTATGTGTGTATTGGTCCCAGACTACAAAGTTACTTTAGTACATGTCCCAGTGAGGGTTTTGCTGAATGAGAATTGATTAAAGAACCTATCTAGAGTTAAGTATGCATGTAAATCCTTTCCTAAATAGGAACAAGTAAGTATGCTCATAAACTGAAACAACAGAAATGATTCTCAGTGAGGGAGAAATGGTCTCACTAAATCCTTTTATTGTACCAAGAGTGATAAAAATATCTGGTGAGATTCCAAGTGAAAAACCCAAACGTATTTTGTTTAATAGGTGACGTCAGCAGAAGTTCAGTGCTGGCTCTTCATGATTTTGCTGAGCAAAATCTCAGAAATGATAAAAAAATCCACATTGGTAAAGCGTTTCTGTGTTTATATTATTTGGGAATTTACAGTAATAGGCATCAACTGTAGTGTGCCACCTTTAATGACAAGATAGTGTACAAGGTAAAGTCACATTCCGATAGGTGATTATTTTCCACCTAGTAGTAGTAGTTGCAGCACTATGTTTTCAGGATGCTACCGCTTCTCAAATAAAATATGTTCTGTTGGCAGTGAAGACAGTCATCTCCACTCGCTTATGATTCTTCACCTCATTAAGATCACATTTAGGAAAAGAGCACTCTGAATAAATGGGCTCTGCTCTACTGTATGAGCTCTGTCTGCAGGATTAAATCTATAGTTTATTTGTGCTTGAGTAATAGTAAAAGCAGCCTCTCTGTCTTCATTGGGATATCTTAGTCTGTTGTAAATGATTGTAAATGTTAACTCTTAACTGTGTTTTTGTTTCTCTTTTTTTTTTTTGGTTTCCATCTTCTCCACTCCTGGATCAACAGTCACATTGCAGGCCAAGCCAGATGGGCAAGCAATACAAGCTGTGAATTTATTCTTGACCCCGTAGGACAGTGACCACCGTCATTTTTGTCTTCACCGTACAGTTATGCACTGCCAGTAAGGTGAGAATGCAATGCTTTTTATTTCCTTCAGCAAGTGTACACTGTCTGCTTTGGGCTTTAGGCAAAGTGGACACCTTCCTGGTGTCTGTGTGATTACCTACCTGTGATAGGTTTGTACTTCCCTTGCCTGGCAGTAGAGGTCCTTGAGAAACTCTGCTCAGAAAAATTCCTTTAACTCTGGTGACTCAGTTCTGTGACTTACAGAGCAAGTGCATTCTAGATGAGTGGTTTTATACTCACCTGAGGTCAGAGTATATTCAGTTACTGGAAGATGTTAGTATCAATGGAAAAGTTGGCAGACTTTGATTCTTGTTATAAAATGCCCTGTGTAAAACTGTATAAATCCTTCCTTCACTTTATGAACATTTTCAGAATTCTTGTTGCTTGTTGCCTACTTGGCTTTTACACTGTCTTGAGTTTCTTCTGTGCATTAAACTTTGTCCAGCATTAGAATAGCTCCCAGGATAATTCGTCACTACTGATGTATCTGTGTGTCTTTTGGTCTATTTTGAGGAATGCTTCAGTTCTTCTGATCTTCCTCCCTGAAATACTGTGGCCAGACAAGATGTAAAAGTGCACATGTATCAGTCTGCTGTGTTCCTTTCCTCTGTCTCTCCTTCCCATATGGTTCTGGAAAATAACTTGAAAAGACCAAGTCCCAAGACTCAACAATCGTACTGCCAATAAAAAGAACATAAATTTTTATTTTATTTCTTTAATCTGATTGTCATTAAGCCAGCCTGGGTTTTTTTTAACGTATTCTATGATTTTTAAGTGCTTG
Source organism: Sturnus vulgaris (assembly GCF_052056855.1). NCBI lineage: Eukaryota > Metazoa > Chordata > Aves > Passeriformes > Sturnidae > Sturnus > Sturnus vulgaris. The sequence goes on along the minus strand of NC_142243.1, from coordinate 68,925,395 downwards.
GGATTGGCAATGCTGCTAATGCTCTAAGAAAAAAAAAGATAAAGGGTCATAATAAAATTGTCCATGTCTTTAAATGAAAGAAAATGAAATATAGTGATTGCTTGCAGAAAATCAAAGCGTTTCTTTTTAAAATTTACTATCTGAAAGCTTAATTACAGTAATGTTCTTATTTATGCGGGGCTGATCAGAAAGTCTCCATTGCAGAATAACTTTTTAATGTATGCAGCATGTCATAGAAAAGTATGCAGTGCATCATTTACATTTATTGTGGTTGTGGGGAGGGGTGCTGTGTTTTAGAGGGAAGTTGCCTAGGCAAGTAGCTACATGCAAGGACATGCCTGTTACAATTTCCAAATGAGCTTGAATGGTGGGGGTGGGTGGTATCTGCTGTAACTTCAGAGCAGTAAGAGTTCCTTGAGAGTGAAAAACCACACCAAGTGCCCATGCCCTGACACACTTTGTCTTTCTGTTTTGGAAGAAAACTGAATTGGTAGCAGCTATTGACTTGGGACATCAAATAGAAGGAAGTTTTTTTGCTATGATGTTATCATTCCCATAAAGCATTAATTTTTTTTTCAGGATTAGCTTGGGTTGTATAAAAATGTGTTTATTTGAAGAAGTGATTACTGCTGGAAAAGCTTCTATCTCTTAATTAGAAGAAGTAGTTGTTTAGAGGGCATTAGTCAAGTCCTGTGAATAATCAGATTGTGTTACCCACAATGTATTGCTAAGTCACCTTGGATATTTTCGCATCTGGTATTTTCTGCAATTACATGCAAGAGAATATATTCAGTGTTAAGCAAACATTTGGGATAAAAAATGTAACCTAGTTAAGTCTGGTGCAGAGGCACGACGGAAATATAGTACTAAAATATTGTTTTTCCTATACCAGCTCAGCTTGAAGTATAGTATTGTGGTTGTGGACCTTAGATTAGGTTAGATTTGGCTTAATTTCTTGTTGCTGAGTCACTGAGTTGGGGGTACCTCTGTTGACCTCATTAGTTCTCATTTTCTCTGTGGAATGATCAAAATCAGGCCCACTGTATAACTAAGTGAGATAGAAGTTATTGGGATAGACACTGCCTGCTTACAAAGTTCTCTCTGTTACAGGAGGAAAGAGGCAGGAGCTCAGAGTAGTAAAATGTGGAAGAAACATGACCTGGCACTGTGTGGGGAGCAGCCACAGATAAAGCATTTCATAGTCACACGCATCATCTTTCTGGCTTTTGCATTTGTTCTGGGGTGAGGGTGGCAACTACCCTGCTCCGTTTTAGGCAGGCCTGGGTTACTACCCTGGAGACTGTCAGAGGGATGGGACATGGGACACGTTTGAAGGCATCCGAAATGGATCTCGGAAACCGTACTTGAGGCCCAACGTCCCTACGTGTGCATTCGTGGCTTCACTCGCTTGAGGAATTGTGTGACTTCAGTGGGTAACATCTTTGTTGTGTCAGCTCTCCGGGTGTGCTTACCCTTCTAATTCAAGCAGCATTTTCTGCAGAGCCAGCTAAGCATCTTGCCTGGATAAGGACATGAGTATTAGTAAAAATAAAATGAAAATAAATAAATAGATACAGTTTTCTTTCTTTTTAATTTTTAGTTAATTTTAGCCTGCTCTCCGAAACATAGAGTTATTGTTATTTGTTCAGAGCGTGCACTGCCTCCTTCCACGTAGGCAAATGACTCAATGCTTTCTTTTATACAGTTGTCTTGAGAGGATTTTGCATTAGATACTGGACATTTTAACATTAAAATAGTTCTTTTTAATCTTTTCTGCTGTCGAGTCACTTGATATTTATTAATCTTAGTACAGGGATGAATCTACAGCTGCAGCCCATTTGTAAGAAATTTTTTTTTGGCTGAATTTTCAGTAAGTATGTCTGTATACTACCCCATATATCTTATTTTTTACATAAGATGTAATTTCTGCTTTATGCAGACTTCTGGCTACTTCTCTCTGTAAACAGGCATCAGTCTTCCCTTTTAAAATACTTAATAGTGAACGTAAAAAGAACTAATCTCTCTCTATATTACTATGTGCAGTGATAGTTTTTTGGTTGTCATATCAGTGTCCTTTTATCATAGCTGGTTTTATTTCTTCCCTCATGCTGTTTATGAAGGTCTACAATAGCTGTAGGGCCAAAAGGAGGTAGGCAATGGAGATTTCTCATGTGTTAATAGCACAAGTGAAATGAAGCTGTGAACTAGGTATAATTGGATAGTAATTAGGAATAATTTTGATTTTAAAAATTGTTTATGTGTGAGCAACTAAAAGATAAATTAAATGAAGCGATGTGAGTGCTGACAGATGTCTTAAAAATGAGGCTTTGTGGTCCCCTCACCTCAGCCATAACCTTTCATGTTTTTGCTCTCTTGCTCCTACAGCAGATAGTGAAGGCCTGCTGCCTGACTGATAGAAAGTTTCATAACATAGTCTGAAGTGTAAATGGCATTGGGTGTAGTGGTATGCCTACATAAAAACACAAGGCTAACATTCGTAATGTGATAAAAGGCACTATCCAAGGTTTGATTCACCTTCCAACTTGGTGTTTTTAAAAGGTGTATCTGCAAATGGAATGAGACTTGCTGTCCCACACACTGCAACTTGCTAGCATTCCTTTAAAAGTGTGGGCTTTTGGATGTTAGTGTGAGTATGAGTAGATGGAGAGCTTCCATGTGCAGGGGGCTGAGAAGTGGTGAGGTGTCTGAATGTGATGTGCAGTTGTGTGCAAGCCTGAGCATCTGTGTGTGCCCTCCTGCTGCCCCCTCCCTTGGCTGTGTGTGTTGGGCAGGGATGTGCTGGTGGAGTTTGTCTTGCCTTGAAACCAGGGCTGTGTTTTTGAAAGAAAGTTAGGCCTCATTATCAGGGGTATAATTTTGGTCTGAAATTAGCCCAGGTGGCAGCATCTGGATTTAAATGTATTGGCTGAGGGGTTTCTTAGAGGTTGAGACACGGTGCTAGAGGCAAACCCCCAAATTTGATAATTGTCTCTTTATTTTCTCATCAGTTACTTATTTTGGAATTAGCTGTAACCTTGACTTTAAGATTTATTGAGTCACTCCTTGCTCTATAAAAAGTACAAATGTCAAAGTGTTTCTCACTTGTGTTGGAGCGTGATTGTGACTGTTGCCACATTTTTGTTTGTCAGGTACCCACGTATGAAGGCCTTTGTAGTTTTGTACAGCTAACATTTCTGTGAGGCCAGCTACTTGAAAGAAAGTCAGGCTTTAATGGAGAAGGATAATTACAAAAAGCAGGCTTAATCCTCCTTTACTGTGCTCAGAAATTTTGTGCTACTGAATATTTTCTCATTGGTGTGGTTCCTTTTCAGCTGACTAGAAAGTGATATTTTCAAATGTGTATCATAATAAATGCATTTGTCCTCTTCCGTAGCCCCTGAACACGTTTGCTGCTTGGTACTGTGCTGTATTCATAGCTTTCCCAAAGTAGTCTGACAGCAAGTAGATCCAGAATGGTTTGAAAATCCAATAAATTCAAGGGGGAAAAAAAATCCTAGTAGGTTATTACAGTAGAAGTTATAACTTTATTCTCCATGTACCACTAGCAGTTAAAAACCAATCACACTAATCATATGTACTGAAGTTTTATTTACAGATTAGGAGGCTCTACTTTGACATATGACTAGCAGGGAAGCCCCTCCCTTTAACAGTTGTATGTCATCTGCTTCAGAGAACTAATTACTTGGCAATTCCCATTTGATAATTCCCTCTTTATTTTCTGATGAGTTACTTAACAGTGATGAGCTTGTTGAGCAGAATACCGTGCTTAATCTGTGCTTCAGAAACTACAGTGTGGGCCTGGGGATATCATTGTTCCTGAAACGCTGTTTAGCCTTGCCATAGGAGCATTGAAACCACACTAAGATACATGAACGGCTCACATTTAACGATAAGCTGACTGTGAGTGATGCACAGCATTTGCCAAAAAATAAAGGAAGGGTTTAGATTACTGTTGCACTGCAAGCAGAATATTAAATATGTAATTTCTCAAAAAAACCCCGAACACCAAACCTAATGTAATTTAGACACTCAGAAGCAGAAGCTTATGTCAGAGGTATACGTTCTATGTATCATTGCTCTTCTCCACTGAAAGAATCGATTTAATGGATTTAAAAAAACCAAAACAACACTGTTTGTTGTAATCCCTATTTGACAGTTTAGCTGATTCCTGGTGGTTATTGTGTTCTTTTAATATCAGATCCTTCAGTAAGTCTTTATTCTGTTTTCTCTGCTGTTACCTGTCTTCTTCATTCTTCTCCACTCCCTTTTCACATTCTTTTACTCTAGTGGCCACAGCAACCCTTGTTCCTGGCTGGGGAATGCATTATAAGTCTCACTGCTAATTACAGCATCACAGAGTTTCTAGAGGGTACCTAAGTTCAGCAGTGCTTAGCTACAGCACCAGGCGAGGGGATTTATGGGGTGAAGTGACATCAGCCTGCTCATGACAGTCATGGTAAGGTCAAAGTGAGTCTCTCTTGCAGATCTTGCAGGAGTTAGATGGGTCCTGTTTAGTCCCAGTGTCTCTGAAATTCAACCATGTTGTTGAATTTGAATAACATTTTTTTTACTGGTTTCACTGGAGAAAGTTTTGTGAATCATCTACAGTCACTTCGACTTGATGGTGGCATTATTCCACTGATACTGATACCTGAAGATTTCCATTGTAGGTGAGCCAGTGCTATAAGCTGAGAATTGGGCTATTTTTTCCTTTACTGGAATAAAAACACAGTATTTTGTGTATTAGCTCACATAATATTGCATCATCAGGCTTGGTGATTTATTAGATATTCACAATGATATCTCTTGCCCAGTACTGGAAGCTGTGTAACAGGATTGTTTTATCAATGAGAAAAAACTCATTTGTACATAGTTACATGTGTTTTTGTAAAATTAATCAGAGGAACAGTAGTTTTATGAAACATATAATTCAGAACAGATTAATCTACTTTAATTGTGTTCGTGAAGTACACCAGCTATAAAATCTTTTGAAAGGAATATTAATCAAGTTGTTCAAAGATGGCTTGAAGTACAGAATTAAAATATGAACACAATTACAGCAAATATACAGACACATAGAAAGTAGCTTGGGAGATTATTTAAAAAAATATTAATACAAAAATAAGCCCCTTTTTTATTTTTTTAAAGAATATGTCATGTTTTAGAAGCAAAGATACAAGAAGAAAAACAAATACAATTTGAGATTTTATAAAATGCAGTGAATAAGTATTTTAAATAGCATAATAACACAAGGAGTCAAAACCTAACAGAAGGTCATTGAACCATTTTTCAATTTTTTAAAACCTATTTTTCATTCTCTTTAATTTTTTAATGACTCAAGATGTGTCAGGTAGTGCTATATAGGCAATGCTGAAAATAGAAACCCTCTGTAAGAACCAGAAAAGAAATAAGAACTTTCTTAGGATGCCCCACCTGTGATATGAAAGGTTTGCTTACACTGACAGGACTTATCCCATGGCAAATCCTCCTACAAACCATTACAGCTTTTGTGGATGGACCTGCATCCTGAGCCATGGTATCATATTTATTTTCCAGAGGCAGCCAAAGAGTTATTAGATGTTGATTTAGACAGATCTTCATCTGCCTGCTTCAGAGGTGTCTGAGAGTGAACTTTGAAGTGTTGGGCCCCAGACACATGGATTCATGCCAGTACTATTTCTATCAATAGTTATGCAAGTAAAACCTTAACATATGAATATTGTGACCATGATCTTTACACAAGATTTTAATTACATGCTAATGTGTTAAAATTTGGACTCAGGTTGAAAACAAAGAAAACCCAATTCACTAACATGAAGTGGAGATTTCTCTGTTAACCACTGCTGTTCTCTCCGTGGCACCCAAATAAAATGGTACCTTCCCTCTACTTTATTACGGGGAGAACCTGATACATCCTAGATATGTGTTTCTTTCCTCTGGATTCTCTTTGTTTTTTCCCCAGCAGCTACCCTGTTAACATTGTTCTTCTGTAAGTAACATCTGCTGATGGACTATCCAAGGATGACCTGGTTGGTCTGGTCAAACGATTTGTGTTTGCATCTCCTTGTTGGCAGAACTGAGAAGCTGCTGCACCTCTCTGCTTAGGACTTGTCTGCCTCCTCTTAGAATCAGGGTTGAGTTTCATGTTTCCTTCTTGCCACTTTTGCTAAGTTTTCTTGGATCTCTGCTGTGATCTGGCCTGATATTTTTGTTGTTAATGACAGTCTTGGAAATCACTTTTGATTTCCTTTGTGAACTTGACAGTTAATTAATTAAATTGGGGGGAGCTAAGTGACACGTGAGTACGTGTAACACATCTGTGTCCTATTTTACAGGGAAAGAGGATGATGGTGCAGTCCAATAATCTATAGTTTAAAATTATACTAGATGGTGTTTGGATAGCTCACAAATGCATTAGATAGTGTCATAAAACAGATGTGATACTGCAATAGTGGAAGAACTGAAGGAGAAGTCTGCATTTTGTTCCATATTTGCACAAGATGATAGAGTAACTCATTCTTGGTGCATGGTTCTTCAGGTGTGAGAGTGACATAACCAGCACGGATGCGTCCTGCCATTTGTTTGTCACCACTGGTTTATTTTGATTGCAGAGGGAATACGATGTGTAGTGACTGAGCACATTAAAGTAATTCCTGAGTGAAAATATGACATTTGTTACATGAGGCTGCTATCCATATGTTATCTGTGTTAGTGTACAGTGAGGAAGAGCCCTAAGGAAAATTGAGGTGGGTAGAAGGTAAGCATCTGAAATACATTAAACATCAGCAATCAAGTACAACCCTGTTACCTAAGGAGTCATACTTGGTGAATGTCATGTTGGCTGTATGGAATGGGAGAAATGCAAACTAAGACACACTTCTGCTATGTGTGCAGCTCTGCTATGAAGCACATTCATCTGAGCTGTCAGCTGGCTGGCTGCAGTGTTTGGTGCTGTTTATACAGCTCAGCCAGGGTATCTTTATGAAACCAGTAGTGCTGTGCAACCTAGGCTGCAGCAACCAGTGGTTTTATGCTGCTCCTCTTATTTAACATGAAGGGTGTGTGCTGTGCGTCGCACCGGGGTGCTCAGCTAAAGGCTGTGGTGAAATAAGGGGTCAGGGTACCACCTCTGTTATTTGGGTGGTTTCAGTGGAGCCACATGGGTGTAAATGTGGTGTGATAGAGTCTGGGGCCTTTGGGGTATGTCTGAGCCTCTGGGCTCAGAGCTGTCGCAGACAGGTCAGCACCACTGATTGTTTGGTGGGACTAGAGCAGTCACTCAGCTTTTCCTTCAAGTGGAAAGGGACTGAAAGTTGTTCCTCAGTCAAATGTCATCAGTCTTCTTTCATTCCTGTGCTTCAGGTGGATGTGTTGGTGAATAAACCTAATCTTTATTTATATAGCGCCAAGAGTGTTTTGTCTTTTTATCCTTCTGTCCTGTTTTAACCATTTCCAGACTTTTCTCTTGTTGCTGGCCAATTCGTTTTTCTCCTCAGTGCCTTCTCTACCAAGATTCTCCTGTGCTCAGCAGTTCTTGCTGCTGCATATCTGACCTACTTGTACACGACTCCCTCACTGTGTTTGCTACCAGCACAATCCTTAGATTTTATGTAGACTCTTTCTTCCGTTGAATTGTGTGTGTGTTTCTACGTGTCTAAAATGCCCTTCTGCTTAGACTGTTTCAATACCTCAGTAGTTTCCTGCAGAAATGCAAATTTGAATGTTGTTTCATCTACCTCTCTTCCTTCCTAGTTAGTCATAGCTGGATTCTGAGCTTTGCAACCCCAATGATCTGCCTGGACAAGTCTTTCATTCCATGCAGCCTTCCGCTTCTCCTCCTGGGAAAAGACCATTATTTCTTCTCTGAAGCTTCTCTGTGGGTGCCTGTTTCTCTGGCTGAACATTGGATTTTCAGTCCGTGTGCCCCTGCCAATCATCCTTGGCTTCCAGCTGCAGTGTCTCTTCAGCAGACATCTTGCTTTTTAGGCTTGTCAGCTGATCTCTAAGAAATCAGTAGCATACATTTGTTTGTAAAATCTTACATGCTGGCATTGTTAAAAAAACCAAAAACAATGAAAAACCACAAAATCAAAACTCATCCAGTTATTTTCTCTCTACCTGAGCATAAGCCAGGAGCCACACTCTGGGTCATTTGCTCATAAATAATGGAGAACCTATTACTTTATTATCATATCATGTGATCTTCTAATCAAAGGGTTCTTTTACTGTATTAATTGCGATAATTCAAATTGTTAATGTAAATTTAAAAAATGTAATACCATTTTCACATGTCATACTGATGGGTCAAAAGTAGCAGCTTGAGCATTTTTCTTTGGGCTTCTTTATCATCACTTCTTCACGTAACGTGACTCCGCTTCAGTGATAAAGTTCTATAGTAATAGGTTGTGAAATGTAAGTTAAATCAAAGAAGAATTTTTGAAAAGCACTTCATTCAGAAAAAGAAAATAAAAGTGACATAGTATGCATTTTGAGTGAGGTTCTTCAGAGAGGGAAAAATTCCTGGACTGCAATGGAGAAGTACAAGAATGAAGCACCCGCTGAATGAGTGAAGTTCACTTAAGGTGTGAAGTAGAAATATGTAAGAGGGGTTTTAAATTTTTTTTGGTGTGTATCAGCACGCTTTTGCCATGAACTGACTATTGGAATGATACTGTGGTTATAGTAGATTTAAAAAAACCCAGACAATTTAATAATTATTTTGGTTGATAACTCTGGAGTTGGTGTGTTTTCTCAAAAAGGAGGCTTTTGACTAAACAGAAAACCATCAAAAATTACTTCTATCTGGAAATTGATAACCCTTCTTGTTATAAGTAACAAGAAAAAGATACAGACTAAGGGATATTAGAGGAAAATACACATTTTCAAAATTGATTTACTCAGTGAATTTAACAATAGCTTGAGTGTAGTTAGTTTCACTTTTTCTATATGTAGGCAGTTTCTCGAGGTGAGAAAAACATCTGAAAAAACCCCCAACCACATGGTTATAAGATTATAAAAACTGGTGCAGGGGGCTTGGAGGTATGAGTTACTACTTTTAAAGTCCTCTTCTAAAAACAAGGCTAGACTCCATATTGATAGAGTGCTTTTAAAGGCAGTGCCCTTTTAATCAGCAAACAGGTCCTCTGTGCATCAAATAATTAAAAATAGAGCAAAGTTTCTGAACAAGGCGTCTGGCAGAAGCGTCTGTACTTCCATCTGTGCATGATTAGCAGAATGTTTCATGATATTTAAATAGCACAAGCTTTGCTCTCTTTTTTATTATTTGTTGTACTGAAGACCTGTTTGCTTGTTAAGTGGTCTTTTTTGAATAGTTACTGGCAAGGAATCAGGAAAGTGTATGAAGACATCTTGTACACACTGCAAATGCCAAATTGTCCCTTTTTTAAGAGACACTGGCCTTACTATTTTTTTTTTGTTGTTGTTGTTTGTTTGATTGGAGTTTTACCACATCCCTCACTTGGTGTTTAAATTTCCTTAAGGGCCGGTTAATTTCCGAGGGAATTGAGCATGTATTTACGGGGACTGCAGTCTCTGCTCACGGGCATGGTTCTCGGGGCAGTGGCGCTCGGAGGCGCGCTGCCCCGTGAGTACGCACCAGGGTGCACTTGCAGAGTACGTGTGCCGGCTCAGCTCTGCAGCTCCTGCCTCTAATCTGCTGTGCTCACTGCTCTGGAGCCTTACCCTTTCATGGGGACGTAATCAGCCAGGCAACAGCTTTCCAAGCGCTTTTGAGGCCTGAAGCTGGGACTCCTCCTTGCTGGCAGTCATTCAGCATCGGATTGTGTGCTCTTCGTCTCTGGCTAGCAACACGGCGCTTTGCAGTTGTAGCCACTGATTTCCCTCTGTACCAGTAAAGATTTTGTGTGTGTGTTTTACAGAGGCCTGTACAAGAAGGTATGGAATGAAAAGGAGCCACTGTCTGGATGCTGAGTGTATTGCTGTAGCTGGCTGAGGGCAGTTCTGTTGTGTGCAGTGCCCTGTTGTTGGGAGCCGGCAGGTTGGCAGGGAGCTGAGACGCTCGGATAGGCTCAGAGGTCCTTTGTGGAGAGCCAGTATTCAGTCTTGGGACAATCTGTGGTCTTAGATGGGCATGGAAAAGAAGAGCTTTTGTGGCGTGTGTAAGTGGTGTTTATTCTGTAGCTGGGCTTTTTGTTGTTGGATTTTTCTTCTTGTGTTTGAGAAAAGCTGTGGTGTGTGATGTGTGACTACTGACCTGGGTCGTCTCTGAACTTCGGCTAAAAACTTCAAAAGAAATTGTGGTTACTACTGAGAGCAAAGCTGCTAACCTGTCAACATAAATGTATAAACCCTGCGTGTTTGCACCTTAGAAAAAACCACTGAAACACCTCGACTGTGAAGAAAGAGCATGCTATAAGCCTCCACACAGAGTTCACCCCACCTCACCTGGTTAGTGCCGTGCTACTGGTGTCCATCATGCTCTTTCTGGCCCAGGTTCAGAGCAAGTTCTCCTCAGCAGGTTTATATCTTACATGGTGAAATTGTTGAATTTCATGGGGGCAGTGAGAGGACTACTTTGCAAATACCTATCCCTTGCATCATTCAGCTTCTGGTCCAGAGAAGGTTTGAAGATGAATGAGTATATACAGAGACGTACTGGGAGGGCAAGTGAAGGAACAAACATGTTTCACTGTAAAAACTGAGGGCAACAAAGTTGCCCATTCCCTTCAGCTAAACCTCTCAACTAATGCATGAAGCAGTTGCACTCACGTTTTACCAATGTTGCTCTTAAAAATCAATTCCCTTAATAATGGATTTCTTCAGAAATAAGAATTACTTCTAGAGCAGTGCAGTTTGGTAGGCCTAATATTAGCATCGTTTCAGGAGCAGGAAGGAGAGAAAAGACTCGGGTTCATTTTAAAAAGATTAATGACATTTTGTTGGTAGGTTGGTTAAACTAAGCCAAGTCTTGTGTTTTGCTCCTAGTATTTGTTCTCAAAATATACCATAATGCTTTTTTGGAACAGCTTCAGCTTATCTTGTGAATGTGAATTAATTAACATTAGAACAAATATCATATTGTCCAACAAAATTTGTTTTTCTGTGTCTTCTGTCATGCTCAAGGTGCTTCAAGCACTTTTAAATAATGAGTTCAGTTATAATAATGCTCAGGCTCTGTAGATAACCAGCCATTCTTTTGAGTGCAAGGAGATCAAGTTCAAGGATGGTTTTTTTGATAGGAGTGGGAAGAATACTGCTTGTGATGTTAGTATTACCCTTGGTATTTTTTCAAAAGCATTTGTGACAGGCTCCTTATTTTGGTAGACTAGATTTTGCTGTTTATTGCTAAATTTATAATTCTGAATGCACTGTAAACAAAATGAAGAGGAATTGCAGGGCACATATTCAGAAGCTGTTGTTCACACCTAATTGTTGTATTTCTCGTCCTGATTATTTGACATCATGACAAACTACATGAAAAATCAGGTGGCCCTTGATTTCCTGAAACAAAACCAAAGCTTCCTTTTACAGCCTTGCAAAAGTACCTTGTATCTAAGCAGGTAAACTGAAGTTCAGCCTAGGATGGTAGGATCCTGGTGATTTGTGTAAAAAATGATGGTTCTGTTTGTTGTCTGCAGATCTCTGGAGGAGAGGGAGGGCCTTGTATAATTCAAAAACAATTCCTTTCGGCTGGCTGGAGAAGAGTATGGATAGCATCCAACATACAGCCATCTCCAAGTACAAAGATTATAATGGAAATGTTGATGACCAGTCAGTATTGATATATTAGGAAGTATTTATATAACTCAGAGTTGTTGACTACTGTAGAAATATTGTTTTAGGCCCTGTTCCCACTGGCCTTCCTCCTGTTGACTTTTGGAGTGTTACGATCAGACCCTTTTGGCTCAAATTTGGAGTGAATTAAGACTGAAAGAAGCATGCATGTTCTGTAGTCACCATCCAGTTTTGGAGGGGAGAATGAAGGAAATAACTGACTTGTGCAAACCAAAGTTCTTTATGGCATCATCAAGCTGTACACTGAAAATAAAGTTTTCCTTAAGCTGTTTGAGATATTTTATTTTGATCTATAGCCTGAAGTGTTCCCTGCTAATGGAAGGCTCAATGTGGTTTTTATGCTTTCCTTGTGAAGCTGTTCTTTGACAAGGAGAAAAGTGTATCTAATTAACATGCACCTTTCTGTATGTGGATTATTATGCATTCATTATTTTAAGTTGGTGCTATTATATGAAAGTTTCTCCAGAACTTTGGCAACTCGGTAGAAAGAAATGACAGTTAAGTGCATTCTCAGCTGTGCAGCTCTAAAATATGTTGCTTTTGAAGACACCTGTGTGTTATAGTAAAAATACCCCTTATAGCCAAAGAAGCGTGACCACTGTCTAGGTAATTACAAAAGAAAGAGATTCAACTAAGTACTGAAACAGGAAAAAAAAAGAGACAATTTTTTTTTTAACAGCAGTAGAAATGATGAAAGACAGAATTAGTATTCTGTAAATATATATTAAAAAAAAGCCCCACAAAGCTCAAGGGTTCACTATATGTAAAAGTTACTATCAGTTAGGGAATATATGTCTGAAATACTAAATAATATAAATTTGATTGATATTCAGGGCTCAGCTGTACTCTAGAAAAAGAAGAAATGCGTAGCTTTGCTAGAAACAACAAAAGACAATGTGGGGAAATGCAGAAGTACTGCTAGAAAAGCTGAACACTACATTTCTATGTAAAATGCCATGTGACTAATATAAGTGCTGTTCTGTCCCAGATAGGGCTGCAGAAATTGTAAGCAGGTAGCAAAAATTTACTGTTTCATATTTCATAGATAATAATTATTCTGAATGCTTTAAATAATACAGGAAATGTAGTGTGACAAACTTGACATTTGAATATTAATATTGATACTGAAACAGTTCACCACAAAGAATGCCAGGGCTGCAAGAGGAAGGATAGCATTTTGATCAGATAAAGGCAGAAAAGTTATAGAGCCCTTCATATACGTTGAAAAAAAGACCTTGTGAAAACTGTGACAAAATTACCTTTCAGGATTAGACATTTTATATCCTGTTTTGGTAATATCTCTGCAGGGAAAGTTGGAAGCAAAGAGATGTCTTTGCTATTTCTGTTTTCCCCCTTCCTCCCCCACTAGCAGCTTGATGGAGACTATTTGAAATAAGGTTACGAGTCCAGGGCTACAAAGTGTTTTGGATTCGCTTGTACAAATACGTGAATGGATGTGGGCTCAAGAAAAGATACATGGGCATGTATACTCTTTGGTGACCAGTCTCAAACTTGCTTCAGATGCACTGTAAATTATCTGTAAAGCTGAGATTTGGTGACAGATTATTATAGACAGACTTTTCTAAACATAAAATAGTGCTGACAGTCTCTTCTTTTTAACAGGCAAGCTTGCTCTCCCACACTGTGTGCACATGATTGTGTGCACAGTCCGTTACTATAAATTTGTTACAGCTTGCTTGATTTTTGTAGTGATGTGTGGTAAGAACAGGAGAATACCCCCCTTCGTGTACAAGTAAGTTTCAGCCTACCTACATGATAGAGTCCAAGGACTGTGTCTTCTTTGCATTCACAACGTCCCTCAAAGAGGATATAAAATAAAGATGTAGACTGGTGAAAAGCTGATGATACTTTGCAAGCAGAAGAGGCCAGCCCAAGCCAAGACCACGGAAGGAACAGGAATGTTTCTGTTCTGCCGCTCTCTGCAGTGCAGTGCTGGTGTGGATGTGCCTCACTATTGATAAATCTCTTAGTGGCTTTTGACAGTTGTTATGTAGATGATTTAGTAAGTCACGTAGATGGTTGTAGTACTGATAGGCACATTGCTTTCCAAAATTCCTTGTCATTGGAGTATGACTTTTTGTCTTTGTACTGGTAGTATATGTTGCACCAGTTTGATTTTAGCTGTTCAGCTATATGCAAACTAGTTAAAAGCATTTTATTTTTTAGGACAGGAAGGAAAAGTTTGTCAGCCTCCCTTCTGAAAGCGTTTTGGTAGCTGTGACCACTTTTTCCCTTCAAAAATATATCTTGTGCTTTCAGATGCTCTCATTTTCAGATGTGGTTAATGGTAATTTTTATCTTTAGAATGCAAATGGAATTTTTTGCATACTTTTGCTTTTCTTTCTGCACAAACTGCTTAGCAGACAAATTAAAAAGACAGGTATGTATTTAAAAACCAACCAACCCAAACCAAGGTACACTTTACCTGCTGAAATATTTACATACTCTTAGGTGCCGCAACATATTTATGCGGATGTGGCACCATTCTGCTTTGCCAAGTGTAAGCAGCTCCCTTTAGCTGTATGGTGGCACTGTAAGCAGGAGGAAATGTTGGGCAGTTTTCTGGAATGATGGCAAAGCCTTTGTGTGTCAGTGGGGGTAACCTACATGGGAACAACCCTTCTGAGGTACCTTTTGCAGGGGACTGCTGGCTGTTGGGGAATCACAAATCCCTGGTAGTTGTTGGCATTCCTGTAAAAAGGATGGAACAACAACACTTATGTTAAGAAATGCAAATGCCCTGCTGCCATGTACAAAGCAGGCAGACTCCTCACCCCTCAGTGATGCCAATGGCATTTTAGCTTGCCCCAGTGAGTTGTTAAATTCGTTAGGCACAATTTCATTTTTACGAAAGACACCTGGACTAAGTAAGATAGTAATGTGTTGGAGATCTTACTCTCCAGGGCTGTGCAGTTTGTAAGGTGATTCACAGCATGTACAGAGAGAATGGAAATGTAGTCTTGGAAGCATTCCAGTGTGTTATTTTGAAGTCATTTTGCCCAGGCACAAATGCTGGTGATTGTATGGGAGCCTCTAGAGCTAAAGAGTGGAAGGGGAACCTCCTACACCTTAGGTTAGGCTATAACTAGTAAATGACATTTTATTCTGGCCAGCTGTTCACCTGACTATTCAGACCTCTGTTCTAAATAAAAACCAAGAAGATAAAATACTTCTGATACTTTGACTTGTTACAAGATGGGTTTCTGCTGCAGATGATTATATAGATCTATTTTACTGCCTGTTCCCCATGCCAAAATTTAGAAGTGTCTTGATTTTGAATTGCCCAGAAACACAGCCCAAAATGGGAGTAATCGTACTGAAACAAATTACTTTTTTTACATCTTGTATTTCCTCTATTTCTTCAACTGTTTCTCAGAGTATCATCTACTTCCATTGCCAGTGGTACAATAATAGGTTAAATTAATTAAAAATATATTTATAGTATAGTTGCTCAAAGGAATGTAGAAGTAAATCGTTAAGATAACGTTTATCTTCTGATTTAATGTCTGAACCTGCTTCCTTGATGTTAGTGCAAATTAATGAAATTAGGATCATACCTTTAAAGAAATAAGAACCTAACAGTTGTGTGTTTGAGCTGACCAACATAAAAATGTGACTGAAAAATTGTGACATAAGCCTAAATGTCAGCTAATTGTCATAATCAATGGAATAATCTTCCATGGAGCTGTGAGTGGCCAACGTGTTATTTTTCATCGGGGCCCTATTAATCTATAGATTATTGACAGAGCGTATGGTAACTGCTCCAAAACATGCCATATATAACATGCTTTTGGTACTGTTGTTTAAACTGCATTCTAAGGTGTAACTGGGGCTATAGGTAGTCTTAAAAAAGCATTTTACATGGTGGTATTTGCTAGCAATATGGTATATGGCCAGGATGTACAGCAGATATTCAAATTCGGTATGCTGCAGAATTTGTGAATTTGCATATTAAAATACTTGTCATTTCTAGAAATAACCTGAGGTTTTTCTAGAAGTATGGTCCACAACCTTCCTCTTCTAAATAATTATTAAATATTTGTTTTCAAAGCTGAATCTTTAGCCTTTGGAGCATAAATTTCATAGTTAGTGATGTTAAAATCTTATAGTCAAGACTGTGACCCAGAATTTCTTTTGTTACCATTTTTGCTGTCCTTTTGATTAACATTTGTGAAGTACCAAAGCCTGTGCCCCCTCGAGTGCAGTTCATTACCCTGCCTTTTGGAAAAATTGAGGAACAGCTAGGAAGAGACGTGGGCAGGACCAGAGAGCCTCGTGCAGTTCAATCCGGAGATAATTTCTCCTAGTATCACTTGGCTAAGGAGAGATAAATTGCTCATGCCCCTGATCAGAACTATGTAGTTACATGTAAACCCTAGGGAGTAGGGGGTTCAAAGCTGGGAGATGTCCTTCCTGGAGGGACATTTTGGAGGCTCTGGGAGTGGATCACGGGAGTACTGGGGCTCTTTCATCTCAAACTGTGAGAGGTAGGGCCTCACCTGCCTGTGTGCTGTTCACAGATGGGGAACTGCCTGGGTGCAGGTGACCAGATTGTAATTTTTCCCGTGGAAAATTTAAGAGGCTGCTCCTCATGGGCTTTTTGCTGCTGCTCTGTGCTACTGCGGGGTCAGGTTTACCCTGAGGGCATATGCTTGTGGATGCTTCATGCCAGTGATGCAACTGAGGTATTGGATTGAAAGAGGAATGAGGAATTTGGGGGCTGCCTGTGAACCTGCTCACCTTCTGCACAGTTTCAGGCAACCTGGAAAATGAGACAATTAATTGCTAAGCCTGGAGTTTGTTTGAATACAACTCAAATGTTGCATAGTATCTATTGCCTACATTTTTCTATGCTTTTGGAACATTGACCCGTAAGGATAACTGGATACAAGAGTGTTGCACCGCATGTGCGTGAAGGCGGGAGTGTTCCCACAGGCTGCTGCAGCCCTCGCTGGAGGCTGTGAGCAGCACAGTGTTGGTTTGCAGTGTAATGGTGGTTTTTAGTTTGTACTCTGACTGTGGTCTGTGAACCTGTTGACTTGGAGCCTGCCTCTGAAGAGCAGGGACTCAGGAAAGCAAAGCTGGCTGTCAGGTGATGCAATCGTTCTATAGTGGGGTTCACTTTTATTGGGAAAACCTTAAGGGCCTTGCAAGTGGGAAAAGATTGAAAGCTTGCTTGGGCTTTCTGCAGGTGAAGAGAGGGCATAAGTTATCTTTTTGGTATGCTAATTGTTTTTTTAGAATATTAATTGTACAGTTCCATTTTTATGCCATTTTCCCTGTCCATTTTGAGTCAATTAGCACCTCTGTTTTTCTCTTTGACTATATGTGCAGTTGTTGATATCCAAAATTCTTTATTGATCTAATGAAATAGTTAAATGAGCTGACTTTGAAAATACAATAGGATAGCTAAATAAATCTATATAAAAATTAATGTTTAACAGAAAGCATCTTTGATAAAGTTACCAAACATTCTGTGAGCAGTGTCATAGTTACGGCTCTTTTCAGAGAACTTGAAAGCTTCTGGAAAAGTCATCCTTTGGAGTAAAATGTTTTCTGCTTGTTTCTGTTATGAAAGGGAATAAAGTGCTACTGTTGGTACTTGTTGGTACATTCATTTCTCATGCCTTGTAGTAAATGATAACACTCCCCTTCCTATTTTTGAGACACTGAAGCATGGAAGTGAAAAATGCCTCATTTCATTATTTAGATATAGGCAAATAATACTTTTTTTTCTCCTTTTCTTGCACTATTTCTGACTGCTCTTTAAAAATTCCACTGCACCCCTGATCGATGGGCCTGAAACAGGAGAAACCATTCCTAAAAGTTCATCCTGGTTCATATCTGAGCACGCTGCCTCTCTTGCTTCATTGCAAATCCACAACAACCCACTGGCGTGATAACATGGAATGAGCTGCAGTCATCCATACCTTTGCTTCGTTTGAGCAGTCAGGCTGGCAAGAGTGGAAAATCCTCCTCAGCAGCAGGTTTGATGTTTAGGAAGCCTGATTTTTACGTTATGCAAAGGGAAGATTAACCACACTCAATATTAAGCTACAATCTACTTCACTCTTGCTCAGATGGGGACAGCCTTGCTCCTGCCCTGTGCCATTGGTGCTGTGGTGCAGGGTGACAGAGGGGGAGCAGCAGGCCATGCCAGGCTGGGTACCCCTGGCGTGTGCCTTGCCCACACCTGGTTGCAGGGAGGCGCCCAAAGGGGGTTTGCTCAGGCAGAGCTCTTCATGCTGGGACTCATGGAACCTTGCTGGAGTTGAACTGAACAGTATAATTAGTATCATTTTAGCTCCCAGTCAGCTGTAAGAGGTACCAGGAGCTGCTTCTCCTTGTGTAACTTATTAGAAAAGCTATTTTACTTTCCTACACGTATGCCTTATATGGAAGAACAGGCGCTGTGGTGTTCTGTCAGGAGACTGCATGAACTGTATTTTCCAGTGTCACAACTGGCCACTGTGAAATGTGCATCAAAATGCTTGTCCCAAGCATCCTTTAGGCCAGCTAGGGGAAAGTACTGCTGGGTGTGCAGGGTGCTCATACCTGAGCTCAGGGCAGATGCCTACTCTGGTCCTCACTGGCGTCAAGGGAGTTAGTGGTTGAACGAGGGAAGCTGATCTGGGCAATCTTCCAGCCTGAAGGATGTGAGGCAGAAACGGATGGGAGGAACTGTAAGTGATATGAGGGAAGCAGTAGGCTAGGAGGAGAAGGGTCCAATAAAATCAAGGAATAAAACACATCCATAAAACTGCAGGACCTGAAGTTCGAAACAGCAGCTCTATGCTTACATGCTTGGCACAACTTTCATTTCTAATTTGTCTGCTTCCTTCAGGCTTCCTCTTGCCAGAGAGGTGGTCTGTATGCTCACTGTCTGCAGCTGGAGAGTCCCTGGTTTGCTCATGCCAGTGGTGATAGAGGACCACAGGGAGATAACAGTTTTCCCTGTAGCAGTCACTGCTCTTGGGTGGGTGTGCTTGGCTGGTTTTCCAGATCATAGACTTCGGGCAGTAAGGCATTAGAAATATTATAGTCTATTAAATATACTGTGGAGTATTTGGCTGCACTAACTGCTGCTTTTAATAGAGTTCAGATCTGACATTTTTGGGACTGAGAGGGTTTGGATGTAAACTTTGTTAAAATGGTTTTGAAAAAGGAAGTTCTTTCATGCTTTGAAGGGAAAAAATATGAAGACAGAACTGCAACTCTCTTCCTTAAATCAAAGTTTTCTGCCTGAAACGGGAACAGCTCAGCAGAACAGTTTAAGTAAACATGGCCATAACTGCTTATCTGAGACATTGGCATCCTCTCTTCTTACTGTGTTACTTTTTTGTGGTATCCTGGCGTCTCTCAGTCACTGATGTGTTTGTTCTCACAGCACCTCCTTTGTAGGCATATACTTTGGTGTCCATTTGATAGTTGCCACCAAGATTTGAGGCTTTATCTGAAGAGCTTGCTCCAGGAGTGTACGTTTTCTACACCTCTACGGATAAGATTTTGGAATTGCTGTCTGAACAGTCCTTCCTGCCTCCAGCTCTGAATTTCTCTCTGTCTCTGTTGTGGCTTCTTTATTTATTAAGCAGGGGAAAAAACAGAGGCCACTGTTTCTGAGTCATCCCAAGTCAGTGTTCAGCCCAGGACAGGATAAAATCTAGGCCAGTGATGGCTGGTGTACAGTTGTAGCCTGTGGTGGAGGGGTCAGTGAATGCAGTATAAACACTGGGAGATTTGCTGAAAGCATTTGCTGGAGTTAGGTACCATACTCTAAAGCTAGTGCCTGAGTGTGGGGTCATGATTCTTCTCCTAGGTAGGAAAAATGCACCATATTGTGAGAATGACTTATTTATGCCTAACTTTACAGCTTGGGTGGGCTTTGTCTGTGCATGTTAAAATAATGTAGGCCCACACTGGGTCTTTTATCTAGGAAGCATTGCCACATGCAAGCAGCTTCTGTGCACTTCAAGTTCTTCCACTGTACCGTTGCTTGAAACTTCACTATTAAAATTAATTTTTAAGTTAATGCTTTGCTCTTAAGACCAGCTTCTAAAGAAACAAATTTGTTTTAATTTGTACATGAACAACAAGAAGAATGTTTTAGAATGGAGGATTGTAATTTATTTGCTAGGTTTAGTAAAGTAAAAAGTACAGTGATATTTCATAGAATACTTCTGTGTGTTCTATAACATCTTCAAAGTAATGGAAGAATAAGAAATGAGAAGTGGGAGACGCTTTTTTGGTTTTTTTATGTTTTTTTATTCATGGGAATGAATGTGTCTGTACATTTTTGAGGCTCTAGTATATGTTCTTCCTCATTTTGGTTACATTGCGAGGAATAAAATCAATTAAAAGAAGAAAAAGAGAAAAAGAAGACTGTGCCTCTTGCTTACTTTTGCTGTGATTCAGACAACAGTGCATCAGGTCATGGGAAGTGATCTCAGCCATATTTTCAGTTACAGTTTTAAAAAATGATATTTTGTCATGAAATGGTGTCCAAGTTTTAAAGCTAGTACACATGCAGATGTAAGTATATTGCACTGCCAATGCCAATCTAGTACATAAAGAGCTTCACAACTGTTTGGATCTGCTCTTCTTTCATAATGGGCTGCAACTTGTTTACTAATGCTTGAAAGCATGTACACATCAAATAAATCTCTGGTATTTGGGCCATAGTGTACCAGCGTTATGCAAAGGGAAGATTAACCACACTCAATATTGAGCTACAATCTACTTCACTCTTGATTCCTCACCATACTAAATAAACCAAACCATCAAAGAACAGAATTAGTGGAAGGGTTCCTCAGACAATAGATTTATTTCCATGTTTATTTGTGTTATTGTTAAGAAAAGGGAAATCAGCAGAGCAAATCTGCCTGGGGCTCAGGGCGTTATAAATTAACCAAAAGACATGAAGTGAACTTTTGGGTGTGGAAAACCAGCAGCAGATGCAAATGCTACATAGCTGCATCATATGGTGTGTACGGTGTTGCTGCAACAGCTGAGAGGCAGCACGCCTGCTTTGACTGCTGCTGCTCTTAATAGATAGTCTTCAGCAAGCAATATATTGGCAAATCTGACACAGAGTGAATTTGTAACATTGACTCAAAAGACTTTCCTAATGTGAAGCACCTTTAATGCATATCATTTTAGCTCTTTCCTGTTTTTACTCTGCTCTCTTTCAGTGAAAAGGTCAAGAAAAGCAGTAGCTCAGTGGCCGAATTTTTCTGAAGTGCTTTACAGCAGGGAAAGTGGGGAAACCTCTTAAAGTGGTGTCTTATTGAGTAAGTTAAACCTTTTTTCTTCAGTTAACTAGTTTATTTAACTTCTTTTAATTTTTTTAATACTATGTATCAGAATAACTATTGTGACTTACAGGGTGTCCCCAGGCAGGTGTGAAGCTCCTCATCCCCACCTTGGCTTTCCCCCTCCCCCAGAAGTAGTCTTTGCCAAATGAAACCTGTCAGCCCACTTTGGCAGATAGGGAAGGGTGCAGCTGACTCAAACCCTACCATAACATGACTGTCCCTCTGCCCCGGCTGGGGCTGGTTGCTGCATTCCTGTTCAGAGATCTGCACTATCGAGTGTGTGCCTCTTTCTTTGCCACTTGCCCTGCACGTGTGTGTGAGTGCACCTACACACTTCAGCAGTGCCCCTCTTTGTCTTTGCACTCAGAAAGCCATCCAGCTGCATTAATGAGAGAATTTTCAGAGACCAAAATGGGAACCTTTTGCGTTTTTCCCTACAGCAATAGCATAGGTATATTTGATGTTGCTATCACTATAAGAAATAAAAGAGAGGACTGTATTAATTTATTCACAGTAACAGATAGGGAGGCACTCAGGAAGATTTTCTTTAATGTAACTAGAGGTTCGGTTAGTGCTGCTGCCTTACACTGATTCCAGTAGAAGATCAGAACCGTAAAAAATTTAGGGCTGAATATTCAAATTTAATTTGTAGCATCAGTGTAGAATGGCTTATAAGTTTAACCAGCCTTAAGGGTGCTAAGTACTTCCAGCTGAGGCCAGAAAGACTTTCAGCTGGTTAGCAGTTCTTGTGATTTGGCCTGATACTACTTACTACCATTTTCTTGCACACCTGATATTTCTGCATTTTTTTTCAGGTATGAGTTTCTTTGCTCACATCCTTTTATGCCTCATTTGCTAACTCTTCTGTTCTGGAAAATTGGCAGGATGACAGCAAGCAACTCCCTCATCCTTTTGTGTTAGGACTAATCCTCAGGTTTCTTTCTGATGTGTCTCCTGAAATATGTATTCAGCTGAGGCTGAATGCTGATTTGATTTCTAATACTAAAATGTGAACAGTGCAGATCACTTTCTGTCTCTTAAAAAAAAAAAATCACGGTAGAGGTGTATATGAACAGTTTCAGAGTTTTAAACTCAGTCACATAAAATATGTTTCTGAAATACTGATGTACTTTGGTATATGCCAAAGTACCTTGCTGTATCTGGATGTTTGTCTTTGTTTTGTAAACTTGGAACTTTACAATTAACAATTAGATGACCGATCACTTAACAGGTTATGGTATTTTAGTGCTCTGAACTGTGCTTTGCCATGACAGACAGATTTTTATTTTGATTTCAAATTATATGGCTTGTTTTTACTTCTTTTTTTTTCTTACCATATGATTTAATTGAAGTTTTGTTGCGGTGATTGGCAGTTGCTTTATTTGATACCTGTTTATAGACATTTATTCATTACTTTTTCAGTGTACTGATATTTGTCAGAAGAGAATGGTATTATTTCTTTTGTCAATGAAAATGAGGCTATAAATTACTGTAATTTTGGGATACATTTCTGGTATGAGCAAACAGTATTCCCTTGGTGAGTTTTCCGCTGTGGAAAACTAGGTTATGCATAATATATTTTAGAAAAGACCTGTATTGCTCTGAAGAGGAATGGCATTGTGCTACTCCTGAAAACAGAGAAGAATCTAAATGTATGTATAGTCGTATTCAAAGTATGGAAGCATCTGCAGTGTTGTTCCTCGTTGTTCACAGGGGGGACTGGAAATGATTGGTTCTGGGTTCTGCTCATGATTTTATTTATTTATTTTTAACCCCTCTTTTGTAGGACAGGGGGTGAAGGGCTCAGCTTTGAGCACCTCGGTGCAGTCACCTGCCAGGTTCTTCCCAGCGCCACCCTGTGCCTGCCACTGGTGCAGGGGTGTTAGGTGCCAAGGTGACGATATCCACAGTCACCAAAGATCAAACAGAAGTCACATAAATGTGTGACTTTGTATTTTACTGACAAGTACAAAAGGATTTTGCGAAATTACTACTTGAGTAAGCTGTGGGAGTAGGGAGGATATGATGTATTCTTCCCTGCTAAAATCATTGTGTTAACACTCTTGGCACCATCACTGAACTCCACAGTAACTCATGGTGCACATTTTAAATAAAACGCACCGAACAGCAAACACTGTTTAATTCTGCGTTCTGTTACGCAACAGAGCACGATTGCCTCGGCGAAGCACATCTGCATTGCGAGAGTAAACTCTCCTGGGAAGCAAGTGCATCTTCCACAGAAGTAGGAGTGAGGCGTGGGCTGGGCATTGCTATTTTGGCAAGCAGAGGGAGCCAGTGTTGGAAAGCTGCCTCACCTTTCACTTTCCATGGAACTTACCCTTTCTCCCTGTTTCAGGCACCAGCCACTGCCACTTGCTTCTCCTAGTGGTGGCATGGGGCTGGGGATGTTTTCAGTGGTTGATTAAAGCATTTATGGGGGTTTTGGGAACCATGGTCTTTGCTATCTGTCTGGTTTGTTTGTGGTCCTTGAGCAGAATAGGCTGTTAGGGAGCAGTAAAGAATGCAATTCAGAAAAACATCTGGGAGAACTAAGAAAACATTTTGTTTTTTCTAAAAAAAACCCAAACAAATCACACCTGTGTGATAATATCTCCTCTAACTGCTAAGTCGGTAGCAGTTGATGGAAGGCACAAAATTCCTGTAATTTTTATACTGTGTTTCAGTTTGCTTCTTCCAAGTCTCTTGCTTGGAAGCAAAGTGAAGCTCCTGCTGTCTCAATTCTGCTGAAGTTCTTCCTGTCATCCTAAGCTTGGTTATCAACCCTCTTTTTTCTCCTATCAGCATGCATTACATTTTTATGGCAGTGTTTAGCAAAGACTTTCCAACAGTGCCTATGACAGTGTAATTGGACCCCTCTGTCTGACTGAAATTGCTCCCTGTTTAATGGGGGGCTCTGGCTGCTTTCTCACACAGCTTTCTTTGAGGCAGGCTGGATGTCTAGTTAGCTGGTTTGTAATGTGGGTGCACAGCATTTCACCAGGCACTAGTCGAAGTAGTTATTCATGGTTTGCTGTTAAACTGCAAGACTGGAGTGAGTGAGATTCCCCAGGGATCTGTCCTGACTTTGGTAATACTCACTGTTTTCATTATTGAAATGATTGATGCAGCAGAGAGAGCAGTTGTTAAATTTGCATTGGATAAGAAATGTGAAGGGGGACTGCAGGCTGCTTGGAAGGCAAGATTAAAGTTTTAAGCTGCCCTGGCTAACAGGAGGAGTAGTCTGGGAAAAAAACCTGAAAAACAGCCAGGATAAAATCATAGAAGTTCTACAGAGAGATAGAAATATCCAGATGCATGAGACAGAATGGGGCTGACTCATTAGTGGTTCTACAGAAGAAGGTCTGTGAGCTGGTGTTGGGCTGTGTTGGAGTAGCAGTTTGTCCTGAATTGTTTGGTTGAATAGGGTGGTAAAAAAATCATAGCTGGTTCTCAGACCAGCAGAGAAAACCAGCTTGTGACATGTCCTCCTCCCCCCTGGCACCTGGGCTGCCAGTGCTCGGCTGAGTGGGCAGCTTCTGTTTTGATCCGCTGCCTGCTTTGGTTCTCACTCTGGAACTTGTGACCATGCCTGCAGGGAAGTGTCCCAGCTCAAATCCTCTCAGGCCTGGTCCATGTGCACAGGACAGCACATCTGAGAGGGAGAGGGGTCACAGACCTGAGACCGTAGGTGTCATACAGTCATGCAAGGAACAAGGGCTCCCCATCCACGTTCCTCAGAAAAGCACTGTTTTAGGATGTGTAAAGAAAAGGCACGAAATAACCCCTCCGCTCCATTCAGTATTTGAAATGGTTTAACATCTAGTTTGGGGCACAACACAGTCAAGAGCCAGCTGGAAGGTGTCCAGGGAGAAGGCAGGAAAAATGATGAAAGATTTGGAAAACATGACCTGGGAAAGAAGATGAAAGAATAGGGATTGTTTAGTCTACAGGGGACAAGGCCAGTAACAGACATGATAGTAGTGTTCAAGTATGTGGAAGGTTCCTACGGGGAGGAGGGGAATAAACTGTACTGCCTGACTGCTTGGGGTTAGGTCTAAGAGAAATGGGCTCAATATGAAGGTGACAAAACTTAGGTAAACATTTAAGAAAGCTTTGAAATTAAAAGGGTATTTTGGTTCTGCAGTTACTTGGCTTTGAGAAAGCTGTGGAAGCATCATCGCTGGAGGTTTTTATAAAACAGACAAACCTCCTACGGGAATATTTTGGGCATTGCTTTGGGAAAGGAGGTGGAATACATGCTTCTGAAGGTCGTTTCCCAGGAAATAATGAAGATTTTTTTTTTTTTTTTTGATTCTGTGAACTTAGGTAATTAGGTAATCTAATAACCCAGCAAGTAACTCATGAGATAGTGGCAATTCATTATAGCAACATACCAGTGGTAAATAGCGGATTTATGTACAAAACCCAATGATGATGATACCCTTCTGCTCTCTGTTCTAGTTTAAAAAAAAATCTGAGTAAGCTGATTTTACTGAAGCATTTCAAAGGGCTATTCTTGTAAAGGCTATACAGAAACAGAGGAAGTGATGTTGGTTGACTTTGCTTATTGAAATATTGTGCAAACACTATCAGTACCTGTTATTGATTGTACATAGCATGGCCGTAGTAAAGCCAGCAGTGTTCTATGAGGCACGGGAGTTAAACTAGAGCAAGATGTGTTTTCAGTCTGTGCACTTGCGTGCTTCTTTTATGTGGAGTAGGGAGCAGGCTGAGAACTAAGCTTTAATTACCTCAATTGCTATCTATACACGAGTTGC
Source organism: Sturnus vulgaris (assembly GCF_052056855.1). Taxonomy (NCBI): domain Eukaryota; kingdom Metazoa; phylum Chordata; class Aves; order Passeriformes; family Sturnidae; genus Sturnus; species Sturnus vulgaris. The sequence goes on along the minus strand of NC_142243.1, from coordinate 68,899,489 downwards.
TCTCAGTTGTCTTGTTACATTAAGTGCCTTGAGAAATGCCTTGTGGTGTCCCCATGGATACTTTCCTCCTTTTTCTTCACTGAAGGATCCCTTCTATGACTTTGAAAGATCCTCCAGGTCCCCTGAAGTTTTTAAGCTCCATTTCTGCTATAGAACAAAAATGTACTTTTGGAAACACTGTTTCCCCTGTTCTTGTCGCTATGCATGACAGGGAAGAGGAAGTCTCATGTGGTGCTATGGTGCATGAGAACAAGCTGGGTGATGGAGTTGCCACAGGACGCCCTTAGGAGAGTTCCTCGAGTTGGGAGGGCCAGTTTGTATCCAGGTGAGAGCAGCCACGCTCCTTGTGTCCCGCTCAGCGCAGCCTCTGGCTTGACAGTCCTGAGGGATGTCTTGTCACCCTCATCCTGGGCCTAGGAGGACTGGCAGAGGATGATGCAGAGTCACCATGTGCCCAGCATGGATTTAGCAAGGCTTATCGTAATCCTGGCAGTATCCACACTATAACCCCGAGCAGTCAGACATGATCGTGCATTCGTGTCGCCGGCCCTGCAGCTGTGGCCTCGCAGCGCTGTGAGTACGCCAGCAGACCTGCTGCTGAGCCGCTCCTGGTGCTCCTGCACCTGGAGCAGTTGCCCTCAGCACTCAAGAATTGCTGCTCCTTACCTCTTTGCCAGAGCTTCCTCTTCATAGTCTGCTGCCATGCAGGTCTGTGTCCTGATCGAGTGTGATAACAAAACGAGGACACGTATTCACACGTGCACATACGTGCATGTATTTTAGTCTCCTACCTTTTAAAATATGGAATAGTGGTGTGCACTTGTCTCTGTCCCAGTGTATCTGCTTTGCATCAGAAAACTAACGTTCTTCATGATCTTGAGTGTCCCATCTCATAAGAAATAAATCAGCACTGCTCTTCCTGTGGAGGTTCTTCAGGAGATTTAAATTGCTGATTTCAATTGTGACAAAAATCAGCAATCAGGAGAACTTTACATAAATCATCAGCTTCTAAATCTTGCTTTGCATTTACTCTTTTTAGTTATAGTCCTTAAAGAAGAGAATACTTTCAGTGCTTGAAATAATTTCTTTTTTTTTAAACTTGTAATACATTGTATTTCTATAGATGTTGTAGCACTTATCTGCTCCAACACAGATTTCTGTGGGCCTCTAATTCTTCTATTTTTTTAAATCAGTAGTGTGCTTTCTGTTCACCGTTGACTAGATTAGATTTTTTCATGCGACTTGTACCAGGCTATATTCACACTAAAATAAACTTTCAGCAAAAATGCCCAAAAAGGAGATTCTGAAACATCTCTGTCATGCAACTAAATGCTTCCTTAAAATAGGAGCTGAAAAATAGAAGGGGAGAAGGGAAAAGATTCAACTTGTTTTGCATTAAAATTAAGTCATTTTTAAAAAGAACAGTTAATTGTAGTTATTAGGTCAAATTTGGTTTTTTGGTCACAGTATCTTAGATAAGAGTGTTGAGAATCATAGATCTTGAACTCTTGCATATTGCTTCTGCTAAGAAATTATTTTAACTCCTATTTCCTCACATCTACAACTTCCAGTTTCTTTCTTTTATTTGAACCAGCTATATAACTCGGCCTGCTAAACTCCCTGACATGACAGATATCCTCTCTGGCCTGACTGAAAGCTGCTGCAGGCTGTATGGCAGGCCTGGTTTAAGAAGTCGGTAACTGATAGCAATTTTGAGGTCTGATTTTCTTTGTGACTTCAGCAGGAAACACAACCTTCTCTAAATGTTGCTCGAACAACAGCCCTGAATTTGAACAGTTTTTATGGATACAACATTTGAATGTATTGTCACAACCTAGTTTAGAAGATGTCTTAATTTACATACATAAGTGCATGAGGAAGAAATCACTTATATATATTAGCCTGTATGCAGAAGGTGGTGACCCATCTCCACTGTGCCCAGAGAGGGAGAAGAGGGTTGTGGAGTAGACTGAGGAGAAGAACAGAGGTTGAGGCTTTGCTGTTGTGTTCCCAGTCTTATTCTTGGATCTTGCAAGTGACTCTGTCTTTCGGATTCCTCCAGCTGTAAATGAGGAACTGAGACTGAGGACTGTTGAGAGATTTTAGGAATAAAGTTGGCAATTTTGTTTTCTGATGTGCTACATAATCTCTTCCAGGACAAGGCAGTGATGGCTGTTGGTCCCCTGGGCAGCAGCAAGCTCAAGGCACATGTGGGTCAGGTGTGATAACACTGATCACTTGTGGAGTCTGGCAGTTTTCTTCTTGGAGAGGTTTTTTTTGCAAACATGAGCTGGAAGGAAAGATACTGGAAAAACTAATTTTCTTTCTCTAGGGTGTAGATAAAGAATCAGTCATGTGAGGCTGAGATAAATCTTCAGAGATGGGCATGAGAGGAGTATTGGGTGATTGCCCCTCTTCCATCTCCCTTAGCCATGTCTTTGGCTGTGCACTTTTTCCAGCATTGCTTCTGGTCAGAGTTCATGCATGGGAAGAAGTTGCTGCTCTTGGCATGTATTGTGCTGGTTAACTCTTAGCATCATAATCTCTGTGCTCCCTCACTTGTACCTTTCCCTTCTCCTCTCCTAGCTTGATACCAATCTTCAGCTGCTTCTGGTGCAGGATGTCACCCTTGCCTAACTGTGTCTTGGAGCTCAGCTTAGAGGGATGAGTGCATTGGATGGGCCCTTTTGAAGGGTGATGCTCAGAAGCGTGTGTATTGCCAAGGGCTGTGGCTGGGAGACGAGGAACCTTTTTGCAGAACTACCAGTCATGGTTTGTCATACATTTGTCACTGTTTAGCAGTTTCTGCACTGAGGGCCTGAGAGTCCTGGGGTGGGAGTTATGTAGGTGCAGCACTGTCTCCAGGCTGAGGTCAAGGGAGTCCTCACTGAGTCTGCATCTGGCTTCTGATCACAATTTGTCACTAATTGTGTTCAAGTCAGTCAACACTATATGTCCACATGCAAATTGCATAGTGATTTCAGGAATGATCTGCAGAAGAAATAGAAGCACTTGCATCATGAGTTCAAAGAAAATCAGTAAGTGTGAAGCCCAGCAATAAAATGATCATGAGGGTGTTTCTGCATGGCCAAAACCCTTCAAGGGGTAATGGAAAGATTAGACTGGGGGAAAAATAATTGTGCATCAGCTTCCATGAATCCTGTGCCTTTATCTTTTGGAGATTTTGTTTTGTTTTGTTTTGTTTGGTGGGTTTTTTATTTGTTTTGTTGGTTTTTTTGTGTTTTTTGTTTGTTCTTTTTTTAAACAGCTTACTAGTGGATGCTATAATCAGGAATATGTTTGTTTGTAGACTTACAAGGGGAAGGCCAACACAGCAATTTGTGGTTGCAGATTGATTCACTGGCTGCTACAGCCTGCGAATGGTGGGCAGGGCAGGGTGGATTCCAGGAGCAAAGACACTTCACTGAAGGCAGCTGAGAGGGACCTTCTGTGAGTGAGTAACAAAAAGAATTCCACTCCAGGCAGGCCAGAAAATACCAGCTAATGAGGCCTCTAAGATAAGATTTAAACTGACAGGAAAGGAAATGAAAACTAACTTTACTGTTTTTCGTGCAGGCTGACCACCTTCTCCCTTCACTAATGTTCCTGATGACTGTAGGGGAGCAGTTCCTCTACCTACATCTTGGAATATACACACTTGGGTTAGAAAAGTGCATGACCAAAGTGCAGAGCCAAGCTCTGCTGTCTGTGGGGCTGCAATGAGCCTTGGCTCTCAGTCCAGCTTTATTTTAGACAAGCCCTTGCTGTCCTTATCTCTGTAAAGCTGCATTTGAAAGCAAGGACTTGTGTAAAGAAGGAAAGCACAACACTTTCCTGTCTCTCTCTCTGCCTGTAATCTGTTACAACAGATCTGTTGCTTGTGCAGAGTGTGTTAGGCTCAGCAACTGCTCTTCCTTGGCGCATACCTGTCAAATTTTGAAATCTATAAATAAGGATGTTTGGAGCAGGGGGAATAGACACACCTTCTAACTCTATTGAAATGCTTGGACATAACATGCTTATTTTGGCAGGACAGACTGGGGAAAACAAACTCTCTTTCTATATATATTGCTAAAATACAGAGACTATCCCAAATAAAACAGCTGGTGTGTCTATATGGCTAAAGCGGATTTCCTTAGATTTATGCTAGTCATACTATAAGCTGCACTAAAAGAAAATTAAACAAGTCATGTTTCATCCCTTTCAGCTGCAGACCTTTGCCAAAGTTTGTTTCTTAGAAATTAGATGAACCTGATGAAGCAGGATCTTGTGTCTAAAAATAGAACATTTTACTTTCCATCTTGCCCCTTACAGGCAGGGTATAATTTTACCTTATCCAAGAAGTGAGATGAAAGGTGATTTGAGCTTTACCTTATGCCTCTATCCTCGTTTAGCTTGTGACAGAGGACCTTCATCTTTCCTGACCAGGTTCAGGAGTGGAGGGATCCTGACAGTGAGGAACTACCATTGCAGGTTGTTTATGTGGCCAGGGCAGCATTTGCATTTAGCAGGTAATGTGACCTTGCATATATGACTGTATGGCTTCTGCTACCCAAAAACATGGGGCTAAACGTTCAGGGTTTGCAATCCTGAAAAAGAAGACGGAGCTTTAAACGTGAGTTTTGCAAAGCTACTTGAGCTGCAGGTCCACTGGAATGAAGCTCTGCAAGTAGCCCCAGCTGCCCTTTTGGCTTCTAGAGACACGTACAAGCTGCCCAGCTGCAGCTGCCTCCGGGCTCTGCAGGTGCATGCAGGGGAGCCAGAACGGGGCCGGGAGGGGCTACGGCAGCCGCCTGCCCTCGGCACCCACCAGGAAAGCCAAGTCTGACTAGCAGGAACGGAAAAGCTGGCTGACGGCCAGGTTGAATGCCATGATCCCAGCGACAGCTTCCTTCCCCTCTTCTCTTCCTCCCCACCCCGCCGCCTGAGTGGTTTGGAGGGTGGTGTCCCAGGCACTGCTCAGGGTGTGTGAATGTTGAGGCGGTGCTGTTGCTTTGCTTTCTCTGCTTTTTTCTGCATGTGGATCTGCCGGCAGCTGGTTGCCTGCTGCTTTTCTAACCATGCGTGGAGTTCTTTGATTCACAGGATTGCAAGTGTACGAGCCAGCGTGTGGCAGCTTGGCACGACTGTTTCATTAGAGCAGAGAAGGCCTGTGTCCTGCAGGGTTGTTTTAGGAAAGACATGTCCCATCTGCTGCTTCTTATCACCCTTTTTATCTGTGCTGCTGACTCATGCAGTGTGGTCTGCTCAGCTCTCCATTGCAGTCACATCACACTTTGAGTTACCTTTACTATGACTCATGCTTGCTTTTTCACTTGGCAAGTGTTAAGCTAAAAACAACACAGTCTTGTCCCTCGCTCGTGTGTTGTGTCCTTTTCCTACCCTTTACCTCCAAGTCTTTTCTCTCTGTCAAAATCTTTTCCTTCCCCTCAAGTAAAACATTTGTATGTAAGTTTTAAGCTGTGTAATTTTGTCTTTCATAGCATCTCTGTACTCTGTGTCTCAAGGTACTGAGATTGCCAGTCTGTGCTAAAATATGATAGTTCCTCTAAATTGCCATCACAGATACGTTTTGGAGAATATTTTTTGTTTCCTCTGTTTAAACACACCTATGTTTATTAATGTTTTCGTGTGAAATTTTGCATTGGGACAATGTGTGCATCTTTGTATTTTGATATGTAGTATATGCACATAGATCCAAACCCCCTTGACTTCAAATTTTGTGTGCACTTTCAAGCCTGTGTGTCATGCTAATGAGACCATAGCTTGAAACCACTTGTGCTGAGGTTTCCCTCGCTTGCTTTTGGCCTATACTTTCAGAGCCAGCTTGTAGACCAAGGTGTGTATCCTGTGTGGGCATCAGTAACTCATTTCACCAAGCTTGAAATCCCCACTTAAAGTGCTAGTGCATTGTTTCCAGTCTAAAGAGAATGACTGAGTAGTGCTACTGAAGGCTTGGTATTTCCTTGCTTCAGTTGAGGGGAATTTTGCAAGTGATTTCTTTGTGGACAGATTTGTGTGCATTTGGCCCTTTTCAGTGCTGAGATCCCTGAATCTTTTTCAAAGGAGAGCCTGGTGCATGTTTCACTGAGGACAGATGATTGACAGAGGTTGCTGTACAGTTTAACTGATGCTGAGTTCTGTATCTTACTGTACTGAGTCCTTGGTCATGCCAAACTTCTGCCAAAACTGGCAGTCTGGTTGTGGTCTGTTTGCCCTGAATAAACCTTGAAGAGTTGTGCTTTTATAGTGCTGTTGTGATAACTACTTGGATATCATAAAAATTGGCCTAGAAATGAAGGAGAGAAATTCTTGGAAGAAGTTTTAGAACAGGAAGGGAGGGTAATGCAAGACTTTTTATTTAAAAGAAAAACAGTTGTCCTCATATTCTTCTAGCAAACACCAGGCAGGTTTAGATTGCTGTGCCAGATTTTCTTTTCTAGGAACAAAGTTGGACTCTTTTTTTACATCAGGGTGCACACAACAGATGAGAACATACATCTGTCTCTTTTAGACTTGTGTGTAGAAAATAGTTTTCAGTGTTAAACAGGTAACTCTTGTTTTAGACCAAGCTGCTTAAAACTATTGCAAAGGCTAAGTGATTTATCTGTGCCCGTGAACATAGCCTTTGAAGCAGCACCCCCTGATCAAGCAGACTCTGTAGTCCCATTTCAGCCCTCTGAGATGGAGAAAGTCCTTTGGTACTGTATCTGCAGGATTAGAGACTTGGTAGCTCCTTCCTGTGGAAGGCACCAGACCATGTTTCAACATTTCTTCTGGTGTGTGTGCTAAGCAATGCCTTGGATAAACTGGGGCCTTTGCTGCTGGAAGTTTAGCTTGAAAATTCCAGGGGATATGGGGTAAGTGCAGGAGCTTTACCTTTCCAAGCTTGTGAGATGGCCAGTTTCTGTCTCTGGGCAGGTATATCATGTCCTCTCCAGTTCCTATCTCTCCTTTCTGTTTAGCTTGAAAACTTGATCATTTTGTGAATTTGCCCTTGCTGAGTGTCCCTGGCAGTGTGTTGCCAAGCTTTGTTGGTCCCTGGTGTAAATAAACGGGGCTAATGATGATCACAAGCAAAAATATTCCATTGTTTCTGAGAAGCATCTCCTTCTCTTGTAAGCCTAAACAAATACAGTCCATAACTCCAAACCACGAATGTAGGGCCCTCCTGCTCAGCATGTGGCATCTGACTAGGAGATAGGCATTGCCCATTGGAGTCCTGGACCCTTGGAGATTTTGCTTTTTCAAGCCCATGACCATGGTTATATATATGATTACTGTCCGTACATATGATTACATGATGCTGTCCCTGACCTGCTGCTAATGGCACTGAGATTGTCATGGGCACACAATGTGGAGCAAAGGAAATCAGTGCTTATGAACAGGGGTTCTTGTGCCTCACAGACATAGGCTGCACCCTTGGGAAGATGGTGGCATGTAGAAATATCTCTATTTTCTGTTTTCCCTCATGGTGAGAGGGGAGGAAGTGTGGATCTGCAGGTGGCCAGTGCTGAGCCCTCCTGCTCGTTACTACAAGGTGGCTTAGCCTCATCAGGAGCAAGGCAGTGCTTCCTGCCTCGGGACAGGCTTAGGTTCACTTTGCGGCTCATTTTACCCATGTGCAAAATAGATGTGTAATGATACCTGCCTTTGATGTGGAATCCAGTCTTAATTAATTAATTAATTGATGTTCTCTAAATGCCTTGAGATCTGAGAATCACTGCGTATGCTCCAGAACAGCAACAACACTTGGAGGTTGCAGAACCGTTTTTACTCCCATGATGAGGTTTCTCAAAAGGAGAAACTCCAGCTCCTCCTTCCCCAGCTCCTCTCCCATTTTTTCTGGATGAAGTGATACTGTGCTGTGCATTAATTGTATGGCTTGCTCCTTCTGACTTCTGCCTAAATAAATAAATAAATAAAACTGATGTGCTTAATGCAGTCAGCACGTAGGGTGCTTGCCAAAGAATTTCTCAAAGCAGCAGAGCTGGGTTGCCAAATGTCATGTCTTTTATATAAAGCTTCTACAGGAAACAAAGTTGCACAGGGGAAAAAAAAAGAAGAAAATGTTATAAAACTCTTAGTGCTGTAAGAAACATTGTCTTTCCCCACAGGGAGAATGTCTGGGCCATGTCATGGTGGGATCAAGGGATCCTATTTTTATTTCCTCTCAAAGGCCCCTCTCTCATTTCTTTTCTGCACTTCCCCTCCCAAAGAGTAGCTCTTTACTGTGCTGGCTGGGGGAAGTGGATTTCAATTAGCATTCAAAAGCAGGGTTATGTGATGGTCAGCTTACATGTGAATTTTGCCAGTGGATTTTGGGTGGAGAAGAGGTTGTTTAAACAATGTCACTGTAAGAATATTTATTAGTATAATGTGATTAATGATTGAAGAAAGCCAACAGAATTTTTTTTTATATATTTATTTCAGGGAGTGTGGGGGAGGTAACAAAACTTCAACATCAAAACATAAGGCTGTATGTTGTAAATGTATTCAGGTCTGTTTTTACTGAGGAAGTTTATATGGTACCATTGATATGTTTAGTTGTGTCTGTATTTAGGAGTGCATTGTGTCAGTTTAGCGAGTGTGAGCTGCAGTGGTTTGACCCTGGGTTTTCCCTGACAGGTGGAGTTGGATGTGTGATCTGCTGTGTTCAGAGAGGCTGAGCATCAAACCCCTCTTGTACTGCAACCCACAACTTGCTGTGGGCTTGTGGGAGCCAAAGGTGCCCTGGGGTGAGGCACAGCATCTGGTGTGTTTTTCTGGGGGCAAAGGATGCCAGAGATTGCGTGGGTGAGTGGGTGACAAGCTGGGTTGGGCATTTTAGGGGTCAACATTTTGTCCCATGGACTGTAGGCTGGGCATGGATGTCCAGGGTAGCTGGGCTGAGCAGGGTTTTGCCCAGTTTCAGGACCCTGCAGGGGTCCCAGACAGCAACTGGCTGTTGCTGCTCAGCTCACTCGGCTCCTTTTTGGTAAAGATGTGGGAGGATGAGCTTTGGAAATCACTTTGTGTAGGCTCATAGAATAGGTTCTGCTTATTTGTGTACTCCCAGTTCCTATCTCTGGGTTGTTCTTACAACTCCAGAGGCCAGTACTTTTTCCTCTAAATTAAAGCTTTGTTGTGGCAACATGTTGTCTGTATCTGCAGGCCTTCCATTGCTCTCGGTGTTGTGCACTAACTGGTTGACTTTTTAAGCCTGGTGTGGATTTGCAATGTAAATGTGGTCCATTGAATTGGTATCAATAACAGAGAGTTGGAGCTGTACTGAGGTTTACAAAACAGGATTGAAATCAATTTTCTGAACTTCAGCCCTCTACAGTGTTTTATCTCACTGGAGTATTTAATCTGGTAGTATAATGTGTGATCATTTAGGCAGCAGTGCAGCCTCGCAACTCAGTTCTCCCATGTTAGAGCTGCAAATGACTGAATGCAAATTTAAACTATATATGCTACTGTTTCCATCCCTATCTGTCACAACTCTTAGAACTTTCACCAGGGTTACTACATGTCACTGCAGAATAATTAACACAGTATGCATTAGCAGTATGTTCATTTGTCCTATATTTTGTCAGGAACAAATCAGCACAAATAGATAAGCAGCAAGAGCTTCTGCTTTTGGATTCTTAATGCCTGTATTGCAACAATGCAATCAGTTAATGGTAATGAGTCTTTTTCAGTTAGTGGAGTTACATCATTTTGAAACACTGTGAAAAAACCCTTCAATCCTCCTTCTCCTTCCTTTTTCCAGGAGTCAAATTGAAATTCTGTGTGATGAAAAACCCACATCTCTGGGTACAGTGTCAGTAGGGAAGTCCTCACCATTCAGTTAATTGTGACAGGTGCTGGTGTTGCTTCTGAGATGTGCTGTGTCAGAAATAGGGACTCTTTCGATTGTACTACTTCTTTCTTCTTATAATGACACAGTTCTGCAGTCCTGATTCTCTCCCTGGGTTGCAAGCACTGAAATCTTCACTGCTTCTGAGTCCTCAGCCATGTGTTTTGTGTTGTGTGTTGATCTAACAATGAGGGAAAGAAGACCAATTAATAGGCTAGTGCTCAGATTTTTTACAAATGCCTATAAATTTAGAGTGCAAGTGTAATGTAATTCCCAGCTGGGAGAAAAGCATTCTGAGCAGTAGTTATTGTATGTGTTTGTATGACTAGTGCAGTAAGAATGTAAATTAATATGGTATGTATTATATAAGCATAATTTTAGTTTAATTTCTGAATTAATAAGTTATATAGTCCTCAGAATACATGAAAGTGAAAATGATATTTGCATGAAGAAAGAGACCATGATAGGTAATCTTTCCATTTATACTTAGGCACAGATGGGGTATGGTGATGACAATGGGAAGAGCCTGCATTGACTGGAGTCATAGTGACCTAAGTTTGCCATGTGTCCTTCACTCCCACATTCCCTCCAGGTTTTTTTCCTTCTTTCTTTTGCATTGGGGAATTATTTCTCTTCTCTGTATTTTGTTTACATTGTCAATATAGCAGTGTTTGTTCAGGAGAGGTAGTTGATTTTGCAGCTGACATTTATTTACAGGGTCACCTTTTAGTCCCTGTGTTGGATTGCCATTCCTTGTGAGCAGTATTTCATGAGCAACGTAACCACTCTAAGAGATTCCACAGAAAACTGTCTCTTTCTCTGAGTCCCCAGTAAAAGGCAGATGGCATGCTCTGAGCATTGTGTTAACACTTTTGTGGGAGCTTATATTGTTCTTTGAGACATAATAAGCCTCCAAGATCACACCAGGTAGAAGGGTTTCTAGCAGTGCACTACTGTTGCTGAAGCCTGTAGCTCAGTTTGTGTGGCTGATTTTTGAATGGTTGGCTTTCAAGCAACATAATCCAGGGAAGATGTCTGCACATGGCAAGGGCGGTTTTGGAATAGCTCTTCAAATGTCCCTTCCAACCCAAACCATTCTGTGATTCTTTCGTTCTCTGACAAGTTTTTACTGCTATTTTTCTCCAGTACAATGATCATCTTTGCATATTCTCAGCAGTTACTCCTTTACTACTAGGAGCAGAGGGTACTGTGCCTTTGAATGTTTTGACACTCACTGCTTTAGTTCTTGACTCACAACTTACGTAAGTCTCTTGAGTAGGTTTCAGGTTGCTATTTAGAGGTGATGATATGCTTCTTGTGGAGAAAGCATGGAGGCAAGGAGCTTTAGACAATTGTCTTGCTTTCCTTTCCCTTTTCTCATGATTTTTGGTACTTTTTTTGGTTTGTGTGAATAGTCAGGGAAGGCAAAAAGGGAGAAAATAGGTTTGTGGAAAACCTGTGTCCTTAAATGCAGATGTATGCACGAAAATATTTATATGCAGGTTTTAAATTTTGCTGGTTATCAGAGAGATTAAAAGATAACAGAAAAATTAGTAGGCTTCTCTGGGTGAGTGGCCCTTTGAATCTGAGAACATTGCTGTTAAGGAGCTCAAATATGAGTACAGAAAATATAAGTTCAGGTATTCAGGTTTGAACACTTTACCATTATAGAAATGGGAAGTGGAAAGAGGAAGAGCTGGAAGGAACAAATAACACAATGACTTGTGGGGAAGCATCAGATATTCAAAAACTGTTACTCTAAGCTTAAACATTTTCAGCTTTTAAAAATCAACTTTCTGCACCAATTTATTTGATTTCTTTCATAATCTTCACATTTCCTCTCCTTTACTTTTTTTTTTTTTTACAGCTCTCTAAGCTAGAAACCTAAGTGAAGCGGGGTGGGAAGAGAGAGCAAGAGACAGTGAGCATGATTTATGAGTCTCACATTATCAAGAATGTGGTGGGAGGGAGGGGGGATAAGATAAATCTGTGAATAATACCATGCAAAGAAGTTCAGAACGTGGAACCACTCCAGCCCGTGAATGATCCTGTGAAATTTCATGCCTTGTTTGTGTAAGATGGTCAGAAAGTTATTTTCTTCTTGTCTCTGAAAGAAAGCTGGCTCCAGACGTCCTTGAAATCTTGTGGGATTTGCTAAAAACCATGGGAATTGGTAGCAAAAGTCAGAGTGAATACAACAGTTAACTCTATATAGATGATTATTTTGGCTCTCAGTCTTCATACTTCAAACATTATTTGCATTAAAATGCTTGTTGTTAGACTTTTAAAATGTCTTTTGAGTCTTCATAAGATTTTAGGAGAGATATTAGGGCCATGTTCTTCATGAAAATTTTTGAGATCCTTTACACTGTATAAACTGTGTGTGTATGTGTACATATATGTATATTTTTGTCAGAAGGATAAAACTTCTCATCATGAGTATTTTGTTTTGCTCAGTAGCTTTCTTGTCAGATAGGAATGTGGATTTAAAATATACTTTATCCTGATATTTTATGCCTGTTGTGCACCTGTACCATACTTGTTTGACTTCTGAGAGAAATTGTAGGAGGACATATATTCAGCATTTTAAGGACTCTGTAACATAAAACCTGAACTCCAGCATGTAGTTGCTTACTGTTTGCTGTGGTGGAGGCATTGTCCTGTGGTACTAGAAAAACTTTCAGTTTTTTGATAGTTGTAGTGATCTTTGCTTGCCTTGCTACAAATACGCTGAGTGGGCTTTTGAGGGATGAGATTTACTGCTTACTTTAGCAAGTTCTGCAAACAATATCTGACTTAATAATTTTATTTTCTGCTTGTAATTACATATCCTTCTTTTTTTGGTAATGCCTTCAGAACTCCTCAGTTCGTTATAAACTCTCAGATCATAATTTTAGGAATAATGCGTATCCTGACTGGTCATAACGAGGCTGAAATTCCATCTTGGGCTTCTGGTGTCATCACAGAACTGGGATGAAATTACAGCTTTAATTTATGTACTATGAGGGATACATTATTTATTACTGTACATTAGAAAATGATTAATCTTTGCTTGTGTTGCAAAGCTACCCTACTGCTCTGAGTCCCCAGGAAGTGCTAAGACACTGTAGAACTTCTTGTGCAGATTACATACGGTTTTATGAAGCTGCCAGAAAGACCACTGCATTATTCAAAAGCTGCTAGAGGTGATGAAAATTTAGGAAGCCACTGTGGGTTTTTTCCTAACTAGGAGAATTCCTACAAGGCTTCAGTTTGCCAAATCTGAGCATCTCCTAACCTTTAGTTGCTTTCAAGTGTTTTGTTTCACATAAAGCCATGATCAGATAACCGGGTTGAGGAGCGCTGTGTTTTGGGGACCCTCATTCATCAAAGCACTTTAGCTGTAGTCGAGCTCTACTGAAAATAATAGAAATCAGTCATGTGCTTCATTGGTCTGCTGAGTCTGTTCTTTAATTTCTACTTCTTTGGTTGTTCATAAAACTGATTTTCTTCCTTTTCCTCCACTTCCCCAAACTGTGTGTGTGTATGTGTGCATGCATATGTGTGTGTCCATGAGTACACTGAAACTGCAGGGAGCAACGTGAGCTAATGGAAAACTGTCATAAAATTAACTGATTAGTCCGTATTTAATTTCAATGACTTTTAAAAATGTTTTCATGTTCTTGTAACATTCCATTTTAATGAGTATTTTCAGTACTAGGAAAGTCAGTAATCAAGTTCTGATATGTAATAATCAGTACTGTGAAACTCATTGTAATGTCCACAGCTATGGCTGTGATGAGTTTGAGTCACAGCATTCCTTCACAGCTAGTTTTCATTAGCCTTTCTACATTAGCTGAGAATTTGTCTGGTTTTGCTTTCTAGCCTGTGGACATGTGTTTGTAGAGACCTAGCAGCAGCCACTACACCATACAGCTGTTACCAAGTAACATAACTAATCTGCTGCTTCATGAAAAGAATTTGGTATCTGGGGGAGGTGACTGGAATTTTGCATTTGCAGTGCTGTGCCCTGGTTTGGAGGGGAGGAAAAAAAATTCAGCAAAACAAACAAACACCAAAATCTAACTCACTATCTCCCCCCCAAAAACCCTAAAACCCCTCACCAAACCCAGCCCCCAAAGGTTTGTAGGAATTCGAATTAATAAGCCCTGGTAAATTGTCTTCAAAGCACTATTAGATCTGAAAAAAAAGAATTAGATATTTGTAAAAGATCAAACAGATACAAATACCTTAAGAAAAGAAGTCACTGATTTAAATTAAGTGAATGCTTTATACTAGTACAAAAGTATTATAAAAAATTAAATACTCCCACTTTCTAAGGTGGCATTTTTATCTTTTAAGGCTTTGATGACATGTATAAACCACTCAAGTTTCAGTCTTGTGGGTTATATTGTCACCAGAAGCTCTGACTAATGATACAGTAAAGTCTTACAAATGACAGTTGGGTATAGTATGACTCTAAATTACCTTTTTTTGATTGTTTTATTATTGTCATATGCTTAAAAAAAAAAAAAAAAAAAGACCCGCAGTGCCTACTGATTAATTGAACTTAGTGCAGAAGTGTTACCCCCAGTTTAATTAGGGTGGCCATATTATAAATCGCAGATGTGGAATCTAAAACCCAGTGATGAAGTTGATAATCCTTGAGGTGTAAGAATCTTGAAGCTGGTGTAGGGAAAGACGTGCGAAACATGCCAGCAGCTCTACCCCACGCAAAATTAAAATGATTGTCATTTTTGCAGGGAACACCATGGGAATCAGAATTAGAGACATCCACCCCTCTTCAGTTTGAAAGCTGAAGAGATGGCTGCAGTTTCTGTGCAGAGTTTGAGCCTGCTGGAGCTGTATAAATAGATCTCTGGTGCCGTGCAGATCTGCGCGGGACCAATCGCTTCTTCCTTTCTACATCACAGGGAGATGCAGAGAGCAGTCCTCTGCAGCTACCTGTGTCACACCACTCATAGTGACCACTGGTTGGGACTTCTGAGGGTGGAAAGGCTTGCTCAGATGATGTTATCCGCTCTGAAGGAGTAAGGAATGAGGTTCATGTAGATGTAGGCAGCTCTTTTAAAAACTCATTTGGATTTTAAATGGGACATGGCATTTATTGTGCTAGCTTTCTGAATGAGTTGCAGCCTTGGGCGAATCCAGTATCATGTGAATCAAGATAGTGTATCACATCAACAGAGAGGAAACCAGCTGTTTAGCGTTGGGGGAGTTTTAATTGTGCTATAATAGATACATGAGACTGGCAATAAATACAGCAGCATGAATTTTATACGTATGCTGTAATTTCTTACTTTTCTGCCTTCTAGTTCACTATAAATCTTATTACCAGTTTTGTGTAGGAAGGGCTTTAAGCGTGATATGAGAGGTAGAAAGGAGGACCAAAGTTAAAGCTGAAGGGTAGATTTCTCAAGGTTCTTAAGCTACTTGTCAGTCTTGGTGGTCATATTCTGTTGAGCCATCACAGTCCCAAAGAGCTGGATCTTACTCTTGCAAGCCAGGGGTGACACCCTGGATGTACAGTTCTGCAGGCATGTGAGGGACTGAATCCTCACATAGAGGACCATAAAAGCACAAAAGAAAATTGGAGGAGAGAGAGAGAAGAAAGAATAACAGTGGGTTTTGACATAGGATTGAGGTCTATTAACTTTTTGGCACAGAAGTCCAACTCTGGGAAATTAATCTTTAGGTAGAATTGTTACACATCTAGGAAAGTGTGCAGTCACTCCTTCTTCTGCAAGTGCTTCCCTCTCACCTTGCCTGCAGATACAGACTGGAAAGACACGACTCTGATCACTCTGGTGAATATGTTAGTCAGTTCAAGCTTTGTTCTTCAGAGCACGGGCTGTTTTATTGCCCGAGTTTTTGTTTAAGATCAGTAAAGGTTGGGTAGTCTGGTTGTGCTGTGCTGGCGCTCGGGGCTGGGCTGTGCCTGCCTTGGTGCACTGCGGGAGCTTGCCGAGCTGTATAATTGCACGTTTACTGTCATACCAGGAATGACTGATGGCATAATTTATATTTTCAAAACACATAAGCAGCTCAGCCTAATCAGGTGGTGTGGTAAATATTTCCAGGAGATAAAAACAAAGTATTAGGGCAGGGAACAGAGTTACAAACTTTCTTTAATGAGCTGCATATTGTTTGATCGTGTTTTTTTCATATACATGAGCTTCTACATGCCAAATTCTAGTAATCACTGGCAGCTGCTTCACAGTCCTGGAGAAATAATACTGTAAATACTGGAAACAGTAAAAATGAGTGGATGTGTCAGTTTGCCTTTCAGACTTCTGTGACTAACAGGTGATTAGTACAAATAGCAGAAGGCCCTTTTATCTTTCATCTTGCTTCTGGAAATAAAAAGAAAGGGAAAGCTGTGAGACTGAGGGAACAAATTCACCTCTTCCAGACAGTTAACAGTGGTACTGCTGACTGGCTTGGATTACAGTTCTGGCTGGGTGGGTGTTTAACTTGTAAATCTGAGTAGTTCTGCTCACTTCTGGAGCCCCGAAAGTTAAACACATAAATGTTTTGAGACCTGAAAGAGCCTCCTTGGCTTATTCTGGAGAATTTGCTGCAAAATCTTAGGATGTAGGAAAACCCCCAAAATCATAAGTCTTTTCCCACTTCTAATGGGTGGTTCATATTGTCGATGGGATGTGAAGTGGAAGGATTCCATTTCTATTTGTTTATGTGTACTAATCTACAGTGCTCCAAAAAGATGCAAAAAATGAGAATATAATGATTTTGCGTGCTGATCAGCTGTTGTTATTTTTCAAAGGCACAAATTTTAAATAGCAGATGCTAATTTAAGTAACTTTTTAACATATGTGGAAAGCACTCCTGAAAAAATACTGAAGTTAGAGTGAAGGAATTTTTTTTTTAATGAAACATTTTTCTCTAATACAAATGTGTCAGTCAGTGCTTGATGACAATCAAGCACTCACTGGAACTAGGGAGAGCAGGGGGAACAGTTCACTCTTTCACAATGAAGAATGGTTTGTTTTTAATAATAAGGAGAAGATCCCAGTAATAACTGTGAAAAGGCCTAGGAAGGTAGTGCATGCAAAGGTGGATGAAATATTTCTGTGGTTTAGATGTCTTTCTGTAAATACTACACAGCAAGTTTCTGAGCTTGATCCTACTCACTGGCATGAAATGGAAGGTTGTTTCCTATTCTGCGGGGGATTCTAACCTCAAATTTTATGTCCTGTCATATGATTATCATAAGCCTAAAGGAGCATAATTGTCCTTGCTGATTTTCAAAGTCTCTAATTTTTTTTGAACCTTAGATTGATTAATCTAGTATAGATTGCATTTAAATATATACCTATATGTTGAGGCACATGCATTTCAGCATAAAATAAGAGTCAGGAGACAAGTACAAGGAGGAGTATTTGTAGCTTTTTGAACTTACTTTAAAGTAATTATGTAATGATCATTGTATTTTTATTTTTTTTGTAATATACCAGCTACTGAAAGTGGGTTTTTGTCTATTTCAGCCAATCAGAAAGTTGCACAGTTTGTTTCCTTGCAAATGTCGATCATACCGCAGAGACTAGCTGAAGGGTTACTTTCACTTTCTCCAGGACAGTGGTGACAGGAAAGTTGCAGGGTGATGTAGTTACTAGCTGTAGACACTAAAGAGAAACCCTAAGTGTAAAGTCAAGGAATTGTTGAAAAAGACAGTATAATGTTAAAATTGACGCAGGCTGGTGCTAGAAAATGAAACTGTTGAGTGCTATCTTTGTCATGACAAATACCTGCAGGTTGAAAGCAGTTTTGCACTAGGTATGAAAAAATGCTGGCGAGATTAACTGCACTGCAGCCCACATTAGTACATGTGTATGTATGTAAAGAGGTACAATATCCAAAATAAATTAAGCTGTAAATAATTTTTCTGTTTACAAATTCTGTTCACCAAAATTAAAAAGACATACGTAGCCATATGTAACCTAGTGAATGTTCCATAAACTTTGTTTCTAACGATATCTTTCTTATATTATGAGTAATGTAAAGGAAAAATAATTTGTTTTGATCCTCCAGGGGAAAAACCCTTTCATTATCTCACCTCTCCTCAAAAACCCCGGACATCTAGTTGTCCTCTGTCATTTGAAGCAGATTTGAATCTGTTGTCTGTACTTTTCCTGTCTTGCATAGGAACAAAATGTTGTCCTACTTTCTGTAATTGGAATTTAGTAAATCACAAATAAGTAACGGTAGTAAACTGAACGTGTTAAAGAAATGGAACAAAGCACAAATTACAATTTAATTTCCCAGAAGATAGACCTAATATTATTCATAAACAGAATGCAGTTCACAGTAAATACAAGTAAAGCTGTGTTTCAAATAAGCCTAAGTAAAATAAACCTCCCTGGGCAAGATGATGCTTTATTTTGTTACTGATGAATATTACAGAACTGGCACTGCAGTTCTGAGTTTTAACATCAGATCCATTGGTTTACCTTTCTTGCCAGTTCAGCATCATTTTTCTCAGGCCAAGATGAATTTTAGTTTGTTTTCCTTGTGGAGTAAACTGTCTTCTTATCTCCCCAAGATCTCTGCAGTAAGATTGGAGTCCACTGGCCAGCTCCAGCTAAATTTAACAGACAGGTTGAGGTCTGAGCAGTTCTGTGGAACAAGGATTTGGATATAGAACAATGACAGAAAGAGGTGACCTTTCCAAAGGAAAGGCTCGCTTGTGTTATGTGAGAGTGCAGTGGGGTGAGCCGTTGCTCAGGGCTAGCTTTGCTCAGAGCGTGCATCTCACTGTCCACTGGGTCATGGAGAGGCAAGGCCAGAGGGAACCAGCCTTCATAGACTCCACTGTGTATGGGACTGCTTGGTCTTTTAATGAGGAAGAATATCCCACATCCTTTTACTTCTCCCACGCTTTACTGGAAAATGTCATATTTTAAGTTTTCAGCTTACTCTAAACTAACAGCACCTTCACTCATTTCACATATTCTGTATGAGTCAAATGGAGCCTGGGACAGATGGACAAGGTGATGTGACCAGGACTAATGTGACAGATGGAACGTGGCACTGGTCTGTGCAGCTGAGCTGGGAGGTTGGACTCCAAACCACTTTTTCCGTCCTGTGCACAGAGTCACCAGTGAATGCAGTTTAAACACAGACATCACTTATTAAAGGTCCCAAATTTTCTCAGACAGCTCTTGAAAATGCAGGACAAGGAGTTAGGCCCAAAGCTGTGCTGTTAAAAATTAACTGTATTAGAAACTATGTCCCTGGCTGGTTTAATACATAGAAACAGCTACTTTTGCAGGAAACTAACACAGATCCACAATGCTTTGGAGGGAAACAACAAACAGCATGGTAGCAGTTGTGACAGCGCCCAGCTTCCCCTACTGACTTTGCTCTTTCATTCATGAAAATGGACAGTGGTGGTGAAGTTGAGACTGTGAATTTTACACACACTTCCTCTGTGCTTGGGCTTCCTGCCTGCAGTGGCCTCAGAGTTGTCTCCTGCATGGAAGGCATGTGAAGGAAGAGAGAAGCTTTCAAGAAGGATTTGAATACTAGGAGAACATTTCACTTGGCCTCAGCCAGGTCCTCAGCATGGTAGTCGGTGTCACTCTTGCTCACAAATTTGCTGCCAGGTCCAGAACCGTTTAACAAAAGTTGAACGGGTGGATCAGTGAGATTTAGTTGGTTTCTTGCACCTGAAATGCAAGGAAGTTTCTATCACAAGGTATTTCTTAGCAGCTTCCAGTGGAACTCCAGAATGTTATGCTCTAGCTACTGCTAGGGTCAAACAGCTTATGAGGAAAAGAAACAAGTATGGGGGATTGTGTACAGGTAGCTTTTAGCCAGTGGCCTAAAAACCTTCACAGACTCAGCAGGTACCTCTTAATGGGTGGCAAAAAGTAAAGCTGGCCATCATGTAATAGAATTCTTGGCCTTTCATGCACTGAAAGAAGATGTGCTGACTGTTTTATTAATTGAATTAGTTATGGTAAGTGTCGAGATTTTGAGGGTCTATTTAATGACATTTTCAAAGAGAACAAAAGAACTACTGTGAGGACAAAATACCAGAGGACATTTGACATAAGCTCAGATGACAATATATTAAAAAAGCACTGCTGCCTAAAATTTTCTGCTGGCAATTTTCACAACGAATGACAAAATTTTTACTATTATGCCTAATGATTATTATCTTTCATGGGGTTTAATGGTGGAAAGGTAGTACTTTTTTTGGTCTTTTTATCCAGTTTGTTTTACTTTTTCCCTTCTGTAAGTGTTTTTTTACTATTTTGGCACAGGACAGAGAAAATACTTTAAAGAATAGAAGAGCTCATTGTAAAACTACAGAAATTAGGTTAGTTATTGTAGCTGAAACGACTTTGATCTATTCTTTACATTGTTCACTTCAAGATGCTCTTGCTGCTTGTCAGTATTACACTGTTACAATATTAGAGTAGACTATAATAATGACATATTTTTATTTGGTGGCATAAAGATGAACGACAGCAGAATATTTTCTTTTTATGATTATGCCTACATTAAAAAGTAGTGTGGACTGACTGGAGAGAGTATCTGTGAAAACTGTGCTGGGATGCTGAGGTTTGCACCAGGCATGTTTTGGGGTTGCTTTTACTTCTGAGCCGTCTGGTGCTGCTGGCTGCTCACTTTGGGGAACATCACGCTTCTAGTTAATTCCTGCCAAGAGGGATTTGTTCCTGTGCTGCAGGACCACCCCACAGTACAACTGAAAGCCCAGGCAGGATGGATTATCTGGAGACTTGCTTCAAAAGCTGCATGCCTGATCTAACAAAAGCAGAAGGTAGCTTTGCCCTTTAGGGATGTAGTGGGATGAAGGCATGGAAAGAAGGGCATATTCCAGTGATGTGATTGTGTATAGTAATGCCTGTTAGTGAAACAGGTTTAAAAATTTTTCTTTCTTTTTCTTCTTTCTTCCCTTTTCTTTGTAATTATTACTGAAAGGGGAAGGTTGATGTGAGTAGGCTTCTGAGAAGGAAGGCTGTTTTGAGAAGTTAGAAAGAAGAAATCTTCTACTGAAAGGATCATATCTTCTTTAAAGAGCTTATACAATGCCAAATGCACATTAGATGCTTAACCAGTAATGACCCTTGTATAGAGGCTGGTATTTGACCTGCTGATGTGAGCATGTGCTCATGTGGGGAAAGTGCTTGTAACCTTCAGTCACAGAGAGAGCTCAGACAGACACTGCACTCAACTGAGGCCCTCAGCCATCCTAAGACACTGACTGGGCATCCTTTATTTAAAGGTGTACAGCCTCTTTTTGATGTGTGTCCTGAGGCAGGGAAGGGGATGTGTAATGTCATATTATTGCTAGCATGACTTGGAAAAATACATGATGTTATCTGAGACAGTAGGTGTGAGAGCCAGTCTGGCAGATGTGACAGTCCTGCTTTCTGGATCTGACAGTTGGCAGCCCAGGGAGCATACAACCAAACCGGGTATTTGCTGAAATGCTCATGTTAAGGCTTGTGATGAAGGAAAGGAAGTAGAAGTAGAGGTGACAGAAGTAGGTGTACAGTGTTTTGGCTTTTTTTTTACAAAAGACAAGTTTGGAAGTACGCTTACAGAAAAGCTTTGTCTTTCTCAGTTTCCTGTCTCTTCTTGATTAAAAGAGTAGGTTTGACTATAAAAAAAACAGCCAATCTTTGTAGCCAACCAACTCACTGAATCCAGGCAGGGAACAACGTTTCTTCCTCTGCCTGGAAGATTTTAGCTGCTGGCATAGTCGTGCTACTCTGAAAAAGTAAGACCAAACCACAGCGGTGCTGAGCTGGTTGTGGCTTAGTCAAATTTCTGTTCTAAAAACAGCTTATGGTCAGGCCTCCAAAGTTTCCTGCAACAAAGGTCATCACAGGTTTCTTCTGAAGTGTCCTGAATGTGTCCTGTACTCTGTGTCACTGGAGATACATGATTGTATAAGGAATGTTGATTGTTCAGATCTTTCTATATAGCAGCAAGCAACTAGATCCCAAAAAACAGTCTCATATAGCTAGAAGGTAGGTGAGATGAGTAAGTAAAGCAGAAGGCAATAGGAAAAAAATACGAGGCCCATCTGTTCCGAACAACATGGAATTTCTATTGTTTTTCTAGAGCCCTTCCTTTGAAGAACCCAGAATGTATTTGCACATTGAATATCACACCATATTTCATTTTCTTAACGTCTTTCTAAACTATCTGTACTCTTCAACAGAGGCACGCCTGCCTGCTGCTCTTTGTGGGCAACACGCTGAACTTTTACAGGAGGATGTATGTTACTGTTCAGAGCAGCTTGGCCAGTGAAAGAGTGGGTGGAGGGTATTCAGCTCTTCATCCACTGGCATTCCTTGTTTTCAGAGGTCGTGAGCCAAGGAGGGCTGTGCCTCTGAGCACAGGCAGTCATATGGCAGGGTCGCTGCCAAGGGATGAAGCCACTGACTTGTGATGCAGTCTGTCTCTCTCAGACCTTCATGCTGGGATAAAGGAGGCACTTAGGGTGCCAGGGAGAGCCTGAGGTCAGCACCTCATGAGACTGGGGCTTTGTGACTTGGAAAGACATGACATACCCCAGGGTATGTAAGTAAGTGGGGGAGAGTAAGGCTCCATGTCACCTTGTAATGATAAACAGGTGGCATCAAGGCATGGGGGCAGTGAGCGTGGGCTGGTAGTTCTAGTCCAAAAATCGTGCAGTAAAGTCATATCGGCTGTTAAGAGGGGAGTTCACAGTGTGTGTGCCTATGAGCAGAAGGCAAGAAAAGGAGTAAATGGCATGCAGGAACATGTGCATGAGCCTACCAGACCCTCGGCAGAGGCAAGGGAGAGTACTAGGTCCATTCCTCAGAGATTTGGGGGGAAGAGTTCCTGTCCCCGTGGCAAAAGGTGTACAGAGAGCCTGGTGCTGTCATTTCTTCATCCCTCATAGCTCATTCCGAAATGAGATCATATTTTAGCATTCTACTGTTCTCAACTGGCATTGGCTCTGTCATGTCATGTGCAATAGTACTACTTTTGCCCTGGCCCACCCAGAACTGCTTGCCCTGGGGATGGCAAGGGAGGCTGGCAGTCCTGTCTGCCCCCCAGGCTTGGAGATAGGCAAGCCTGCCCAAATCCAAAAATAAGAGATGAGTCTTTCTCTGTAGCTGGTCTTGGGGTTTAATTTCTCTCTTTACTTGAGTCTTCATTTCCGTTGCTGTGGTTTTTCATCAGTTTTGATCACAGCCAAGCTATGCTAACATTGCGAACGTGCAATCTACCTAGAATGGAAAATCATCTCAGTCCATTCAGCTCCATTGGCCTTTTGCAAGAGGCCCCACTGTGAAATGAAGGAAGACTGGGGGAAAAGAGGCATCCTACTGCTGGTATATTATCAGGCTGCTACTCTCTTGGTATTTTCTTAAAGTCCCAAGCTGGCAAAGCAAAGGGTAGTACCTGTCTCAGCTTTCACTGAAAAACAAAATATTTCTGCCTTTGAGTACAGAGCAGCACAGCAGCTGTTGTGTTCCTGTGGCTCCAAAGCCACAGGAGATCCATTCCAGAGAAATGGATCCTGTAACTTTTGTCCAATCTCATTGCTTTTGATGGAAGTACTGTGTTTTGGGGAGATATGTGCTGATCAACCATCATTTAATTCTTGGGGGTTAGTAGTAGAGCACGCTGCAGCTGGGATAGGCTGCTGAATAGCCCTGGCTGAATTCGGCGTCTGCAGCTGGCAGGGTTAATGCTGTATGTATGGGAGGAGGAAGGAGGATTTGTACTTCAGACCTGCCTCTGCTGGGAGCTGGAGAAGCCGAGCACTGCCTCATTTATTGCACAGGGAAGAGTGAAGGAGCTGACAAAATATTCCTCTAATTTGTTTGAAGCTGCATTCATTTCTCCAGAAGGGGGAGAGTGGAGTAGTCGATTGCTGGGAGGAATGTGCCTAATTCAGGACTGTCCTTTTTCCCTGACTCCACAGACACTAGGAGAAAAATCAAGACGTTTAGAAAGGGGCTGTCAGATTTACTCACATGTTTTGCAAAGTCCAGGATTATCTGGCTGTTGAGTGAGTCTTTGTAAAGTGTGACCCAATAATTCTGTTTTTGAAAGTTGGTTTTGATACTATTTTGGTTACTGAGAAAATATTATAAATGCAAGCCATGAATAGACAGTGACTGCAGGAAGAGCACATATGTATGGCAGGCCTGGTGCTCCTTTCTGATGGTGAAATTTGAATTTGGCTCGCAGATATTATGTGGTAGCAAAAAAAATGGAGGGCAGAATGAGTTTAAAGTATTTTTGTTATGCTGAATTTTTAGTGTTTTATCCTCTGATATATAAATTTTTACTTCTGTTTTTTTTTTTTTTTTTTTTTTTATATTTTTTTAACCAGACTATTTCCTCCACCACAGTTAAATCTATTTTCTTTTGACAAAGCTTGATTTGTTGCTCCTGTTTCTGTAAGGATCAGATGGGTAATGGAAGCTGTACAGCAACTTTATGTATGCTACTTGAGATAGTAAAATGCAGGCCCTACAATAGGCCTTTTTTCAGCAGCTGTAAAGCTGTTGTGTGAATACAGTGAATCCATTCAATGTCCCCCACGCTTGCTGGGAGCACCCTGGAGAAGAGAGTTGTACTAGTGAAATGACTGTCCAGCAAAACGATTTCAGAGGCACAGGCTGATGACTCACTCCTTATTTTGGTTTGCAGGGTCTTTTTCTGGGTATGTGAAGTTTCAGCCTGAGTTAAGAGATCTACAACTTTCTATAATTTTCTCCTTGTTTCCAGATTATCCACTAAATCAGCATGGGTGTTGTGTTCCTTGCATCAGCCCTCTGAGATGGGGGAATACTCTTATTTTTACTGTAGAGGCAGGTGAAAATTTGGGTTAAGTGACAGTGTGCATTAGGAGCCAAACTGTCATGCTGTAGTTGTACTAGAGAAGCTCAAGTGTCATTCAGAGCTATTTCAGCCTTTCAGGAAGTGTCACATAGCATTTGCCCATGGGTCATGCAGAAAGGCCTGGAGGATAGCTGGGAATCTGTCCATCAGACAGCTTTATTTGACTCTTTAAACAGAGCATTAAAAATGTAAGTATGTAAAGTGAGAACAGGAGGATTTTATGCTGATTTTGATCTTTGGCCACCTTGTATTTGAGTTAGGGAAAAAAATGGGAGGCAGAACCTAGTTGATTTGCCAGGGTGACGCTCTATAAGATAATCCCTTTTAACACTTTTTCTTAAATTAAGAATGGTTTCTAGGTGGCATGAGTCATGGACAGACTGTCCTCATTTCACTTTGAACTTGTAGCCTTCTCTGGATTTGTGTCACAGATTTAGAGGGCTTTGTCCACTTCCTGCAAGTGGTAGGCTTGGCTGTTGCAGCCTTGACTGGTGTTGAGTGAGAGCAGGTTCCTTGAGGAAAGAGGCAGCACCATGTCAGTGAGAATAAACACTGGAGTAGGGGCCCAGGCTAATTTAAGCAGAGTATTTTGTACCATAAGCAGCTTTGGGGAGTGGTGACATAGACACAGCCTTTGTACAGGTGTCAAGGTCCCCCTTATTTGTGTGTTGTGGTCTGCTTCAGGTTTTGGATTGTTTTCCTCCAGGGTGTGTGGGAATATACTGTGGTGTAGAAAGTTGTACTTTTGCATTTTCGACCGCTTTTGGAAAACTTGTACTTTTTGAGGTATATACAGCCTTCTGCAGCTGTATTGTCTTCATTTCTTAATTAAAAGCAAGGGGAAAATTATTCAGACCTGTCTGTTCTAGCCAAGGAAGAAAATCAAAGTGTTCTGGCTTACATGCACACGAGGTCAAATCCTCTCTTTGTCATGTTGTGTAAATTTGTTGGCTTCAGTGGGGGTAGCCACAGGTGTAACCCTGGGAACAGTTTCTTTCAGGCTTTTTACAGACCAAAAATGAATGTGGTTGTTGGTCTTAAAAATTGTTTGTAGAGAAATAACTGGGATACTTGTAATCCAGAGAGGCCATGCAAATGCAAGACCACGCTCTCAGAGGGAACATGAACTCTGCACTGGCTGGCAGTGTTTTCCTGCTGACAGAGCCTGGTTTGGAGTCTTACGTACTCAGCTGGCTCTTGGCCAAGCCTTGCTGCAGGTATGGGAGAGGGAGGAGGGTGAAACGGGGTGGTGAGAAACTGTTCTGGTAGCAGCACTCGGCTGAAAATTCAAAACCCTTCAGACCTTTTTTGGTGATGGTGGAGAATGTCAAAATTGATTGTATTAGAGACCTGCCAGTTACTCTTAACTCATTTGCTTTGTCGCTCCTCCTCCCTTCCTTCCTCTCTCGCCAGCTGGGCTGGGTTTTGTAGTGCTATTGCTGCATTGCTTCTCCAGCACGGCTACTACTTCCCCCACGCTGCTACTACACAAATACTACAGGAACTCAGTGAAGACTGAGAGAGACGGCCGTATATGTTTTATTAGTGATAATAACAGTGATAGCAATAATAAAACTGTGTAGCAGTTTAATACTTTACATAATGATTTTTCTCCTGGCTTGTGTTCTGGGTTTTCTTCCATTTTCACCATCATAAATTTGTGGAGTCTGGTATATCCTGGATTGTGCTTTAAATGAATATTCTGTAGTGTGCTATCTTATGGATTTTTAAAATTCTATGTTTTTGAGTGGACTAAACCAGTGGTTGGGGGTTTTTTTTGTTCAGTTGGGTCTTTTTTTTTTTTTTTTTTTTTTAAGTTCAGCCCACAGAAGAGCTGCTGCTGGAGGAAGTTACCACACTTGTTTTAGATAATGAAATATACATTCAAAAAAGGTCAGGGATTTCCCCTGAGCCACCCACCAATTGCTTGAAATGACATTTTCATTCTGAGTGTTTCTTTTTTTGTTTTTGTTTAAGATCCTGGAGCACAGGGAAAGAGTTTTAATGCAAAATACCAGAAAAAAAAGTCTGCAACATCTCCTGTGAGAGGGGGGGAAAAGGAGATTAACAATTGCATCTTGAAACACTCATGATTTGAGGTAAGTGATTGGAGGGTCTTGTCATAAGTTACAGTTAGTTTGTAATTAAATTAATCGTTATTTACCTCAGAGTGTCATGATATTGTTGTTGAAGGCAATAGAAACAGGCAGGAGAGGGAGGGAGAGAACTGTAACGGCAAACCCAGAAACAGCAGTAAAAATACAAAATGCACTTATCTTTTTGAAAATGGGCCCCATGAGTTCCAGTCCCACAAACAGGCAATCATTCTGACATTTATAAGGGTTAAACCCTGTTTAAATCAATGAGGCTATTCTCCCTGAAATTAGGCATGAGCCTAAATATTTCCTTGTTTGGAATCTATATCATATGGGAACTATTGAAGAACATACAACACAAGCCAGAAAAATGCATATACAAATCTCTTACTGTTGGTGATAACGTCATGAGTAATCTGATTTTACAACATTCTTAAGTGATATTTTTATATTAAATACATAGTTCTCATTTTTATGTTTAAACACCGCATTGAAATACCAAACTTCTTAGCAGCTTGTGAATTCTATAGCAGCTTTAATAATACGTCTCCCTTAATTGCTTCATCAGTGTGTCTTTGAACAAATGGAGTTAAATATATAAAGAAAATAACCAGAGTTGCAAATTGCACTTGGATATTTGAATAGCAACTGAACTAAGAGTTCCCTGACTGAGGCTGAATTGTGTTGTCTAGTCTCATTAGAAAAGAATCATACCTGAATCTAGTAAGGAGAAAATGCTACAGCTGTAAAACTTTTAACCAATGAAAATGTTGCATAAATGAACACTAAAAAACACCAGCATCTTTCTTAAATAAAAACTTTAAGTTATTTACTCATATGTATGACATATGTTGCTTACCAGATTTCAGAAGAGAGGAGAGCATAGGCGAACCCTGGTGATTGCTCTGTATTTACTTTGTAGGAACAGAGCTATTAAGTTTCTTTTGAAATCAACAGGCTCACTGCAGGGAGCTAAATATTTCCTTTCTGGTCAGTGGACAGGAGCCATTGCTTGGGAAATTGTAGTGGTCCTGTAGGTATTTCTACTGATTTTTCTGAAAAGGTCAAAAGTTTTTCAAATCAGTGTAGCCAACTCCTTTTTATGTGCAGGTCTTGCACTAGGGACTGTGAGCCCAAACAGGAATACAGGACTCTTTCAGCAGGAGTCTGAGGCAATTTTTGTTGTTGTGAAATGAGGTAATAATGCAAACCTGTTTGAAGGCTGAGGTGGGGAAATGCCTTGCTCTCTGGGGCAAGCCATGTTTCATGTGTAGGTGACAGTCCTGGCCAAAACAGTGAGAGAGAAGTGCTCCGTTGGGTGATAACCCTCAGCCCACCTTTGCTTTCGTCTGTGCCACTTTCTTGAAGGCAAGCATTCCTTCTTGGTTCTGTGGAGCATTAATCAAAATGCTTTTATTGCTACCTTCTTTTCATTGATGTCAGGCCAGGATAACGTGCATGATTTTCCTTTCACAATTGCATTCTTGTTGCTCTCTGAGGAAGCGCACGTTGAAGTTCAGGAGAAGGTATTTTGTAGCATCTGTGTGGCCTTTATAATAATTTTATCAGCTCTGTGTTACACTCAGAGAATCGTTGAGGTTGTTTTTAGCTTTCTTTGTATTGGAGAGCACAGGAGCTCATTGTCAGAGTATTGGTGGGAACATTTTTGGTGCCAAAAGATCCATTTTAGGATATATTAAGTTGTACCACTATCCTTCTCCTTTCCTAATTTTTTCAACATGTGAAGAAATAATACCCCTATCTGTGTGCCTGGAGAAGGTCCCGTGGTATATGCTAGGGAGTTATGTGGGTGCTGAGCTGAGCAGGCAGAGAGACTGACTCTCTTGCTCTGTATTTTTCATTGGGAGTGAACACAGGGGACTGAGCCTGCCCAGATTAAACACATGCCTTTTTTGTTTTGCTCTTCGTTCAGCTGTCAGCATGCCATGTTCAGATGGCAGTGATCAGTCACAAATTGTCCGCTGACCATGCTCCTCAGCTCTCCTGAGCCATTAGTTTTGTGGAGCTCTTCAACAAAGATGGCACTGGTTCGAGTTCCCCACACCCTGCCCTGGCTAATGGAAGAAGACTTTGTTTGTTTGTATTTTCCCCTCAAATCAGCTGAATTGGATCCCAAAGCAACTTGTTAAGTGGAAATGAAGCTTTGATAATACGTGTGCTTGCTAGATACTTAAGATTTTTTTTTCCCGCCCCCTGTATATGAATCTTTTCAATGGGACGCCACTATTGTGAATCAGAAGGGAAGCGCACAGGCTGCCAGGCACATAATGGAATTATTCTTTTGTTTCAATATGTGTGTGTGAGCCTTTGTAAAGAGGAGGTGGTGGGGACAGAGAATGGAGACCTTCACTGCAGGGAGGCAGGAGAGTGCAGTGGCACAGTGCAGGGCAGCGCTGTGGTGAGACCTGGCCGTGCCAGTGCCACCGTGCCCGTTCTGCTCCGCTCCGGTGGGCACTGCCTGGGACTCACGCTGTCACACTGCCAGTCTCAGGAAAGTGGGTGAAGCTTGCACAGCCATTCACTATGCTGCTTATTAACCACAAAAAGCAAAATATTAGAAAGCGGGAATGCTTCTAGTGCTTTCCATAAACTTTCAAAAGAGTGATGTAAAAATGAACTGTGCCAATACTGTCCTTCCTCACTGTGAAACTATTTATTATAAAGGACGTATGATATAAGTAATTTCAGTATGGAGTACATAAGAGCTTGAACCAAAGCCTTGGATCCAAGCCCATCAGCAGCTTTGCAAAAGGCACGATTCAGATCTGAAGTCAGTGGTTCACACAGTTTCTAGCAGAGCTGGTTTTAAGTTACTTCATGAAATGAGAGTAGCCAGAAATTTTAAACTGAGGCTTTTAAACAAGTTTTTTACTTTTTTTCACCCACCATTCTCCTCTGCTTTAGAAGGTTATTGCAAAAGCACAGTGGCTGTTTTCTCCTAGCCACTGTGGCCAGGACACACCAACTCAGGGAAAGGAGAAAAGTCTCTGTGGTAGTAACTGTTACACAGCCATATGCTTTTTTTTTTTCTGAGTATTTTTTTCTTCTAAGGAGTTAGACCACTCTTCTGGATGAAGGTCTTTGAAATCACAGTGGAGGCTTTGGAGGTAGGACCTTGAAATTTCGAAGATGTCAAGAAATAGTTTATCACTCTGGCATGGAGTAAATCAGGCCACAGTGGCTGGACTCCCACCTCCTGAAAAGTCCTCTCTTGAGATACCATAGCTGAATTACAGACATGAAAATTCCAGCATTGTAGACAAGAAATCCATAAAGCCTAAATTTTTCTTGTCTTGCTAGATGGTTCTGTTTTAATTCTCTCCTTTTTCTTTTGCCCTTGGACACAACACTTCAGGGCTCTCTAGCTGTGCCTGCACTAGAGAGGCATCTGGTTATGTGTTACTTTACACATCTGTTACATACGTCAGAGAGTCAAATCCAGCACCCAGAGATTTAATGTGTATTTGCAGTACTCCCTGTGGGACTTTGAATCTTTAATCCAGTGAATTGCTTGTGAGGATACAAAAATACAGTATTTCAATCTAGTGCATGTATTACTGCAGTTTATTGCATATATATTGCACATACACACGGTACAGTCTCCTTTGTATTAGGCAAAGAAAATCTGGTGTGGGAAAGATGAGAGGTGCAGGTGAACTGGGAAGTATTTAGGTATGGCAGTTAATTTGCTCCCTCCTGAAAACATCATATTTCTGTCTGGCTGCATGAGAAACAGTTTTCATCGTGATTCAAATACCTCTAAAAGATGCCCCAACCGTGTTTGTTTATTTCAAACTTAACTTCAAGCTCATTGGACTGTGGGGAGAGGCCAAATACCTGAGGCAATTTTGGTAGCTGAGGCAAAGCTCAGGCTTTGCAGTTTTGTCTGGAGAATCTGTCCTGTTTGCAGACTGTGTAGGAAGCATGAGTGTCATGGCTTGACCCCAGATGACAACCAAGTGCTATGCAGCCACTCACTCCCTGTACCCCCACAGTGGGATGGGTAAGAGAATTGGGCAAAAGGTAGGTAAAAACCATGAGGTGAGATAGGAAAAGTTTAATAATTATATAACAACAGCAACAATAATAACAATAGTGGTAATGATAGTAATGATGATAATGTAATGGAAAGGGAGGCAACCAGGAGAGAAAGATAAATAAAACACGAGAAAGACAAGTGATGCACAGCACAGTTGCTCACCACTCGCTGACTGATACCCAGCCTGTCTCCAAGCAGCCATCAGACCCTCCTGGGCAACTCCCCCAGCTGACAAATGGAGCAGGATGCTCTATTGTATGGAATGTCCCTTTGGCCAGTTTGGGCCAGCTGTCCTGGTCATGCTCCCTCCCAGCTTCTTGTGTACCACCTTGCTGGCAGAACATGGGAAAATGGAAAGGCCTTGACTTAGCATAAGTCCTTGACTACTGACAACTAAAGCATGCGTGTTATTATGTTATAATGTTATTAATTAATTAACAGTAATGTTATTAACATTAGTCTCATGCTAAATCCAAAACCCACAAAACTTACACGCTACTAGGAAGAAGATGAACTCTATCTCAGCTGAAACCAGGATAGTGCATTAGTTCAGGTTTCTGCTTTGCTTTTCCTCCGATTGCTTGCTCTGCAAGTGCATTAAGTTTGCAGAAAACATGTGACTTCTTAGATGGTCTTTTTTTATGATCCATGAAGAACCCAAATGCAGTAGGTGTTATTCCTATACATGCTAACCTATTCATTTGAGTGCAGTGCATGCCAGTGAGCAGATGGACTTGCCTGTTGCTTTTTGGGGTTTTCTGTTTGCTGTGGTGGGATTGCCCTCTGTGCTGGCCATCCTTGGGTACAGCAGTCGACATGAGTGTTGCTGATAAACTTGTGTGCGTGTTGTCTCCCCTTTTGCTGACCTGTAGTGGAGCAACTGCTTGCTGTCTAGGGAGGTAAATGGTAGCCATCATAATGGCAGTGTATGCCAAACCCTGCTTTGGGAGCCCCTGGCTAGGCCACTGTTAAAACCTGTTGTCTGGGTGTTAGAGGGGGCCAGGTAACACAGGCATTAGCGCAGGGGAGCTGGGATGGGGGAGATTTTATTGACTCCAAAACATTGTGAAAATGCAGATTTGGCAGAAGGCACACTATAGCAAGAGGGAGAGTGCAGAGTGAGCATCGTGATTCCCTTCTGCTGGAGGGCTCAGCAGCTGGAGCCCATGTGGGAGCATTTTGCTGCCCAGCAGTGATCCTTGGTGCCCTGATGGAGCCATGGGTGTGAGGAGAAGCATCCCAAGCATTCACCAACCTTGTGGCCCACTCCCCGTGTGCAGTGGGGAGTTCTTTGGCAGCTCTCTCCTCTCCTGGCTCTCTGCGACGTGGCTGCTGTGGGCAGGGTGCTGCAGCTGCTTGTTTGAAATGATAATATTTTACACTGTTACTGTGGAATACTGCAGTATTTTTTGTAATTGTGGGCTGCAGGCCAGTAATGTACAATAACATTTTGCTCTTCCTGTGCTGTTGCTACTGTAGGCATTCATTCCAATTCGGGCTGCATTTGCAGTGCATGGTTGGTTTTTGTTGGTTTTTTTTTTTCTAGACGCTGCTTGTTATCTATTGTGGATATTTTTGGAGTATTCATTTCTACCCATGTCTGTCCATACAAATCTATCTGAGAAAGCACTTCAGAGATTAGCAGTCTCTGTTGAACAAGCAATTGTTGTGACTTTCACAGAATTACATTTTTTTGAATGTATGAGGCTAGAATGAGATGAAGATTGCTTTTTAAGTTTAGAAACAGTTATGATTAAAAAAAAATATTTGAGGCAGATAGATTTAAAAAAAAATGTTTGAGGCAGATAGAAAGCAAAGCCTTCTTTGACTGATGGTGGGCATATTTAGCACTCAAGTCCTCATCTGCACCAAGCTGTAGGCGATTGAGACCTCTGGGATGGCAGAATCTGAGAGGCAGAACCTGTAACGATTCTCAGCAGTTTTGGTTTTAACTGTTAATTAAAAAAATATATATATTTTCAGAGGAAAGTAATCATAACTTGGAAGAGGGTCAGTAGTGTTCACGCCAACGATTGTTTATTAATGTGGTTGTGGTCTGGAGATGAAACTTTTGTGAAAGGGAAATTCAAGTCCTAGACATCAGAGCTCACTAGTCAGCCTGCACAAAGTTTGGTTCTTTCTGGAAGGTAGAGGTTGAGTCCAAAGGAAATGAAGAAGGTACAATACAAAGGAGACAATTAATTTGTTTTCGGGTAAATTTGGAATAAAATACAGTGTGCTATACAAAAACGATTGCGCTTTTCTCACATGTAATTTTAGTGTCCTATTACTGTGCTGACTCACTAAATGACTTCAGTTTCAATCTACATTTGGTTTAAATTACTTCAGAGGCCTGCATTTGTATGCTGCTCTGTAAAGTAATTCTCATCTGTAATCCAGATTTTTTTCCTTTTGTTCGGCATTTCAACTGACTTGTCTCTTTTCATTTTCCAGGTCTCTGTTTTACTAACATTTGAAACCAATCTCTCAGTGTGCCTGCTTGGGCCCTGCAATTGGCAAAAGTAATTTTTAAGCAACAGATAGAACAAGGAATGAATCATTGCTTTCTGCCTTTCCATTAAATTACCTAAACCACTACTCATAAATATTGCTTTATGTATAGTACAGCAGCATGATTATCTCACTGCATTGATGGAACAGTGCTGGAAGTGAATATAATTTTTCTTCTATTACATCTTTAATGAGCTTCAATTAAAAATAGTGTGTTGGCGTGCCAGAGTAGATGTGTTATTCTCAGAACTTTATTGAAGCTGCTTTGCCTGTTAGATTTGGTTGACATTGTGTTGTTCTGAAAACCATGATGGACATTATGTGATTCTGAAAAGCTTAAGAATTAAGCAACAGAAGACTGGAAAAATCTGCTTTGCTAGGTGAAAATTGACAGGACAGTAAAATCTGGTGACTGGAAAGATTCAGGTCTGTACTGAGTGGAAAAGCTTGCTTTTTGTCTGTCATTGAGGGTGAATTTTTACCACATAGTTAAAAAAATAATCATAAAGCAGCAGGTTTCTGCAAAGCTCCAGTTAAGTCCCTGATCACTTGACACCTGTGGCAGCAAGTCTGAGTCATAGATAGCAAAAAGCTGTGAAGCCTAATACTCTCAGTATTCAAAAACACACCTACGTAGGAGTTTAATTTCAAGTACCTCTTTTAGCTCTGGGTTCCCCCCCAACCCAACAAATTTTAAGAGTCATTCTTAGAATTTTGCAGAGAAAAATTTTCCCAGCACTTGTGGATTTGTGAAGTATTGACATCACTTAGAGATCAGAAAATAGCTCTGTCAATTTTAGCTTGATGGCATTCCATTCTCTGCTCCAAAAACCTGATGAATTACAATGGATGAGTCAAAGTTTTCTTGGAATTTTCTTCCCTCCCCTCCCCCCTGCCTTGTGCAATTCCACTGCCATTTTTAGCATTGAGGGCAACTCTCCAAAGAATGTCTGTGTGCTTGAACTGTGATTTCTTGAAAGTCCAGAACAAAATAGAGTTGTGTTAGATTACAAAAATCATTCTATGTTTCTACACATTTTTATAACATTACGTGAGCTTTATTGAAGAATCCACAGCAACAGGCAGGAGATGTCTGATAGAGAGGTGCTGCATCTTCAGCAGCATGAAGATCTCACTGTCATGCTGCTTCATTATGTTGTGATGAGTTTTTGCTTAATTATTTCTGTGTTTTATCAGCTGTTCTCAGGGAAGTTGCCTGACAAAACAAATTATCAGTGAATTGGGAGACTTGGACCAGCTTGAAGCACTTGTTGAACCACAGCATCCTTCTGTCTTTGACTCAGTTTGAAAACCAAGGATTATGTATTTAAATGTATTTTAGCAGGATGCTGAGGGTAGAAATACTAAGGACAAAGAATTGTGGGGGTACTACTGTTACCTAAGTGATGTGGTATGTTTAAAATAAACAGTGTTGTCAGCTGTTCTTGGCAAAATCCCTGGGGTTACGATGAGTGAAATTTTAACTCTGAACGGGTTTGGTTTTTTTTTTTAACTTGCGGAAGTGGCCTGTATCATGCATATTCTAATGTGTCAGAGTGAATGTGTGAAGTATGAAACTGCTGAAAAGAAATGTGAGGGGGAAGACAGGTTAAAGTGGTTGTAAATGGAAGATCTGTGTATTTTACTTCTGCACTAGATAAGTATTTTACTTGAAATTGACCAGAAAAAAAAAAAAGGAGACAAGAAAAAATGCAAGTGTCCCCTTAAGAGCTGCGATGTCAAATTTGAAGAATGATTTGAATTGAGTCATTAAAGTGTGAAATGGAGGGATTTTAGTTCTGCTTTAAATTATGCATCTCAAATTAACCTTAGCTGTGGAGTCTCTGCTGACGCCCCCGTAATCACACATTATTGGTACTAATGGCTTCTTTGTGACTTGAGATACAAACAGACATCCTAGACAGAAACATTTCTGCTTTGAACTAAATAAGACACACGGTGTGCATTTCTACCTCGGGTTTCAGTTGCAAAGCCCTGCTCGCCTGGTGCTCGTGAGCTCTTTTCAGTTTCCATGCACTGTTCCCCATCCTGGCAGGCGAGGGCAGCTGAATGAAGACCTGCTTCACAAGCTTTGAAGGGCAGGAGAGCAATAAATCTGGAGTTAGTGTGAAGCCTGTCCAGACACTGAGTGCAGTAGGGAGCCAGAACAAAGACTGGGATGTGGGTAGTGGTCAGGGAGGGGGAACTTCCAGTAGATGACAATCTCGGGAGGAAAAGGCCCCAAGATTGTGAGGGAAATGGAGGAGATGCCAAGGCTTAAGGAGGAAGTTGCTAAGTAAGGGAGGGGTGAGATTATAACATAAAATAAGCAGTAGAGCACCCTTTCTGTGCCTTCTGATGTAAAAAGGGGCTATATCTATGCAGCTCTGTGCTCTCTCTTTTGAAGCTCATTATGTAATTTGAAAAATTCCACCTCTACGCAGAATCGCTCACGGGCTTTGCAGCTTTCTTTGTGCTGTTGGTGTCTCTCCTGGGACAAGGATGGTACAAGGCTACTGCAGTGTGGCTACGGGGTGGGCAGAGTGAGTGTGGCTGTGAATGACTGAGAATGGCATTGCCTGGGGTGCTGGATGCAGAAGATGCACAGAATTTTACATGTTGACGAAAAAGGAGGAGGGGCTTGGCCAGGCAGGCCCAGAATTTATACCCTGACATCTTTTCCCAAAAATACTCACGAGCTCATTGTTTCATCCTAGTTTTCTCAGTGGAATGTTAATATACACGATTGCCTCCCCTTTAAAGCTGCAGTTCTGGGAATTTGCTTGTTGGCTCTGGCAGGAGCGATGGAGAGGTTGTGTTGTGTGGTGTGTTACAAGGCTGTGTGACATTATGTGACTTTCTCTATGGATCTGCTCTCAGCAGAGAGTGCTGTGGAGTAAGTAATCTCGTGGTATTCTGGATACAAAGAAAGACAGCATTTGAGTATGTAGAATCAAATACTAAAAAAGTATTCAGAGGCCTTCTTTGTATTTCTGCAAGGAACCACATTCCTGAATTGGGACCCAAGAATTTTGAAAAAAAAGTAGGTGTGCAATACATCACATTTACAAATGCATTAGAGATATTTATATGAATAATTAAAACACCATTTAGAATTGCCACAGTAATAGAACAAAATGTGTTTTGTCACTTTTCTGTACCTTTTTGTTGATTGATTAATTTATTGATTTCTTCAATAAATTTAGAGTAGGTATCCTAAACATTACTGTAAATTAGCAAGACCGTGCTTTTTAATAACCTGTTGAAAGCATTAATGGAATGAAAAGAAGTCAGAATTTGATAATGAAGATCTGAAAAACAGAGACCTAGAACACATATCTAGTGTTTTGCATCAAATAGGTTTGTAAAATATTAGAAGCTTTGTTTGTCCTACCTGTCAATTTAAAAAAAAAAAGTATATGCATTATGAATAGCCTAATAGCACACCAGAAAAAAGGGAAAAATTAGGCAACAAGCTACCTTAGATTTTCCATTGTATTTATAATTAACTTTAGGCTGATTGGAGTCAGTGGGTACATGTGTGGGATGGAGGACAGAACTCCACTGTTAAAGAGACCACAGTCCTTCTAAAACCATGTGTGAAAAAAGTAGTAAACTCCTGAAACTGAGGTCTGGAAAATAGATAGGTGTTATCCAAGATACCAAAAATTAGGAATTGTACTAAATTTCACACATATAGACACATAAATATTTGTTTATTTCTTAGCTCAGATTTCTTCTGGTTTATTTCTCTGTTTTTTCCTTATTAAACATTTAGTTTATTAACCTGTTTTGTCATATTTTTTCCTACCTTCAAAAAAACCTGCTTTGTGAATATGCTAGAATGTACACTTAACAAGAACCCTTAACAATTTTTAAGTCAGTATTATTCTGATCCATTTTCAAGGCTGTGTTTCTCTGTTTTCCAGCTACAATGGACAATTTGTTGTAACATTTGGATTAGCATCATAAGTTTTGTTTGGTACTGTTGTTCTAGCCATACTTGGAATACGTGTTTTCTTATATATTTTTGGGGGCAGTTTTGGATGCCCTCAGAGGCAACCTTGTGCTTCTGCCTCCCATCCACTGGTGATGTCCAGACTTCACTGAGGAGAAAGAGGTGATCTGACAATAGTCACAGTCTGTTAGTCTGGGTTTTAGCTCTGCTTGGAAGGAATGGTAACTGCTCAAGGCTTAATCTGAGGTGCCTTACTCTGTTGCCCTAATACAAAGTAAGTGATAGAAACTGTCTACTGCACAAGGGGGCATAGAATATCTCAATATGGAAAGTGCTGCATGAAATCATTCCACTTATTGGTGTTATTGGTTGTCACACTGACAGTGACTATAAATGTAGGATATTAGAGGGGGAAAAAAATCATATTATATAGTCAGTTACATGATTTCTTGGGATAGCCAGATTTCTCTTTATTTGTGTGTGGCTCTTTCAGCTGTAGGGAAAAGAAAATACTTAAAGGATCAGAAAATGTTTCTCTAAAGCCAGGAACAATTGTCTGCAACCTCAATAAGATAGAGCATATAACTGCTTCTTACTCATCTTCCAAAAGCAGCTCAGTTCCGGAATAACAGTGCTCTTTTGGGCTATATTTCAAGATGGTATGATTATTCTCAGACAGGAATTACAAGGATCGATAGCAAACCCAACACATCCTTTCTTTTCATGACAGATTCGCTGATTGCCACCAGAGCAGTAATAATGCACTGGTCAGCATAAACACTAGAATCAGTAATCATGGATTTTTGTGTCCATCTTAAAGTGTGTTTAAGGTTACACAATTTGTTGTGATGGGTTTGCACCCACAGGTCATGAAGAAGGAGAATTGTTTGATCTGTTCACTTTCCCTTCTCCCTTGCTTTTATGCTTCCTCCTTGAGTTGGAGCTGGGCTGTTTGGTGTCTCTCCAGGGATAGAGCAGGGCAGAGAGAGCATGCCTAGCCAAAAAGATTAGAGAAAGGTCATTTTGAGATACCAGTGGTTTACAAGATGCAGATTTTCTTTGCATATCCTACTTAGGAAGTAGTAAAGACCAAGATTTTCCATGGGTGTGTGTGTCAGGAGCTCTTACTGCACTGGGATTTTGGTGAAGCTGAGTGCAGGGTTGCTTTTCCTCTGTGGAGGGCCCTGTGCTT
This sequence comes from Sturnus vulgaris, assembly GCF_052056855.1. NCBI lineage: Eukaryota > Metazoa > Chordata > Aves > Passeriformes > Sturnidae > Sturnus > Sturnus vulgaris. Next base: position 68,860,948 of record NC_142243.1, on the reverse strand, counting down.
TTGCTGGATTTTGGCAGCTTGATATGGAAGTGGCTAGGTAACTTGTGTGTATGAATTTCGGTTTTGTTTTTTTTTTTGGCTTTTTTATGTGCCATCCTCAATTTACTGAAGCTCTGTGACTTTTTAACCTGCTGTCTGTAGGCCGTTGTTTTACAAGCTCATTAAGGTGGCACGGATAGCGATGGCAGCGATCCTGCCCCCCTCATGGGTGCTCATTAGATGGCTTCCTTGTGCTGACATAAGCGTTGTGTAGTCATGCTCTGAGCTGGGTCTGGGAAAGGATCCAAGTTAAAAATAATCCCTTAAAAAAAAAAAAAAAGGAGTAAGTTTTCAGCAGGATCTGTTCCTGGATCTAGCTCGCCATCATTCTCACACTGGCCTGGAAAGCTTGAGGGTCTGTACTGGCACAGAGGGAGGTGAGCAGGAGAAGCTGGGGCAAGGTGGTCAGGGGTGTACTGCTGGCAGCAGGGACGCTGCCTGCTTGTATGATGTCAGCCTGAGGAAATGGGGCTCTTGTGATTGTGCTGCCTGTCTTCCCTTAAGTGCATCGGCCCAGTAACTTCCAAAGTTGTGAGGCAGTTTTGGCCAAATTTGCCTGAAAAGCAGTGTTGAAGGGGTGAAGGTCCCCTGAGCTCAGCAATTTATGGTATCTGGTAGGCAGACCCAATCAACTCTCCCCAGTGATCAAAAGTTGTCATCTGGGGCTCAGCTGCTGATCTCGTCAGTTATCCTCTTGTGGCACAGTCCCACTGTCCCAGTTTGGGTTGAATTGTGCCCATTTCGCTGTTGGGCCAACTGTTGAATTGCTGATGGGAGAAGAGCATGAAATGCTGTCTGGGAGTGGCTGTTCATTTCAAAGGGCAGGGGTTAATCCTCTGGATCCTGACTGCACAGGGAGCTGCATTTCCAGATGTGGGGTGGTTTTAAAATTTGTTTTCTGTATTAGCTTTTTTAAAAATTCTGCCTAGGTATCAACATTTCTGGAAGCTGGGATAGTTGAGAGGCAAAATTTCATTAAGTTTTTTTGGTGTGGCCAACTGTTAAACCCGTAGGTCAAACAAGTCTTTCTAGCTGCAGTTCTACAAAGCATTCCTTGACTATCTGGCAGCATCTTTGTGCCCTTCTTCGTCCAGGTTCAGTCCCCATAAGGCTGTGCTCCTCTTTGGTGGGTGTGCCTGCGTTTCACCTGCTCAGCCTGCCCTGCTGCAGGGGCAGCCTTGCTCTGCACCATTGCTGAGGAGCTAAGATGAAGACACACATTGTGGTTTCCTGCTGTTTTGCTTTGTAACCAGTCCACTGGTAAATATAGCTTGTGTGTGGTTATAAATTCATTCTCTCATTATGGGTGGTTGTTGTGCAATAATTATGTAGAAATTACAACTGAGAATTGTTGTGGATTTTTTTGTTTGTTTTGTTTATTTATTTATTTTTTGTGCTTGATATGTGCTGCAGTGAGAAGAGCAGGCTTTGGTTTCTGCCCTAACAAAGACAAGGCTACAGGCAGGTGTCAGCCTTTGGCATGGACACAGGCACCATCTAGCAGGCTGCTGACTGTTGTGTGGCGAGACGAGCACTGCAAGGGAAATTGGGACCTGTGCTATTTGGACACTTTTTAATTTTTTCTTGCTTTACTCTGTGGGTAGACAGGCTGTGCTTCCCTGCAGCTTTGGTACTGTACATGTGTTTATTCTGAAATGAACCCCTCCTGTCTCTTTGGAGGTACATTTCCCGAAGCCCTAGTATCTCTGGCAGCTTCCAGCGCTGCTTTCTGGGCAGTCCTCTGGGTCCTGCTGCTGGGCTGTAGGGCTTGGGGTCTCTGGCCCCCGCAGAAGTGCTCAGGTTCTGCTCCCCAGAGGTCTTCCCTTCATATGTGGGCCCCCTCCCGTGATCCCTTCTTCTGTTCAGATGTGGAATCAAAATGTGTGGGGGTTTTGTTGATTCTTTTCCCTCCCGTCCCTTTATTTAAAATTCCAGTCAAGCAGATCCAGAACAGTGCTTGTCCCTGCTGCGTTCTCATTTTCCTCTCATCCCTCCTTTAATTTTACATTATTCCCTGCACTGTGTTTGCAGGCCATATGTGTCCTTTGAACTCTGAAGAAGCTGTGCCAAAAGGAAGCCTTCTTCTCCTCCCCTCCTCCCATCGTGGAGCCGCTCTTAGATAATTGCAATTAGTAGACAATGCGGAGCGAGCCCAAATGTGAAGTTCATGGGTGAGTGTCTGCAAAATTCCTGAGAGCTTCAGAAACGCTTGCGCTTGATCTGTGCTTTTGCCCTTTAACCCTGCAGCACTCCCTGAGTCCGAAGCAGCTCTGGGAGCTGTTTGTAACCCGCATTTTCCTCCCGGCGTTGCCGGCGAGGCACAGGCGGTGCTGAAGCCTTGGCAGGGCGCCGTGGCTCAGCCGGGATTCTGCGCGGAGGGAGGTGGAGCTGCCTGTCCCTGTGTTAGGGCACCGGGAATCGGCGGCTTCGGGAGCGGGCTGGAGCAGAGCGAGCCCTTCAGCCCTGCTGCCGGGGAGAGGCGGGCAGCTCGCCTGCCGCAGGCTGACAGGAGTAGGGAAAGTAGAGCTCACCCTGTTAAACAAGAAGCGGGAGAATTGCTGCTTGTCGTTCCCGAGGTGCGGAGCAGAGGGACGTGCTGCCGGGCTTAGCATCGGCTGCTGGCTGCGCCAGAGCGATGGCTGGCAGGTCGGGCTTTAGTGTTCAAAGGGAATGTCCTCCGTGGAGAAAGGTGACAAGTGCCTTTTGTGTCCCTTCCCTCTTCAGCCTCTGAGAAGTGTCTCCTGTGTTAAACCAGGTTTCTGACCTCATTTCTCAAAGGAGTTTTAAATTACGAGAAATAGGAGTATTAATTAGTGCCCCGTTAAGTACTTGTAGTCAAGTATGATAATTTTCTTGAAAGGATAATGTATTAGATGAATAAAAATACTCTCCATTAAAAAATGAATACAAAGTCATTTTAAACCACAAAGATTATTGTACATTTCTGAAAAATTAATGTGATTAAAGCAAAATATATTTAATAAATTAAAAAGACCCTGTAAGGCTGTTTAACTTGTTGGTCTCATATTAATAATTTTCAAATTTAGTACTAAAGAACTTCGACCTTATCTTCATGGATGGGAAGTGATTTCTTCCCTCACTTCATTTTTTGGCTTGTAATTATTAGGTCTGAGTTGTGGGTGCAGTGATTTTCCCTTGGTTTGGTTTGGTTTTTGTTGTTGTTTTTGATAGTTTTAGTGTTGTGTGGGGTTTTTTGCTTTTCTGATGTCTTTCTCAGAGATTGGCCACAGAGAAAAACCAGACTCTAGACAGTGATCAGAAATTATATGGAGATTTCCTTGATGGATTTAGTTAATGTGACCTACTCATATGCTGCTGTCTGGATTTGGAGGCGAGAAAACTCCAAATACCTGAGTATTTTCAAGGATATTTCCTCCTGTTTGGTTTGTCTGTGATGTGATATAGATTGTGTCTGCTAGGATCATATAGACTTCCTTCAGTTACTTCATGTGACTTCACACAAGTTATATTAATTTTTTCTGCATATAGTTTGCCCCCTAGATTATTTTTGGTTTAGAATCTTCCTTAACTCTCTACTGAGCTTTTACACATTCGTCTACTTAATGAGAATTGCTCTGTATGTTGTGGAAGACAATAAAGTAAATGATTGGAGCTGGAGACATAACCCAGATTTATGAGTTTGCCTGGTCATTTATGAAGTTTATGTATTGACTTAAAGAGGACATCAAAAGCTCAGTGTAAAACTGGGTTTTAATAGTAGCCTGTTTAAAAAACTTCAGGTTTTGTGGCATTAGGAATGAAGGCACTTCCTCACCAGGCTCAGCAAAACTTTGCAAGTATTTTCTCCCCTCTTGCTTGGCATGTTCTCTTGTTGGGGGTATCTACAAGGCAGGTATTTGGTATGTGATTCTCCCCAGACTCTTGTTCCCTGTAACAGGTCTGCAGTACAGATTCAGAGAATGCTAGCAGTCAGTTCTCAAGGTTTCCTACTTTATAACTTGTTATGGTTTATGGTACCTGAAATCCTTTTTAAAATATTTTTCCAACAGACTAAAAAACAGAAGAGAATTTGGGTACCATACAATGTTCTCTCAGATGCCTTCTGAACTTTCAGGCTATTTGATAATGATGACTGCCAATTTTTTTTTTATTTAAGGCACATTTTAAAGTATTCTTTGTCTTTAAGAAGACAGCCTTTGCATCTGATTCTTCAGCCTTGTATTTTACTTTCTACTTTCTTCTTCTTGTCCTGTTCCAGCTTTGACAAGCTTATGCAACAAGTCATGATAGCTTCCTCGATTTCTGTTATATCTAGAGGTGCTTCTCTCAGCAGAGCCCTTACAGGCTACACACGTGAACAAGAGAAAGAGATTTTACTTGTCTTTAGGACGCTAGCAGAGCTTGCAGTGGTTGGATCATTGACTACTGAAAGCCTTGAGACATTTCTTCTTTTGTTTGGTGGTGGCTAGGTCTCCTCGGTGGTGTATGGTAATAGCTCTGGAATTCAAGGAGCAATGTTGTCTGTGTGCTCACAGAAATGTATGTAAGTTGTTACTCTGTTGTTACTATACCAAGTGCCTCCCAAGATGAATGGTCTGTACTGCCGTAATGTTTAAAAGTATGATTATTAGTCTTTTCTGGTCTTAAATGATACCAAAGCTATCCCCTGAAAATTACTTTGAAAATCCTCTTAGTACAAAGGATCTCATTTTCAAAGCCACCTCCTCAGGTTACAACTAAACTGAGCACCCAGCTGGCTGCGGTTGTGGCAGCGCCACGGCTGCTGTAATGACACCCGCAGGTGTGGCCATGTGGATGTCCCTGTGCACAATCCATTTTGCCTGGCTCCCACTGTGCTGCTTGGCTTCCCTTGTTGTTTGTGTGTATTTTCCTCACCACTCACAGAGGACACAGTCAGACTTTTTAATATTATGGCACCGCAGTTATAAATCTGTCGAAATTGCAAGGGCATAACAAAGAGTAAATCTGACCGATGGCACTGTTATCTTTTTCTTTGCATTTCCATGGAATTCTAGCTGACAGCGGCCCTTAATAGAAATTCGTTATTTGCAAGGAGCTCTGTTTAAGCTAGCAAATTATTGTGCCAATGTGTGACACTAACCATACTGCAGAATAAAGAGCAGTGAAGTATTTATGATGCTAAAATAATTTCAGGTCATGTCTTTTTTTTTTTTTCTTTGTGTAGTTTTGCTTTTATTACTAACGCTGAAATGGTTCTTGCAGTGCAAGTGAGAAAACCAGACTGAACCTCCTGTTTTTTTGTTGGGCTCCCAGCTGGAAATCCCTCCCTCGATTTTCCATTGATAAAAGTGTCACAAAGGGAATCCAGAGCAGAGGAATAGGCGGAAATAGAACAATGCAAAGTCTTGGACTTGAATCACAAAGAAAGTTAACTAATGTAGATATGGAACTGGACGAGCTGCTGCTCCTTTCATGACCAGGTTCATTTACCTGTGGTTTTAGCATTTGTGGCTGCCCTCAAAGCCATGTAACAAATCACCTATTTATTCTCTCTTTGCTGTGGAGGCTCTTTAAAAGGACATTGCAGAGCATTTTCTTCTACCCCTTCCTACGGACTGCTTTATTTGACCTTCAAGAATTCAGAGTCTCAACAGGGGCTAGAAAACTCGCATACAAGAATGCTTTTATTGTTAATCTATAAAATATGTCTTTCACTAATAAAATAAAGATGTGACATTTATAGAGCTCTGATAAGGAACATGGCAGTGGAAAAGGCCCAGGTCTCCTGCTGTTCAAATTAAGGGCAGCTGATTTCAGCGAGAGAAGAACCAGGCTTATTAAATGTGCGTTTTAACACGTGCACTCAGGTGTTCCCATAATGCTCAAAAAACTTCCAGGAGTATTTTGCAAGACTTGAGAAGTAACACCATAAAGAACTTTGTTCATTTAAGTGACTGAAACTAATTGGTGCTCCTTCAGAGTTTTTTGAGAAGGAAGATTACTTGACCTTAGTTTTATTAATTAGGTGATTAAGTTTATACTTTTCCTAGACTTTCTTAGCATTGTATCACTAAAGCAGTGGCTTCAATTGTATTGCTGCTGTGTTTGACCTTTGTGTCAGGGTCAAAGAGCTGACATAATGACGTTTGCCACAGTGTCTCTGTGGTCACTTCCCTCATGTAGATGAGGGTCTGCATGCAATGGTGTGATGAAAGGGCTTGGAAGCCCCTGTGGAAGACAACTGGTGAATGTCTTGGGCCGGAGGCAGCAGGGAGTGCGATGGTCTGTGATGCAGAAGCTCAGTCCTGAGTGAGGCAATGGCCTGCTTTGCTGTAGTGGGAGCAGCAGGTGCTCAGCACCCCATACCAGTGCTCAGCACTGTGGTTGTCCTCTGGCATACCTTCCCATGTGAAAGACTAAGCCGTGCTCTTGTCTTTCCCTCCTGTTCTCCTCTGTTCTTTTTTCCCCCTTTTCCTGTCTTTCTTCAACCTGCCAAAATGAGAGACCCACACACTGAAGTCTGTTTTCTTGTTCTGATGGTTTATTGTCATGGGATAACAAGAACATGCACAGTTACTGAAGTATGGAATGATAATATAGCAGGAATGGGTTATGTAATGAGCAATAAGTGGGATATACTTGGCCTATCCATATGTTATTCAAGGGTAAAAAGAAAAATACGCAGAATAGTGAGTAAATGAGAAGGAAGACTGGAAATAGTGTTTGGATTTATAGGACATTTCAAAGCTCTTTCTCTGACCCTGTAAATCAAAGTGGTTATATTTTGTGCTGGGTTTGGGTTTTTTTACTTAATTATTATAGGGCCACCCTTCCTTGAAGCCAAAAAAAGATACATAGCAGGCAAAACCACTTTAAGTTGAAAACCAAGTAAGAATAAATCATGGTGTGCTACTTTAATAATGCTATTAAAAAATTGCTTTCCAGTGAAGCGTACTGAAACCTAGGAGTAGTAACTGCTTTAAGTGATACAATTTGTCTAGCATTTTGACAATGCAGGAGCTTTTCCGTCTTGTCAGTGTAAGAGTCAGTAAAGCTGGGTTTTTTACTGCCACCACTCTGCCCAGCATGCTATTTCCATGCAGAGGTGGACTCTTCATGCCTGTGCCTTTTCATCATAATGAAAATACATAAGAGATATGTACTCTGTGTATGAGTGAATATGACAACCCAGGCCATTTATTTTCATCACTATTTTGCATAATATGTCTGCAAGTACCATATACAGCAGAGGAAGACGCTAAGAGCCAATTCTTACTAGATCCTAAATGGGATACTAGTTGGTGAATGATTGCAAACAAAGCTACCCCACACTGTCCTTAAGAGAATCACTTTTGGAAAAGGCATGTTATCTGTAATAGTGGGCAGAGCATCCACTGAATCAGAGTGTTTTTGTTTAAGAAAGGGCTGCCAAACATTGAAGGCAGAGAAAAGCAGTATTGTTTTTTCATGCTCTTGGTGCCAAAGAAGCTAAGTAAGGTAACAGAAGAAAGGGGTAACGTTCTGAAGGCGTTTGAGGTTTTTTTTCTGTTACAAATAAAAAATGAGATGTTTATAAGAAATGAGGGCAATTTACTTGAGTGTTCTGCTTTGGACAATTGTAACACTAATAGGATGGAAGCAGTATAAGCAGTTGCTACAATTATAGCTGCAGTTACTAAGAGAAATCCATGTTCTGTTATTTGAATGAAGCATTCACTGTGTGGCTGAAAAGCAGCAATATCTTAAAGAGACAGGGAAAGAAAATTATCCTCATTTTTGTTTTGTTTATTTTATTATCCATGTGCTTTTTTTGAGAAAGTTTGTGCATGTGATTCATCCAAGAGTTCAAACCCAGTCTTTCCTTTGCACCCAAAGCAGTATAAACAGATTGAAAAAGAAGTAAATGTGCATTTAAGAAGTATATATGTACACATATTAAAATGAAAGTATCTGCAAGAGAGCAAAATGTAGTGATTGAGTTTGTATTCCCTGTAGCCCATTAAAACGTATGGGTCATGCACAAATTATTCAAAGGACAATTTCTCTTCCATTTTCATCAGGTTTCTTAGTATTGTGAGCCATTATTTGCTTCCTTTCAGTGATGTGTCAACAAACATTGATTTTCTTTGTGGATGCAGCTGAATTTTATTCATTAGAGAGATTACAACACACGAACAGTTAGTTGTGCCTTTAGAGTATTGGCATTTAAGCAGTTTATAAGGAGTATGTTTGTGCTTTGGATGGAGATCACTTGGTCCTGGTGTTAGTCAAATTAGGGCTGAAGTAATGGAAATCTTAACTTTTCGCCCACTTCACGTATCTTTGATAATTTAGCATGTATGGTGGGCAGTTTCCAAATGCAAACAGATGGTGTGCTCATAAACACCAGGACACAGAAAGGTATTATTAATACCGGATTTGTCTCTTTGTAAATGAAGGATGCAGATCTATGGCTGGTACAAATTAGCATATTTCTGTCAAGTAAAGTTATGCCAACAAAGATGAAATGAGAATCTGTCTTCCTGGCCACTATTTTTAAACATAGTGCTGGAAACTGCTTGTGTAGTTGTCTCTGTACGTGTGCTTCTGTATTCCCTTACACTGTCTCTGTGGCAAAAAGTGTTCTCTAGCCATCCTTTTAAATTTTTTTCCAGATGACCAAACACAGTCTTTCAGCAGATTTCAGCCTCTTTTCCTTCTTTAAATGTCTCTTATTCCTGTTTTTCCCATTTTCCAGTTTTGAATATGAAAGTAACTTCTTGCGTCTCTATGCTTCCAGATGCAGCAAAAGGATAGGATGTCTTTACTCCTCTCCTTTCCTGCTTTTCCCATCCCTGTGGATTCATACATCCCAAGGAATTGCTTGAATTTAAGCTCAAGTTATGTCTTGCAAAAAGCCCAACAAAATAGTGTTAGTCATGCCTGTACAGTGCAGAGTGATTGACAAAGTTAGTGCAGATTATGCTGGAGTTTGCTGTGTGACTACACAGATGCTTTGCAAGTCCTGCTGTACTGGCTTGCAGCTGGCTCTGGACTTCCCAGTGGATAACACTGAACCAAATGGGATGAGCTGTTCCCACTCAAAATGTCAAATTTGTGTTCTTAATTTCCAGTGAGGATGTGATAGCAAAATCGTTCTGTAAAGGGTCATACACTGTTCTACTGTCAGTTTGTGAGGCTCAGACAGAAGGAAATGATCAAAAACACTCAATGCTTGTTATTTATTAATTGAGTTCTGGCAGAGCCTTGCTACATTCTGGCTTTTTGTTTGTTTCTTTGTTTACAAACAAAAAAAGACAAGCACAGTTCACAAAATAAACGAAAAGGGAAATTTGTTAACAAAGATTTCTGACAAGGAAGAAATGGGATTTGGGGGCATTTGAGTGGAGGTGCCTTGGAATACAGGGAGGGCAACTTGGCACTGTGTCACCCTCTCTGAGTGCTGCTCCTGAAAGAGAAGGATGCTTTAGAGAACAGCAGACCATGAATCTTCTGTGCTGGCATGCTGGGTTACCAGAAAGTATTTACCCTGGTAAGTTCTGTGGTGGGGATATTTTAAGTGCTTGCACTTTGCTGCTTGTATGGATTTACTCTCTTAAAAAAAAAAAAAAAAAAGAAAAAGTCAAACTAACAAGAAGCTCCAACTGTTTCTTCGCTTTTCTGTATCTCTGCCTTGTTTATGGCCATATTCAGGTAAAGAATAGTACATTGAAGTATTTGTGTCTTTCTTTACTATCTTTTACTTTCTTTTATTTTGTGGTTTCTTGACTTCAAAAGTCCCAAAGCTACTTAGAGCTCAGTCTTCTGCAGTGAACCCTATGCAGGCAGACACTTCCCTAGCTGCTGTGGCCCGTGTGGAGCTGTGTCAAAGCCTGGGGTGTGAAGTTTATATTGATGAAAGGTCTGAAGATTCAGTTGCTGGCCTCTCCCACCAGAGTTTAAAAAATAACCAAATATAGGTGATTTTTTCACAGGGATAGCTAAGAACACATCTCTGATCAGCATAATCCTTCTGCCAAATTTTTAGACTTTCTCCAAAGCCTGAAGCCATTTTTATATCTCGGTAAATTAGCAACAACAGTAGCAGCAGCAGAAGTAAATATAAGTCAGTGATACATACTTATTTGCCTGCTCTCGCCAAAATGCCTGATTTTTCTCCTGAAATTTTCCCTCAAAAGATCAGTTGGAGGCAGATATCAGAGGATTTTAAATAAAATATTTTAAAATATTTTGTGTTTATATTCAGCATTTTTTATTAAAATAATAATTCACTTACTTGCCAGAGTTGTAAAAAGCTAAAACCAAGGCTCTTAAGGAAGAGGGTTGAATGTTCAGTGTCATGGCTGCTGTGAGAATTGCTCTCTTTAGGCTGCTGGTCTAAAGGTGTTGTGTTCAGCTGCAATTCTATATGCCCTATCCTTGAGATACCCAATTCTCTTCCTTTCACTTTCCTCTACTGCTCTTCTGTGGTATGGTAGAAAAAAATGGTGCAGGAGATCATTCTTTCCAGGTCACTTAGATCTGCATTGTTTCAGTTCTTCTTTTCTTGTCTGCTTGACTTCACAAATGTTTCTTTCCTCCCTTTGGATTAGAGGTAGAACTTTAAAAAGGCAAAATACACAGCGAGCCTTGCTGGACTTATGCTCTGGCCCGGTCCTCATCAGTTGAGCCCCAGGGGTTCTGCAATTTACCCAGTAAACAAGAGGCCAGTGTCAGCTGTTGAAGCTCCTGCTGCTTTTCTCTGCTTTTACACCATCAGTGCTTTTTGGACTGTAGTGGTACCCAGCAGGGGTCTGTTGCAGTTCCTCTTGCCTGGTTAAGTGGCTGTGGTGGCTTTTCTTGAACCATGTCAAAACCGGGACCTGGGAGGTGCTGCACAGTGTACCCACGTCTACACAACTGCCTTGTTGGATTTGGCAGCATAACCAGTCGGGATACAGAAAATGTTTGCTCATCTGGGTCGCCTGAAGAGAACAGGCAGGTCTAGGAAGTTGGTCGGGGCAGGGCTACTGAAAGAACTTACAGGCATGCAAGATTCCTGCTCTCTCTGGCTGTGAGCTGGCATCCTGAAGCACTGCTAAAAATCCCCCTTGCTGTTCCTCTGTACTCAAATCAGTCCCAGTTGAAGCTGGGAGTAATATTTGCATACCTCACTGGTTGTTCAGGCTAAATTAATATTTGTATAGCACACTGTGTTCCCCATATTGAAAGGACGACATGAACACTGCTGTTTCTAGGCAGCTACATCCCGTGCTTGAATGTTGTAAATGTACTTAGCCAGGACAGACAAGACTCATTGCATTTGTTTAGAAAAACCCTGTCAGTGCCTCGGTATAAGTGTGAATGCATTTTTTTACATAGGTGATGTGTTTACTATAAAGCTGAAGTTCTTCTCTGTTGGTATAGCCCCGTTTCAAAGGTTGGGGGTTGCATTCATTTGCCATTTTTATTCTGATTGCACTGTGTTTGCATGCTGGGGGGAGTATTATGTTTTTTTTTCAGGGTCTTTCCCTGCTTATAGAAGCCTTCCAGTGCATGCATAAATCCCCCAGCTATGCTTTTTCTTAAGCTGAGAACATAAATAGAGTAGATTATTGTCTGGTAAAGCTGATTGGTATTCCTTAAATCTTGATCTCATCCCTTACTTATTCACACATCATCTGCACAGAAGATATTTCTGCTGTCTTCTGAACTCTGTTTCACACAGCCCAGTGAGATGTTAAAAAATAATAATTTTATAAATCTTTGCTAAACCAAATTAAAGCATTAAATGAAATCTGGGGAAAAAAAATGAAATCAGAAAAAATAATTAATTCCAGCTAGTAAATGTTCTGGTCATAGATCGCCAAAATTCTCCTGCAGTGTGTGAAAGAGGGTAATTTCTCCAAAGGTCCTGCTTGCAGAGCAAGCTGCTGGAGATGACAGCTTCAGGAAAAATAGAACCTGCCGTGGCATCAGTGCTGTTGCACGGTCAGCAAAGCAGCACGGTCTCCTTCAGGAAAACCTGGGCTTGTAGCTCTCAGTGCACAGGATTCTGCTTGTTGTGTCACGCTGCCATAAATCCTGAGCAGCTCCATTGAAACGAAGGGAATTACTCCAGATTTATGCCAGTTTCGGTGAAAGGAGGCTTTCTGCTGAATGGATCGGGGCAGCCACTCGCCAGGTGGAAGGGAAAAAAATGACTCAGCTTTGGGCAGTTGTTGCTGATCACTGGCTTTTGCCAAGAGCAGAGTCAGATTTCCTTTTTCTTTTCCCTTCTTCTTCTCCCTGCTCCCCCTCTTTTTTTCTTTTTTTTTTTTTTTTTCCCCCACCCCCTGGGCGAGTGACTGCTTTGCACACTGCACGGAAAAGAGGACTTAATTTCTGAGGGAAGAAGGGATCCAGTGGCAGGATGAACCAGCCTGAGTCCTCGCTGTGAGCAAGGAGCTTGTGGAGGGGCAGATCACCCTTGCTAGAAGCATTTGGCCCTTCATTTCAAAGTGTGTAATATTGGCTTCTGCTTCTTGCTCTTGGGAGACCAGTGTTTGTAAGAGGGAGTTCTCCGTGTGTTTCTGTCCTCGTGTTTCTGTGTGCACGGCAATAACCCGCTAAGGACAGTGACAGCAGCTCCTCCCACGGGCACACGCGGGAGCAAAGCCTGCAGCAGAGCAGAGGGAGCTGCAGCTAGCTGGGTGCTGTGTCTTCCTTTCCCCCATCTGCAACCACCCAGCAAGCTCAAAAGCAGTGACCATTGCCTGCACCCCAAAAAAAGGAGTTTTTTCCTCTGGGGGCGGAGGGGGGAAACCACATAGTTAGGTTCTAGGGCCATGTGCTAGTTGAATAAATATTGGGGTTTATTTTGGACTACCCAGTAAGTGTACTCCAAGTTTAGAAATGGTGTTAAATTACTGCAATGAAAAATGAGATTTAAAAACTCTAAACGGAGAAGACAATACTGTACTGTAGATCTCTGAAAAACATGGGTTGTTGAACTGAAGCTCCCTGAATGTTTCAGCCCATCTGTCTTGATAGTTTCTGTGTCTTAATCACGGATTTCATGAAGTGTCTAATTTTCTTTTTTTTAGCTTTCTGTCTTCCTCTCGTACAAAAGTTAAGACAGGGAAATCATCTGAGCTGGATTTACTTCTGCATTTGAGAGAAAAGCAGTCTATAAAAAGAAACGAGTGGTGTGTGTGCTGGGAAACCAAGTTTGTCTGCTTTGGTTTTGGGGAGCAAGATTTCCACCCCCCTCAGTTCTACTACTGTGGTGGTTATTGGGACAGCTGGAGAGTGCAAGTCTAGGTGCCTATCTCGTAAATACCAATGCTTTTAATTGTCTGGCTCTGGTCCATGGATGTCCAAACAGTGTGGACTGGCTCTACTGAAGTCACTGGCAGAATTCCTTCACTGTCCCTCCCACTGCTGCCACTGTTCCTGGCAGCTGTCACAATGTACTGGCAAGTCTCTGAGCCCTCTTACACCTCGGGAAGTCTGCAACAGCTCTTCTGAACTGGAGAATTGCTTTCTATTCATAGCTGCGGGGTGAAAAGCATAAACCAACTAACAGAAACTTCCCCCCAAAAGTCAGAGCATTTTAATTGACCCCTCAGGAGGGTCATTAAAGAAGAGTTGTGCATCTCCAGATCCTTCCTGTGTGAATCCATCACATAGAGCCTACTCAATTTCTAGCAAGAATGGAAATTTTTGCCCCTGCCCTGCACAGAGCACAGATGAGGCCATGTATATTTGCAGTATGTACTCTGTAGAAGATGCTGATTGACATTAATTAGGAGTGGGAGGTGTGAAAATGTAAAAATAAAATTCCTTTCTGTCAGATTTACTATTAGAAGTGAAGTACATGGTGTGACACTGAGTGCATGTGAGTGTGCACGTGTCTGTGTGTAAGTGTGTGTGGAGTGGAGGGTGTGTACTCAGTATTTAGAACAATAGTGGGAGTGAAGCATTGCAGGTTGGAACATCTGTAAAAGTCTGCAATTACAACCTTTTTCTTGGGAGCTCCTCAGTGAAATGTGCATAAAAATGGTTTCTTTTCCATTGCTAGTTCAAAATGCCGTGCTAAAAAAAAGCATGCAGTGCCAGAGACTGCAACTTGTGTCAGTTCAGCTGCCTCTGCCCGCCTTTGTGCTGCTTCAGAGCCTGTTGTGAGAAGCAATCAGAAGGGACAATATTTTTGGTAAATTTTAGCAAGAGCAGTACTTTGAAATTAAATGGATCTTTATTTAACAAGCTCCGTTATTGCTCTGGTTAGTTATTAATTCCTTCTCTGTGTGTGTACTAAAAATGAGAAGCAAAAAGTGAATTCTGCTATGTTAATGGTTCAACAAGTGTGTTGTTGAATGCGCCTGGCTTCCTCTTACAAAATAAATGGAAAATGATCTGTATGCCTTTAAAAGCATATTCTTTGGATCTTAACTGAGTTAGAATATCTGAGCTTGAGAACTATTGTGTATGAAATTTCTTCACTATCTGTTTTATGGGGATGATACTGCCAGAGGGTTATCTGTGGAGCTTTTAATAGCTGTCTGACTGTCCATCTGCCTATGCGACTGTTTATATTTATCCTTTATACGAGAAAGTTCAAAACATGGACACTCTGTCAGCCTAATTCATCTGTCACTGAAGTGGGTGGCACTGACTGAAGACCTCTTCCCCAGTGGTTGAGACCTTTCCATGCGGAACTGCAAGACTGTGTTTGGTCTTCATTGATTACAGCTAAAGGACAAATCTCCTTTTTCTGTTACACCTCTGAAATTATGTATGTTGCCCGAATTTTTGCTTGTATAAGTAAGCTGCTTTCAAGTGGACCCCTTTTTATTATTATTGCTCAGTGATTTGATGGAAGTGAGTTGCTAGTCTCTTCATTTCCTAATAGAATTTTTCTGTGTTGACAAACTGACCATTTGCCGAGGGAGAAGATGGCAGTGACCTCAACTCTCCAGGTCTGCAAGGTACTGATAGCACACGCTACAGGCACTGGGAGTTGTGACTCCTTGTGCTGGGCCTGTGACTGAGATACAGAACTGTAACTTAGACCTTCTGGTTAAGTACCATTTTCTATCCATTACTGAAAGTAAATTTAATGTTTTGGACATCCAGTTAAGATATTCTCATCCTCCTAGAAGGAAAGCACCAAAGCTGACAAAACCATTTTGCACTGACCTCACCAACATTGGTGCTGTTGCTTTATGATCGTAATATAGAAGAACTTGCTCAATACCACCCCTCCCCCCATGCCCCAAAACAAAATGAAACAAGTGAAAAACCCCCAACACCTACCTGAAAAACTCACTCCTGCCTTGCTGATGCTGATCCTTCCCCTTCGGGGCTGATACTCTGGGTGAGGGCTGATACATGTTGCTGAGAAGGGGCATGTGGCTCCAGCTAGGAGAGACTGCTGACCGTGGGAGCATGGAGCTAAGGGTAGTGCCGGTGGATATTTTCCAGCCAGCTTTGGTATCAAGTTTACAGAGTGCATGTGGTACAGCTCTTCAGATACTGTGTCATAAAGACAGGAGTTTAGAGGTGTCTCCAAATGTGTGCCTAAGGCCCCTCTTAGTTAACTGAGCTGCAGGTGGTTTGTGTAGGGGTGTCTGGGCTCGTTGGGAAGATGCTCCCTACAGTGTTCCTGGCCACGGGCACACCTGGTCTGCCACAGCTTGGATGATATGCATGGGGAAATGTTCAAATTAGCTACAGAAGCACCAAAACCAGTTCACAGGTACACAAATACAGAGGTTTCCCCTTGAGAACAAAGATGCTGTAGTTTGGTTAGGAAAACCACAAGGAGGTTGATTTCTGGATTTTGGTTTTGTTTTATTTGTTAGTATGACTGCTTACTTGTATTTGAAAGGGTTAAGCAGAGATGAGATCATGGTTGAAGATGCAGTGGTGGGCACAGAATGCATGGCATATCTGGTGTCAAAGAAGTTGTTTGTAGTCACATATGTGTTGATAAAAATATAATGAGTTTTCAGCAGTGTTTTTTTCCTGGCTGTAATTGTGATGTTACTAGCAATTAATGACAACTGGGTTTCATAACTCTGTTTTCTTGCTCTAAGCCTCAATTCAGTGAAGTGAGCAAATGCATGTGAATCGTGAAGGGGGAAAAAAAGGGGGAAAAAAAAAAGAGGAAGCAGACCACCATGTTTGAAATCATCCTCAGACTGTTTCTGTGTTTAAGGCCTGGTCAAGTAGTGTTCTTGGGAGAATTAATCAGAGCTTAGAGAGTTCAATGCATATTCACTGTCTTCTAGAATGAGAGCTCTACTGATTGAAGAACCATTTGGTCTTTGAGACTATATCTATAAATATATTTTCCTTCTTGGGGACTGTAACTGCTGAAGTCAAACTCATGAGTATTTTGGGTTAGACCCACCTACAGGGTTTGATCTTCATATACATAAAGGCCACTTTACACTCTTGAGGCAAGTAATAAGATCTTGAACCAGGCATAAATCATGCAGTCCATTTTGCTTTCTTCCTCTTTTCATACTGATTAATATATTAGGTTGCCTAAACATAAAATACACAAGTAAAATGTGTGTGGGAAAACACTGTGTAGGTATATAGCCTTCAATGATTGGTTAGCTATTTGTAAGCTTGAATTAATTACTTGGGCTGACATGCAATCCGTTCAGCTTTGTGGGGGCTGGACAGTTTGTGGGCAAGCAGGAGGGAAATCCTTTGAGGGATGTGTCACTGTAGGACATTCTATATTAAAGTTTTTTTTGAGGGGGAAAGAAAAGTACAATTAGAATATCTTCTTATGATCCTCTATGGCATGAATATAGTTCAAAATCAGAGCCTGCGTTTTTAATGGTTCTTCAGTTGTCATAATGTTTTTAAATTCTGTGTTATAAAAGAAAAAACACATTAAATTATTTTTAACATAATGTGTAGAGACAGTGCTTGAAATAGTTTGTAATCAGCTAGACCAAGCCCTGGATGGTGCTTTCCTGTTGGTGTTTATAGAAGAAAACAGTGTTTGCACAGTTCAAATGCTTTTCATGTGAGCACTGATCACATTTGTTTGCAGTCTGTGAAAACAGAACATTAGATTTCACCTCAAAGCTATTCTAAGAAAATTTTTTAATAATCATTGATTGTATTTCAGAAACATGGTAGTATTGAAAATGTTACCATAGCTATAGCTATGAAGTTAGAACAGAACTGCTATTATTTTTGGAGTGTGTCTAAATCAGTAATTTTTCAAATGGAAAGGTTGGCAGAATTTCATTGTGCTTGTCAAAGTCAAAATTACTCTCTTCCTTCCAATTCCTCCAGTTTTACTTATCTGTTCAGTGAAAGCAGAACACAGAAATGCAGGATTGCTTCCAGAGCCCACGTAGGGACCCTGCAGGCAGCATGGCAATAATGACCTGAAGCCTCTCAGGCTCCCCTGTGTCTGTCCCGACAGTGCTCCCCTCAGATGGGGAAGGTGTGGTGCCTCTGCTGCTCAGGTTGCAGAGTCAAGTCTGGAGGTAGGCTCATGGCCCAAAGAGGAGCATAGCAGAGAGCTGAGGCAGCATCTCCCAAGTCCCACCCAAGGAGTCTCAGCACTGCATCATCCTTCCTCTCTTCTGAAGTTTAAAGACCTGTCTAATACTGAGCAATGGCTGTAAACGTGCTTTTCAATGCCATTGACTTGCATGAGTGAAACCCTGGGAAAGGATGCTGTGGAGCTGCCAACATAACTTGTCCGGGAAGTTTTCTTGACTGAGGAATGTTAAAGTGGCATTAAAGTTTTCCTTTTGCTGGGGTACTTTTTTTGCTGTGTGCATCAGTAATGCTTGGGTGGGTGTGTTCCTTTCTTAATTTAAGAGCTGTGCTTTTCATTCTTCACTTGCATTTAAATAGTAAACCAGTGTTTCAGAACAGTGTTTTCAAATTCTGTGATAACCGAATTGTCCTAATGATTATTTATTTGGAATAGAAGTTTATCATTGTATTATCTTTGGGCTAAATTGGAAGGATAGTGCTTCAAGCATTTTTTAACAGAAAATAATTATAATATCTTGACATTCCACAGCATATATAAATTGATGAAAGTCAGAGGACCATTTGCTTTGAGGCCATGCATAATGATGCTCATTTGTTACTATGGGGTCTACACAGGCTACTCTCAAGACATGTAGGAATTCTTCCTTGCTAATGTTTCTAGATCAGGATGATAGAGATGAATACTCCATAGATATGTGGCCATCTGGTTTTCCCAATTCCGCTAAATTTACCAGAAGAAAAGGTAATGTATTATGCCTTTCTAAATATACCTCTTTTTCCATGACTGCAAATTGAATTACTTATTCTATGGAAACCTCTGATATTCTGTAGTTTCCTTTGTTCCAACTTGAATATTCTTAGGAAAAGTAAGCCCTTGATTTCTTCATACAAATTTTGTGGGATTTTTTTGAAATTTTTCTTCTTTTGCTGTCATTTTTGGATCCAGATGTTCTTCAACTATACAAAGCAAAAAAAGGTGTTAGTGACCTCTTTTGTTCCTCAGATTATAGCAAAAATAAAAATCTTAAAATGCGTTAGAAGGAAAGGAAGGCAGTGTAAAAGAAAGCCTGCTGGGAAGAATAATTTAAGAAAGAAATTTGAAGCACTTCCTTAATAAATCCAAAACTTAAGAAAACTCTTTGTGATTGTATTTCTAGTTTGGAGCCTTCCACTGGCACAGTGTCTTCTGAGAGGGTTTGGAGTGTGTTTTGGGTTAGTATGAGTGGTTTCTGTTGCTGGAGCAGTTGCAGGAGGCATGTTAGAGGCAGTTCAGACCTTGCTGTGAAGCTGTGCAGTGATCTCAGTGAGTGAATATGTGTGCAATGATCTGGGTACCGCTAGGAAAAAGAGTGATATTAATAACAATGAGAAGAAGAGGGACCAGCACTTGATGTGATGACAGTTTCTGTTTGCCAGCCAAGTAAATGTGTCAGAAGGTCACCAAAGAGTATCTATGGCAACCAAGTGAAGAGGATGGCTCTGCTGGATCAGTGTTGCTTGATGGGTAGAACCCCAGGCAGTGAACTGGGATGTGACCTGGCTAGGACTGAGCTACTAACTGAAATTGATAGCATTTATCAGCCACAGTCTTCAAAAATCAGTGAGAAGCAGAAGGAAAAAACTAGTGGAAAGCAGGAAAAAAAAGGGTCAAGAAAGTTTGTCTGATATCTTTCCAATTAAAAAACTCAAGACTATTCACTACACATAAAAGTGTGGTACGCTCGATCTCTGGAGAAAGGAAAGTTACTTGTCATTTATTATAGGAATATTCTTACTTTGCAATGTCTTATTTTTTCTTTAAATTTACTTTTTTAAAGAAGTAGGGTTTATCATTAACCTTACAAACCAACACCAGACTTGCCATTGGGCTAGCCATAAATTTTGTCAATTGACATTTCTTGTATGGTTTTAAAAACTAAGAATAAATGAAAAATCACTGAGTCTTTTAAGCCTTTGATGAAAATCCAGCAGCTTAAATATTGTTGAAATCCAGTCTGTAGTGTGGGTTAACTGAATTCCCAGTGTAGCAGCACTATTAAAGCAACTGTCTTAGATAATAAATGGCAATATGCTCTATGACTCACTTGAGGGGTCATTATTTTTGGCTGGCCTGAAAGACGGTGTTGTTTGCTGGGCTGCAGTGAGTAAGGTTCCATGTATGTGATCAAAGTGGTGTAGTGGAAGAGTGAGGGCAAGTTTCCTCAAGAGACTACTTGAGATGCAGGCTGGGGAAAGGAGATGGATTCCCCTCCCTGTTTTCCCAAAGCTGTTTCTTTGGCCTGTAACCCATAGTATTAAAAGCTGCTGGAAGTGTTATACATTCTTTTCCCTTCACCACCCTCCATTTTGTACTGCAACATGGAAGCCTAAGGTGCAGTACTGAATGTGGGTACTTCAGGATCTGAAGGGTGTGGTTACTGCACTGCCAAGAGAGAGAGAGGACAGTAACACACACTTTTTTAGGGAAAAAAGGCCAACTTTATTGTACAGATAGCCCAGATTTAAAGTGTGTTACGTGCAGCTAGGACAGGACAGTAGTTCATTGGACAATTGGGAAAAACATCTTTGGGACAGTACCTCAGGATGTATCCCACGGGAAAGACACCAGGTGTTAATCTTTATTGTGAATTCCACTGTTTTTCACCATATTATCACCCTGGGAGACTTCCTCCCTAACTGAACCTGTAGTCAGCTTGTCAGCCTGGGAATGGACCTGAGAGTCAGGAGAAATCCAGGCCTGAAAAAGAATTTCCAAGCTGTAATTCCCTAGCTCTCTAAATGTGTGTGTCCACAGAAGGGCTATGGAATTACATTATTGAGGGCATTAATAATCTCTGGGACACACTGTAATTTGCTTTCTATTAATGAACGTGCATGTAAATAATGTAGTAAAGGACTGCACATAGAATGTTAAAAATCTGCAGTTTGTGCCTGGGTGTTCTTTTTCCCCACGGATCTGCTGTATCTTTTATAATTCAAAGCTTTGCATCTGAAGCACTTCTTGCTGCTGAAATGTCTTCTCTAGCGTGACCCCATGCTCTGATCCTTAGTTTGCTCAGAGCCAACCTCAGACCAGCTGCCTTGTGAGCACTGCCTGCTCCTCTCAAACCCTCGTTTTAGTTTTCATGTTCCTACGTTTTGTCAGGTGCCAGCTGGCACCGCAGCTGCGCTGGTGGCACTCAGAGGAGCCCAGGGTCACTGTGAGCTCAGCTGGGCACTGGCTGCTGCAGGGTGGCACCAGCAGCCACAGGGAAGCTGGGAGGCGTTTGTCACGTTGCTCTTGAGGTGATTCCACTGTATACTCATGGAGCAACACGAAGAGACTTCTAGTTTTCTGTATCTCTGCCAAGCAGAACGTTACTACAGAGCATCGTCATTCAGCTGGAGTAAAGGGAAATAAAGGCTGAAAATGTTTGCAGGATCACAGAACTGTTGACTCTTTCAAACCCCTACAAAAGTAAATGATTGAACAAGTCTACAGCTTGGGTTCAGCTGTGGATGTGCAGCTCAAGCTGTAATTTTCTATTCTGAGATAAACTCTGGTTATTGTTTAATGAAATAGAAAGTCAAGGCTTTAAATTGCAAGCAATTCAGATGTTTTTCTTCCACAAGATTGTGTAGCATTTTTTGTTTTGTCTTCTGTCTTCTTGTGTGAATATCTAAAAGTTTACTGTGATAAGTCCAAGTGGCAGAGAACATTGTTTCTTCTGGCACGAAGAGAACAGCCAGGTACTGTTTCTCCAGGTTCAGAAAGCCTGAAAGGAGGGGGGAAGT
This sequence comes from Sturnus vulgaris, assembly GCF_052056855.1. Lineage (NCBI taxonomy): Eukaryota > Metazoa > Chordata > Aves > Passeriformes > Sturnidae > Sturnus > Sturnus vulgaris. The sequence goes on along the minus strand of NC_142243.1, from coordinate 68,839,672 downwards.
AAGTCACACTGATGAGTTTGAAATAATTTCTGACTGATGCTTGTAGTGCTGTTTACATCCATGCATTCAATGTCTGTCTAATGCATTACAATGGTGATTCTTAAAAACTCAACAAATTCTGTTCCTCTTAGTACACAGAAACTGCCCTAGAATTTTCCTTGTTATCTGTTTTTGGATCCTGTTTTGTTGGCAGCATGGTACAAGCTATAGCTGGCACCCGCATGATGCAGTGCTAGGCTTTTTGTAAAAATACACTGGAGTGTATGTGGGTAGGGCCATAGCCTCTGCAGTTGCTCTATTTGTAGCATGGCTCCTTCATCTTTTGCATGTTTCTGTATGTGATATTTGGGCAGATTTTAACAAACCTGGCTTAGGGTCTGAAACAACAACCAGCATCGTATCAAAGCACTTAGCATATTATGAAAGGAACATGCTTATACAGCAGGAGTATTTATAGCTAGCCCTTTTGACTGATGTAAGGAAAAGGTATTCTGAAAGTATTTGAAATATCTACAGATTTTTATACCATGTCAAAGTGCTCAGAAATCTCACCATGGAAGCCTATATTGATAAAAACAGCTCCCCCCTCAGTTTCTGGGGATTCTTGTGACGTGAAGGCCATGAGAATAAGGGTTTTTTTCCACTGTGTTGTTGGACTATAAAGAACAGGTATGCTATGTTCATCAGGATCTGGTGCAGAGGGTCTACCCTTAGTAATGCCGTGAAGTTTTTTAGGGAAGACAGATCAAGTGTTTCAGCAGATAAGTCGTGTGCAACCCATGCAATGTCACGAACCTCAACTGCTAAACTGGACAAAACTGTTATAAGAAGTAACCTGGGTTTTCTCATAACTAAGCACTTGAAATATCAAGGAAAATGAAAGTGGATTTTATTCCTCCTAAGTGCAAAAGAGCCATTGGAAATGTTTTTAGACAGGCAAACTATAGATTCAAAAATATGTGTAACAAATTTATCTCAAACAAGACACGTTTATTTCCTCACTCATTTGCTTCAGATACACTTTTAGCTAGCTTGTTTTCTGAGATCATAAGTTGCAGACATTGAAAAGGAGAAAGCAGAAGACTAATAGCAGTGATGGCAGAAACACCACTTATCTGCTTATTAAATGAAAACTGTTTTGCTTCCAAGTTCTTAAGTGCTACACTTATTTAATCTGGTTTGCCCAACCTCTCTTTTTAAGTCATTTTTTCTGCTCAAAATTGCAAAGAAATTTTTTGTCAGAACACTTTGTTGGTTTAGATAATAACTTTTTTTTTGTTGGTTTTGTTCAACCCGTGAAATAAAACATTTTCAGATTGAGGGTTGGCCCTCATTAATTGGAGTTTCAGGGAGCAGAAAATGGGAATGCTAACAGAGTATCTTCAAATAAATCATGATTAATTGCACGCAGAAATACTCTGACTTCATTTGTGTAAGCTTAACAAGCCTTTACTTCTACAGTTTCTGCTGTTCAAGAATAAAACTGAGAATATGTAGCATCAGTATCTGTTTGAATATACCCCTGGTCCTGCTTTCACTGCTAGAAAGCACAAGCACTGGTTCTGCGGCAATCTGTTGTTGGCAGCTATAAAGAGCTGTAGATGAGAGCAGACTGGATCCCAAAACTGAGGATCCTCTGTGTACAACATGGATACAGATCTTCCTCTCCAGAGTCAGTGAGCATCATGCTTTTTTGACAGAGAATTCTTCTTTGTTCACCTTTGTTTCCCTGCTGAGTGCCATTTGCCCTGCTTTCTCTTTAAAAAACAGCCTTTTCCAATTCCCTACCTGTTGCACAAAGGTTTTCACAACATTATTTGGCCATCTGTAAGTTTCTTGTTGCCATTAAACCAGCCTGCACAACATATCTTTCTGTGCTGTTAAAATTGGTTGGAGTATTTCTGTCTGTGCCCTGCCACACTTGGGACTTTGGAGGCCCAGCCATTTTGCAAGGCAAATTTCTTTCCTGCTCACTGCTGCCAGTGTGCAATTCTGGTTTGCTCGGGGTCCTTCCTTTCAAAAGTCACTCTTGCCATGTTGGCTGGTGGAAGGTGCCCATTTGATGGGGAGGGAGAAGATAAAGGGTCAAAAGAGTAATTTTCATGCTTTAAGCTGCTATCACTGAAGTGATGCAACAGACTTGCTGTATCAGCCATCGGTTAAGCTGCTACACCACTTTACTGTTCATCAGCTTCGTCATTGTGTTCAGCATTTGGTGAAGGTTATCCAGGAAAAGGAGATTGCAATTTGTGGAGACACACTCATGTGGAAGTGGTGGCCAGAGGAGCCCAGCTTAGCCTCAATAGAAAATGCATCCACAGAGAACAGCTCCCCTGGCTCTGATTTGTAGCGTTTTTCTTTAACCAAGGTTAAGTCAGAAAGCACAGCTGCCTTCTACTGCTTTGTCGTACTTCACAACTAAGGAACGAGAAAAGCTTTCTTCTTAACAGCTTGATGTAGTCAAGATCTAAGAAGCCCCAAATTCTCTGTAGTTGTGTTGTTGCTGCCAACTTGCAGACCCATTTAGGGGCATTATGCTTGATCAGTCTGTGCTTCTTCTGCGTGGAAAAGCTTTTGTGGGAGTCAGCTGGGTTTTGTTTTCCATGCTCCATTCTGAGCAGCACAGTCTGAAGATCTCCTAGTTTTATGCTGATAAAGGTGCCTTCCTTCTGAACTCATGTAATACAGTGTGGTTCTGTGGGTCCAATACTTAGCTGGATGAGATAGGGTGTCAAACCATCTGTTCTGAGGGTTTTTTTTTTTTTTTCTGATTCCAATTAGTTTTTATAAATTTGATCTGTGCCTTTGATGATATTTTTCATGTCCTTCCTTTTAAGGGAAGTAAAGGCAAAGGCAATGCTTTGATCTGTTACCAGTTCCATAGATTCCTATAAAGTTTTTTTGAGTTTTTGGTATTAGGGAAAAAACAAATCTCAGGGCCTGTTTTTAAAAACAGATTATCAACTGAGGGAAGGAGCAGTGGGATGGTTGCCAGTGATGGGAAGATAAATAGGAAAGCTGAGTAACATGGGAAGGAGCTGCACATTGAGGCTTGGTTTGGGAAGATAGTGTAGATGGGAGCTGGAGCATCAGTGAAGTGTCTACAAGGTAACTAAAAACGTCAGATAGGCAAGAGTGAAAGGGGAGAGAGAGGGTGGAAAGCAAGTGTATTGGAAGATGCTGGCACTGGATTTGAGAAGCAGGAGTCTCTGTTGCTGTATATAATACTACAGCAGTGTAAAAGACTGGAATTTATTCTTGTTGATGTGCTAATAAGAGCTCAGGGGTTTATATTTTACCTCTCTGGAAACTGAGTAGCTGCATAGTGAAGAGATCTGCCACAGCAGACGTAAACCAGTTGTTGGTTGTTTGAAAGGTCTCATCTTCTGTCCCTCTTGTGCAGTCAAGGGACTTGTAAAGCAGTGTGAGCATTCAGAGTTGCAGGCAATTCCTGTTCTAACCCTTGTCCTACACTGTTCTTTGGAGTTCTCTTAAGCTTAACTAGCTAATGCTCCAGTGGCAAAATATAAATGCTATCATACATGTTGCTAGGAAAAAGGATGGCATTTCTAAGTGTGTTTAGGGGTATCCAGTGGTGAGGTGCTTCAGGATGAAGGTTTATCTCTCAGTTTATTCCCCCTCAGTTGTGGTCATGCAGATTGCCTTTCAGTAACACAGAAGAAATAATGATCAGTTCTTTCACTCTTTCCTGCATTTTTCTTAAGTTAACAGATTTGCTATTTAGAAATACATTTTGAGAGAGAAAGATTATTTTTTCTTGGAATTTTTTGTGATATCTGTGACTAAGGTATCTCACTAGTAATTAAGAAATAGGTTTCTCATAACCATATTGTACTTCTTTTTGTGCCATCGATATATCTCTTCCCAACCTTTATCACCTAGCAACTTTTTATGCATTCAAGCTTAATTTAATATTAGTTGCAGGCTTTTACATAGTTATTCTAATCTTAGTTCTTTTCAAAAGGAGGGCAAATTACAGAAACAACTCTTGTGAGATACAAACTCCTAGATGATGATACCAATTTGCTTTTCATAGTTAGGCACAATAAATTACTTTTCAGTACAGGTGAAATGAGCTGCACTGATATGTTTCTTCTTTCATGGGTTCTAGGACAGGGATGAAGAGCTAGCAGTCATGAAACTGAAGCAACATTTAAGTTTTTTTTAACTTCATATTTATCTGCTTGAAAAGCTGTATGGAAAGCTGTATGGAAAGCTGTATGGATAAGTTATTTTCCTATTGTCTTTTAATTTCCTCTTACCTGTGAGGGATTTGTACTTAACTTTGTGATGAACCCTGAATCCTACAGGTGTTGCTTTTTAAAAAAATTCATTATGTAAAAAAAAGAGTGTCTCTGTGTAGGAAACAAGGAAATCTCTTGAGTCAACTAAATTTTTGATAAAGCAAATTATATTTTTTATGGCCTGATTCAGTATTAGATGATTGCAGTCTCGTGCCTCCCTAATTTCATCCATCAGTGGACTTATTTCAGCATCAACCTGGTACACGGGATGGCAGAATTATCCTCTCTGTGTGTAATTATTCTTTAGTCTGCAAGGGTAAAGAAGTGCCTTCTGGAGGCCAGCAGTACTGCCCTATTAAATCTGCTGCAAATGTGATCCGAGGCTTTGAACATTGAACTTTAAGTACTTTAAACAAAACTTTGAAAGTATTTTTTTTTTCTTACTGCAAATACACCAAGGATTTGTTACAAGAGAAAGGGTCTAATGCCCTTAGCCTGTAATGAGCCCCACAAAGGCAAATCTTGCCTCTCTGTTTACTCCAAAGCCAGGGAGTTTGCCTGCCTCTTGGCAAGAAATATGTAAGAGTAAGCCCTATCAGAAAAACACAGTTATTAACTACCTTCCCCTAACCTGAATTAAAAACTTCTTTGAGGTGAGTTTATTGTGCTGTCTTCTCTGATGTCATGCTTTTACTGGCTTCTTGTGTGAAAGACAGCCACACTGTATCTCCATATTCATAGGGAGAAGACAGAGTGATAGGCACTAAATATCCACTATGTGTATCTGACAGTAGAAGACAGAGGAGGTTCCCTGTCCTCCAGGCAACCTGCAGCCTGCAAAATCAAGTGTTTTAAAAGCCAGCATTTTAAATGGCCAAGTCAGTTTTTGCCTTTAGAGGTCCTACAGGACGTGTAGCTGCAGCATATGTATTTGCAAGATTTAGCGTTTAATTTGTCTTTTAGAAACCTCATATTATTTTCCTGCTGGTTCTAGTCTTGTCTATATTTCGCAGCTGTATCTGTTAAGGTCAGAGCTATCAAATCTGGTTAGTCCCAGCCTTATTTTAAGAGCAGGCAAGTCTCCTGCAACCCTCTACTTCATTTTAATGGGCCTCTAGGTGCACAAAGCACTACTGTGAAGGAGGCCAGCTATTTAGGTCCCAAAATATGGATTGGTACCTAATTTAGTGTATCCAGGGGTGAAAATGTTGGCTGAGTATTCTCTCTCCCTGGGACTCCTATTCCGTGTATTGCTTCTTGTAGTTGAGATGGGAGCTGTCATTCACTGTATGCGAGTACAGAAGCCAAGTGGGTCAGTGCCTCCAGGTACTGCTGTATTTTATACATCCATCCCCACGGGTGAGTTACCAACCCTCTGTTGAATCTTACTGTAGGTACTTTGCTGAAACATTTTAGTGGGGCTCTGCTCAGGTTACCCTGGTCCTGAGGGCTGCTTGAGCCCTGCATGAGTAAAAGTGAGCAAAGCAAGCTTCTCCTCTTCAACAGGTTCCTGTAAGGGAGATCGAGGGAGTTGCCCCTTCTTGGAGACTTGAGCCAGAAGAGGCACAGTGGCGAAAGCAGCCAGAAGACAAACTGTGAGTCCGAACTGTATATAATTCTCTACCCTAAGCTCATTTGTTGTTTGGTTCAGCTTTCCTCTCTTCCCTGAGCCTCTTCTACTCAGCTTCACTCCTAAGTGGATCATCTTTATCCACTTCCTGCAGACCTTCCTTCATGCTCCTTTCATTCAGCTGATCTTTTCCCACGGAACGCAGAACCCCACATCTCACTGCCAATCCAGCTGCGGGGGAGCAGAAGACTCAAGCACACGCATCTTCCACTGAGACACAGGAGCTTGCTGCTTGCTTGCTCCAGGTCTGTTTCAAGGCAAGAGGGAACTAAAATAGCTTTAAACACTTATTGCTGTTGAAGATGAACATGTGACTACCTCAAACTGCATCACCACTAAAGGCTTAAAAATAACGTGGTCTGCTGCCATCTGCTTACACATCTTTCCTCCACCCTCCGTTGCTCTTGTCACTTCAGGCTGTTGTAAGCTCTTCAAAGCAAAGATGGTCTTCTCTGCCCTTGCAAAAGGCATGCCACTGTGGCACCTTCCCTACCCCATCTTTGCTTAGCTCTCATCTTGCACTGTACTACAAATAAGAGAGTTGACAGTTTTATAATTTAATCTTAATGAGGATGTGGATTGAAGCAAACAGGACTTTCATTTTGTGGTATCTGCCCAGTTGTAACTCATCCCTAACATGAATTTGTTGGTCACACTAAGATCTCAGGTATTGATCAATGATGTAATTGCCATCCTATAGTAGGACAGATGATGTAATTCTTACCCAGTTACTGAAGACAGTGACCTTGAGACAGATCAGATGGTTGAGTAGCATAGATGGTTCACTGATTATAAAATGCCCTTGTTTTAAAAGTAAAGTGTCATCTGTTAATTATTGGGGAGGAACAACTACAACAAAATGCTAGCATGTCACAAAAGATATAGCGTATCTTGACTTTTACCAGCAGTTACATATTTTTGTTTTGACAGGTGACTTTTGATGGTTTTGTTGCTTTTTTGCTTTGGCCATAATTTCAATTTACATTAGGATGGCATTAAACCTGACTTCTGTGAGCCTAAGGAAAATATTTGGTTTGTTAACCAGCCACACATGAAAAAAAAAAGAAAAAGTAAAGGTGTATGTGATAGGAGATATTCTGGTAGATGGGAGGAGAATATATGGCGAAGTTTTGCCAAAGGGAAAGACTGGTTCCTCCCTAGTTCCAAGCAGACATGGCTTAAATTTACATTTGAGTAAGAGGTAGCATCACTTTTCATTTGAATACTTAATAAAAGAGAAAAGTGACAAGCATTGACCACCAGCTTTAGCATCTAGATAAACAGTAGGCAAAACTCAAGAAAGTCATGGAGATAAAAGAAATAAAACCACTTGCTATGGTTGTTAATAATGTATTAGGGGAAAAGACGTATTTTTCTTAAAGTGGAAAGAGGTTATGAGAGACTCCAGTACAAGCATAAGAAACATTCAGTTATGAGAAGCATGGATCCTAAGAAGAAATAACAGGTTTGAAAAGACAAATGGTTGAAGAGCTATTTTTGGTTCTACTGTTAGTATTTTCTTCTTAACAACTAATGTTCTTCTGGCCTAACATTTGCTGGTTTGTGTCAGAATTTTATTATTTCGTTCCTCTCTTCTTAGTCAACTGGCACATTTGCAAGATAAGTATTAAACTGAAAAACTTAGCGAAGACAACTTCTCAAGCAGATCATTACTAAAAGTAGTGGAAGAAATTAATAATTTGCATGGATTTGTGACCTAATAAAGAAGACTACAAAAGAGTAATCTGTCTAATTAATTACTGCAATGAATTGATCTTAGGAAATCATAGAGTCATAGCTCAGTCAGAATCTATATTTTCCCCTTCTCTCTGAGCCAGACTTGTCTCTGGTAGCTTGTGTTTGAAACTAATGAATATTGCAGGCAAGAATTTATTTTTTCTGAGTTCTATGAGCATGTACTTTCTATTGCTGAGATACACTTCCCTGTTTTATGGACTTTTCAGGTCTTCTGTTTTCCCACAGTATTTGCTTAATGTAGTATTGTCGAATATCCAGGGGATTCCTAATGTGTATTATCTTACAGTCTGCTAAAAGCAGTTGTCTGGTTCTTTATGTTCAAAGGACCTTGTGCTTGAAAATACTTCATGCTGTGCCTTAGTGAGAATTTCAAGTTTCAGAGGAATGAAATAAGAACTCTGATGGATGTGGTCCCTTCAGTAGTATTTCTTTTCTAAATGGGCAATAAATCTAGATGTGGATAGTTGAAATTGTGAGAAAGTCTTGAAAAGGAGGAAATTGCTTTAATTCTGTAACCAGAACCAGAAAACCTCTGTGTTTTCACTCTCTGCCTCAGGGATTAAGCATGGGTCTTCATTTTTTAGCAAGCTTCTGTAGAGGAGTGCAGCCATTTCAAAAATTAAATTTATTTGGCAGGCAGAGGTTCCAGTTGTGTGGGGAACCCTTCTTCACTGATGCTGAGATCAGTGAAGATCTGCTCTCCTCTATGGTTTCATTGCCACAGCTTTGCATGAGCTGGGCAGCTGCCCTCCCTCATGGTTAGAATAACAGACTCATTACTGTTGGAAAGGACCTTTAAAATCATTGAGTCCAACTGTTAACCTCACCTAGTCCACCACTAAACCATGTTCTTAAGTGCCCCATCTGTGTGTTTTTTAAATACCTCTGGGGATGGTGACTCAACCACTTTGCTAAGCAGACTGTTCCCATGCTTGGTAACTCTTTCCATGAAGAAATTTTTCCTACTATCCAATCTAAACCTCCCCTGGCACAGCTTGATGCCTTTTCCTTGACCTGTCACTTGTTACTAGGGAGAAGAGGCCAGCCCCCACCTGGCTACAGCCTCCTTTCAGGCAGTCATAGAGGGTGATAAGGTCCCCAGTGACTCTCCTTTTCTCCAAGCTAAACAACTCTAGCTTCCTCAGTCTCATCAGACCTGTGCTCCAGACCCTTCCCCAGCTCTGTTCCCCTTCTCTGGACCTGCTCCAGCTCCTCAATGTCTTCCTTGTTGTGAGGGACCCAAAACCAAACACAGGGTTGGAGCTGTGGCCTCACCAGTGCTGAGTACAGGGGGACAATCACTGCCCTGGTCCTGCTGGCCACACTATTGCTGATCCAGGCCATGATGCCATTGGCTTTCTTGGCCATCAGAGCACACCTGGGCAAACACTGGCCCATGTTCAGCCAGCTGCTGGCCAGCAGCCCCAGGTCTTTTTCCACTGGGCAGCTTTCCAGCCACTCTGTCCCAGGCCTGTAACATTGCATGGGGTTGTTGTGACCCGAGTGCAGGATCTGGTACTTTGCTTGTTGGACCTTATAAAACTGCTTCAGCTCATTGATTCAGCCTGTCCAGATACCTCTGCAGAGCCTTTCTACCCTCCAGCAGATTAATACTCCTCCACAACTTAGTGTTGTCTGCAAACTGACTGCAGGTACATTCAATCCTCTTGTCCAGATCATAGACAAAGACATTAAGCAGAACTGGCCCCAATAGATGAAGCATTATCATCCTTGCTGTTGTTTGGTTCCACCTGGATAGCCTCATTCCAGTTATGCCAGGGCACCTGGGAAGGTGGGGCAGTCACATTAGGGAACACGTGTGCTGTGCTGGGAAGGAATTTGCCACCATTGGCCCCTGTCCCTAATGTGACTGTGTTCAGCCAGCTGGAGAGAGGCCAGGGTATCTTCTGTATCGTGTATCCTGTCTGCCTGCTGGGCCTGTCCGAGGGAAGGTAGGTAGGGTGCAGTTTCAGTATTCTATCTCTCTCTCTCACTGATGCTCCTCAACCCACTCCTCTTTGAGCTCTCTCACTAAGTGGAGGAGTTCTTCTACCTGGGCACAAGTCCTACAGCTGTTCTCACTGCTACTGGCTGTTACAGGCACAGTATTGCAGATGAGGTACAGAAAGGCTGAAGGACAGGGATCATAAGGGATCAGTGATGCTAAGGGTTGACTTCACAAATTTGCCAAATAATTTTTATCCTTGGAGCCTTTATATATTCAGAGACAGTGGCACATCACTGAACACTTTCTCCCTCTATAGTACTGCTTCAGAGAGTGAAATTTGCTCTGGGGCTCTGGAGCAGACTTCAGTCTGTGTATCAGCTCCTAAAGTCCAACTGTTTAACCTGCAGCACACCCCCTGCATTTTACTTCTGCACTTAGTCGAACTGTTTTGTTGTTTAAAAATAAAACGAAGTGACAGTGCTTGTCCATGAAGCTTTCACTTCATGCGAATTCCTTTTTATTTTCTCATTTCTCTGTCAGCTACTGCCTTGCCCTGCAAGTTTAGATAGCAATTGTCAGGAGATTTAGACCTTCAGATGATACTTCACATTAACTATTTTTCTCTCTTTTTCTCTCTCTTTGCTGACAAGGGTGTCGAAAAAAACCCAATTCTCTAGCAAAGTCATGGGTAATAAATCAAGCCATTTGTCCCAAATCTCTCTCCTCTCTACAGCTTTTAAAAGCTGTTTCACAGCATGGAAGTGGAGGTTAAACCCTGGGATGTTTTTCCTGCACAGGGAGTTTGTACATGGCTCTTCTCACCTGTGTTCAATGTATGAGTAGAGACAAGACTTATTCTTGTTGAAGGTTGCTCCAGGTTATCTGGGAGAGGGGAAGAGCCCAAACCTCTACTGTATTGCATCCACTGTGATCTCAAGCTCAAGGATGCTTTTTCCAGATGCTCACTTGCTCCAGGAAACCTTTCTTTGCTTCAGAGCCCTTTGCTCCCCTGCCCTGTGAGTGTTTTAGACATGCTGGGTAGACTGTCCCTTGAGATGTCCTGTTGCAAACTTACTGATATTGTAGGGTGTCTGTTGGGGCAAGTCCGTAACAATCTGAACCTTAAATAATTGTGTTTCTTTAGATACAGGGAGATACTTTCCTATCTGATGTAAGTTGCTATAGCTCTTCAGCCTAGAAAAACTGATGTAGGTTTGCACCAAAGCACTATCTGGTGAATTATGGTGATGGAAATCTTCCTCGCATCCCTTGCTAGGCCATGTTTTTCATGTTGCAGTTGGGGAACAGGGTCTCTGAAGTCGAAGCATGTATCCTCTGCTTCCTAACGTTCTTCTTCAAAAAACTGTGAAGAGGTCTGGACACAGTCTAGTTAAATCTGGTTTATTTTCTTGCCCTGAATTTCTTCACTAGTGAGTGAATTTTTTTCCACATCTGTTCACTGCTCTGCTAGCCAAAGTGGAACATTATGGAGACTTGTTGCGTAGTCTAGAGAGTGATGAATTGTGAGAATGAGAGATCTGTATATCTGATTTTCCTGGAAGACTCAAAGGAAAATTAGGATGATTTTTAAAACATGGAGACTGAGTTGTTAGTGCTTACCTGCCTCAGCCTCTGACTTCAGTTCCTAACACTAAGGCATGTGGATGTTATTACATCGGGTATCCAAAGTTCATGTGAATCAAAATTAACTCCTGTATGCCCCATGCAATAAATATCAGGCTGTACACATCTTTGTCTTGTCTTGTGATCCGAGCAGTTACACATTTTCAGAAAATAAGTATATATTTGGACGTGGTGTGCTTCTTCTTGCAGCAGTACTGCTTGAAAGTGAGAGAATTTGGCTGAACTCTTTGCTCAGCCTGGCACTCACACCAGGCTGCAGCTACATTCTCTTGTACTGTGTTACTCTTTCTCTAGTCAAGATACGTTCACCAGATGGAGGAAAGGAGCTCTCCAGCCAGAGCACTCACCATGAGGATAGTAGAGCACTTTTTGGCTTTGTTTCATTTCATCTCCACTTGGAGGAAGGTTTCAATTTTTGTTGCTGCTTCTTTGGTCTTGCCTGACTCTTTAGGATTGCCATGAAAACCTCATACTGATACATGCATTTTGGTTTTTCCCCATAGATATTTACCTGTTCAGAGGAAAAAAAAAGTTCAACTTGGTCCACATAATAGACCTATGTAATAGATGAATGCAGAAGACAAGACAATGTTTGCAGAGCTTGTTTTTTTGAGTCAGATACATGAGAACCTGGAAGTCCAACTTAATAGAGAAGTTAGCAACTTAGAGCTCTGTCTATATGGGATTAAAAAACCATACAGGCTTTCTTTGTGCTACAGCTCTCATCATGGTTATGAAGATATGGCAGTAATGCTCCAGACTCTCCCAGTGTAGATGTAGTTTATTATGGGAAGTAAAAGGTGTTCCTATATTTACTGCTAGAAATACGTGGGTTTTGTGATGTTTGAAGACACCTGAACAGGACAGAGTTTGTGTCATACAGTGTGACGGGGTTAGATTCCTGACTTTTATCTTATGAGGTTTTCAGAAAGTCTCAGCAGTGTTTTAAGACCCTTTGAAAACCTGTTCCCAGCTCCCTGGTTTCCAGTGGGGTGCCTGAGAGATCAGCCCATCTGTATCTTTGCTCCACCCCTCCATTTGGAGGCTGCCTGCCTGCTGCTCTTTAAGGTTTCTGTTTTTTAAATTAGCCCTGCAAACCCATGCTTAGCCTCTCATTTTGGGGAGGAGTATAAGTAGGAAGCAGCAAGAACTGCAAGCCAAGTTTGTCCTTATAGGAAGGTCCCATCCAACCAAGGGAGGGATCCCATCTAAGCGGGACCTATTTTGCAGGGGTTTTTCCTTCTCTGCTTGTACATCTTCCTTAAAATCTGAGAGGTTTAGCATCAGTGTTAAAAGGATGCTCTGCAAAGCCCAGATCTGGAATGTTCCATGGCAGAATCTTCGTGCCTGCCTCTCTTTCAATAAAATTAGAAAGTTAGACCTTTTGCCTCTATTTCAAAAGAGTTACTCAAGGAGACAGTGACTTTCCAAGTCCTCTCTGTCATGCCCATAAAACTGGGTGGTAGTCATCTTTGAGGAAAAAACGTTTCATACCCAGTTGCTCTTTTCTTGTGAGGCTCAGCAGCCATGGTGGTTCCCTTTGCAGAGGGTTCAGGAGTGTAGCTGGCACCCTAGAAAATGAAAAACGCTTGAGTCATTTGCAGAGTGGATCAGAATCCAGTCTACCCAGCTGCTGGAGCAAAAACCACAAACTTTCACATTAGAGTCATCTGCTGAAAAGCTACATGAAAGAACTAAATGTTTGGTTTAAAGAAGTTTTATTTGCTTTCTTGTAGCCAAGTCACCTGGCTCTTAGATGGTGAATGTATCAACAAGTTTTTCTTGTCATCTTTCTTTGTCTGCTGAACTACAGTGATCATAGATTGACCTTGCTTTCAGACATAAGAACAGTTGTTTGATTCAAGTGTCAATATCAATGTTTGTGTCTATAGAAACCAATCAACATTTCCTGTTAATTTTTGTAAATAGGCTGTTACTGTGACACTTAGATTTCCTGTCTCTTCTTTATCTGAATCAAAAATTCACTGCACATGGTGTTGTCTTGCCTTCTGTGTTACCTATCTATTGCCTCACTAATAGGCATCTTTATTCTAGTCTGCAGTTCTCATGTTGAGATATGTCCAGACATCACTGTAGCCTATAATCTTTCATTGGATTTTTACATGATGGATTTGTTTGAGGGACTTTCTCAGTAATAGCTGTAGGAAATCACAAGTAATGTAAGAAAAGCAGATTGAATTGCCTTCAATCAGCATTGCATAACATTCAGGATTTTTCCAGGATAACCTTTTAAAGTGACCTTTTTCAAAAAAAAAAAAAAATGTAGTAGTGGTAGTTTAGCGTTGATTTTTCTTTCTTTTTACGTTTCAGCATGAATGATTCAGGTTCTCTTGAGAACAAGATACAAACCCCTGCATTTTATGTACCTTTTTTAAAAATAGGTCAGCTGTTTCATTTGAGTACCTGTGTAGCACCTTCACATTTGGGGGTGAATATTTGAAATTTGGCTGTAGAGTGCCCTAGTATTAGGGATTTGCCTTTTCATTTGCAGCAAAACTTGTCCATAATCAGTCAATATATAAACTCTGATATCTCTCATTTTATACCCACACAGCAGGAGCTCATTCAGTAGCATTGAGCATGCTGTATTTTAGAGCTGAAGAACTTGCTTTGATATTTCTATATCAGTCTCCTGAGGAGTGCTGTGGTCCTAGGCATATACGAGGCAAAAGAATGGAGATTGTCCTCCCATGTTTTCAGCAAAGGTGTTGTTTGCCCAGACAGGGTACAGCAGAAGGAAAGGATGGAGAGAGAACACAAGCTGTGGAGGATGTGCTCAGGAGAAGTTGTGAGGAACATGGCACTGTTTGAACCAGGGGGCAGCTAAGGCCAAAAGCACCAAGTGTGGGGACAGCATTTTGGAGCTGGCATGACTGTCAGGGGTGGATTGTGTGATGTCATTGGGATTAAGCTGAGGAACTAAGAGGAAGCTGGTGTAGAGTCTGAGGAGGGAAGCAGCAGAACTTAAGGCACATAAAAGGGAAATCTCTCTTCTGTACATTGGTATGGAGTTTGTGAGGCTGAATTTGGATGCTGCTTGTCCTGTCTGGTGTGAAGATACAGGATCATTTCACCTATGGTTGGTTGTTGTAGCCCAAGTGCTTGATGCAGCCTCATAGCCCTACTGAGACAGCAGACTGACTCATGCAATCCTGCCCCTCTGTATCAGTGCAAAAACGCTGGTGTGAAAGTGCACAGTTTAGCTTAAACCACGGCTAAGTCTGTTCAAAGTGTCTGACTTCACACTTGAAGTGGATGAGGAGCGTTCATACAGTTTGTTCGAGCAGCTCAGTGGTGGAAAAGCAATCTCCATCGAGAGGATTCAACAAGTGTGTTGCTGGCAGCAGCACCTCGTGTGAATGCATCTCTTTCCACCTGCTCCCACACCTTAATCTTGCTGTCCCTGTGTTGTCAGCATGAATCTGTGATTGCAAACTGGCTGTCTTAATGCTACAGCTTTGGTTCACGTGAGATCCTTCAGTGATAGCTTGCACTCTTCTCTGTTCCTCCAATAGAAGATGTCTGTTTTTAAATAAAAGTTTCATTTAAAAGTCCTGATAATGATTTTGACCAGTGTAGGTGCCCTCTTTCGGGTCTGCCTCTGTCAGCACAAGCTTCCCACGTGCTCACTGCACCTCCCCTTGGAAAGGACCCTCTTTGGTGAGTGCTCCCCAGCTGGTTGGAGGCAAAACTGGGTTAGCATAAAAGAGCCTAAAGAGTAGTTTGTAGCTGCTCCAGTTTATTTTCACCATAATGGATTACAAAACGCTTTTACACCAGACTGCTAGCACTTCTGAAGGGAGACAGTCAGCACAGGAAGAGGGGCAGCTGGTGCTGAGCACATGTGTGGGAGGAAAATCTCATCAAGCAACATAGCTGGGTTTGGAAGGGACCTTTGTCCACAGTCTCAGTCTTTCTGAGTCTCAGTTCTGTCTCTGTGATGGGGGAAAAAACCCTCCTGGGGTGTTGTGAACATGTGCTAATTTTAGTAAATCAGGCAGTTAGGTAATATGGTGACAGCCAGAAAATAACCTAGAAGGAAATAGTTGTTCTGTCTTTAAAGCATAGCGTTTAGGGCCATTTTTAATACTGAGAATGAAGCAAACTGAGGATGACTTATTCAGTAATACTGAAAGCTATAGTAATAGCTTTACTATACCATGAATGGCACCATTTCCTGTGGAAAAAAACCCCGTGTGATCACAAAATTAAGAATAAAGATTAAATGTTACACAATTGGCCACATTTCTGGTATTTCCTTGCCTTTTAGCTGCTGGCTTAACATTTCTGACATGTCTGTATATGTTTGTATGTGTAATGAACTATTTGTGACCAAGCTCACAGTTGCTCATACTTTTTGTCCTAAGATGTTAAGCACTTTAAAGAGGGCTTAGAGGACACTGAAGCATCTTACACTCTTGCCATTATGTGTCTTTAAGCACATTTCTGTCTCCAAAAGTGCTTACCTTTGGTTCTTAAAGATGATTGCAACTTTAAGTGAAGGAGATGAGATGGGGAAATGTTCTTCTAAATCTGATAGAAAATCACAGTTGGTCCTTTTTTGCCGATCTCCCTGATTAATAATTTCTCTGAATTTTTAAGTCCTTGCTTTGTAATAGGTGAGCGAGAGGTACAAAAAGCTAAAGTTATGAAACCACAGATATTGTCAGAAGGAAACAGACCCAGGGTAACTCTCATAATTAGGCTTAAATGATTTTGAGAATGACACTATCTGAAATTAATTGACTTGCACAGAATTGGGTGTCGTACTGTATAACAGAGGAAACTGGTACATTGATAAGTAAAAAATAAAGTTACAGAATACTGATTGCTGAGTATGCATCACTCCAGCTGATTTCATTTGGACTTATGAGGATTAACCCTGAAAATCAAACATGCAGAGTCTAAGGTGCAAAAATATAAGTCGATGTGAAAATATATTGGTCTTGGCAAGTTTGTTTGCCACAGAGTAAATGACATGCGAACTCCATGTGTAAGAGCAATCCCCGAGTAAGTGCCCCTGCTGAGGTCTCAGGCCAGGGTGCCTGGCTGTAAACAAGAGGTGGGTCACGGTCACACCCTGCCTGGAAGGAGCTGCCCCCCCTCGTGTCCTGAGGCTGCCCACGGGCACACGCCCTTCCCTGTGCCCGACTGCCGGGTTTGTCACAGCGCTCTGGCTTCACAAGGTCACTCTTCTGCAGTGTGGGTAGAATTAGAACAGCGATGGGAAATGGATTTGGCTCTTTTCTGTCTCGAAGAGGTAAAAGATGTTGTACCTTGTCCAGGCAGTCTGTTTTTTGAACAGCATTGAGGCTTTTGTTGCTGGGGCCAGGATGTTTAATAGTTTGACTTTGCTGCTGTTCTGTTTGTTTTATTCAGCCAGGGACATGTCATAGATCTATTTTTTGATCAGGCAGCATTCCTGTACTATAATAATTCACAAGCAGAGTTCACACACTAGTTGTGTGAAATGCCTGTTGATTACTTCTCTACATATGCTTCTTGCCCTTATCTTCCCTTAGGTACAGTTGACTCTGTGCAAGTTGTAAACTCCATGGAGCAGGTGTTTGTACAGTGCATAGCACAGCAGGACCCAGGTTTCATCGAGGTGTCTGGACATGCTCTTACGTAAGTAAGGGTACTCCGTCTTGTGAGCAATTAGAATAGTTCACATTAGCTGAACTTGTAGAGTTTCCTGTGTGCAGGCTGATGAGAAAAGGGATTTTTCTTGCCAGGCTGAGCGGGGCTTTGCAAACGTTCTCCAAATCACAGCGGCAGCTGGCTCTTTGGGCACTGGACAAAGACATGATTTTGAAATAGCTTCAAAATTTAGAGATGGCTGTTCACATACTAATGCTCCCAGATGAGTTAAGTGGGGGAAGTTCACACCTCGTGTGGTGCTTTTGTTTCAGTCTGCCAAGCTGCAGACTCAGCTCGAGTGCAGCATGCAGGTTTTCATAGTGAGAGCTTTTGTCGATCCCAGAAGTGCTAGAAACTTAATTGCTTTCAAAGGCAAGCATGGAATCTGGAGGACCCGGTACAACCTGCTGAGAGAACATAAATCGTGAGATACTATCACGTTTCTGTGCTTGGGCTTGCGTGGAGTGAGTTTGCTTTGTGAGCGAATGCATTTGGAATACACTGGTGTTTTTTTTGTTGATTCTTAGACATAG
The DNA here is from genome assembly GCF_052056855.1 of Sturnus vulgaris. Taxonomy (NCBI): domain Eukaryota; kingdom Metazoa; phylum Chordata; class Aves; order Passeriformes; family Sturnidae; genus Sturnus; species Sturnus vulgaris. The sequence goes on along the minus strand of NC_142243.1, from coordinate 68,822,233 downwards.
CAGTAATTGTTGTTGGCTTTGTTAACAGGCATCTATGTTCTGTTCTGAAGTTACTGTTCATGTCTTCTATAAAGTGTGCAGACAAAAAATATTTGTTCTGTCTTGAAATCATGAAAGCGTTTCTGCATTTAAATGGATTGATAGCCTCGGTCCAGGTTATTCCCAGCCTGCATCCCTTCACATGGGTATGGGAAGAGACCTGGTCAGTTGTCACTGACCACTGCTGTTTTATCTTAAGTTATAGACAGCACTTGGAATGCCAGTGTTTACTTGTTCCTTCTTTTAACGCTCGTTTGCCAGCTACTTTTATCCCTAAACAAATGAGCCATGATGGCAACTAAGAAACTGCATTTTGGAGATAAGGAATAGAATTTTCAAATGGCCTTATATAGTATGCTTCTCTAGGTTTTATTTTGCAAAGTAGTCCTTGTGAAAATTTGTGGAGTGGGTCCATCAGTTGGTATGGGAGGTTTTTGGCATTTTTATCCACAGCCCAGTTTTAAAGGTAGTTTTCCTTATCTCCTTAAATTATTAGCTGAGAGGCTCTCCATTCATAGGAATACTGTTTTAATATATTTTGCATGGAAACCGAAGTGGGAAAAGGTTTTAAGTAAGCCAACCAAATAATCTAGGGTCTTTTGATCAGTTTCCATTAGTATTAAACCAGTAATCTGTCCTATTAGATATTAGAAAGGAAGCTCAGTGTTTAAAGAAGATAAATATGCCAGTTGACATTCAATATGTCTTCTCAAGTCACCAGCAGAAACCTCGTTGAACCTTGTTGGCAGAGGTGCCTTCTGCAAGGGTTCCTAAAAACACCTCCCCAGCTCTTGGCTTAGTTTTTGAACTGGTCTGGCGCTGCAGTGGGTCTGGTGCCAGTGCTGAATGCTTGGTCTGGCTCCAGTTGGAGCTGAAGAAAGGCTGAGTTTTAAGACCTCTAGGATGCCTTCAGGTCCAGAAGAAACTGAGCACTGGAATAATGTATCATACAAACTGTGGTGTATTCCTAGAAATTAATGAATATGCTGTTTTAATTTGGGGCGTTTATATAGTTGAAGTTACTGAGATCTTAATGCTTAGAAGAGAGAGTTCTGCAGCTCTTTAAGATTGCCTGGCACACAAGCAAAGATCTAGATTGCTTTGAGCTGCTGACAGTTATCACAGCTTTGTGCAGACACACCTTTGCTGGTACTGACAAAACACAAATACCAGTTTCACATCACTGTACTCTCCTTGGCTGGTGTACATCTTAAAACAGTACTGTACCTTTACAACTTTAACAGAGAAAATGGAAAGAAGGGGTGAGCAGCTACAGTAGCCTCTTACCAAACAGTTGGTTTCAAATGCTCTGAGTAAAGACAGCGTTTTAAAACAAAACTTGATCTGCTGTTTAAAAACTGGACATTTAATGCATTATGTCGCTCTGATCCAGTCCACTCTGCTGAAGTCACACTGGATGCAAGAGCAGGCTTTGTTCTGTGAGGAGGAAGTAGAAGGTGAAGGAAAAATGTAATTTTCTTTCTGTAACACTGAGTTCTTCCAAACTTCATAGATAACTGAAAAGTCTGTTTCCAAAACATGTCTGACCCTATATGCAAATAAAACTTCTGTGATTTTGGCTTTTACTAGGAATCGTGTCCATGATGCATCTGTGTGACAAGGCATTGGTGTATTAGTACTACATGCTTCCTAAAGAAACTCCTTTGAAATCCAGGGTGAAAAGTGAAGAGACATTGAAAATCCTCCTAATCTATATCATAGACCACCATATATTTCGTGCAACTGTCAGTAGCAGCCTACCTGTTGATCAAAGTTTCATATAAAGAGTGTATTGACAGATGTAAATTTATTTAGTCTCCTAAGAACATAGATTGACATTGTGGTGGCTGTTGGCCACTTCTGTGAGCCCTTGCCTGCAGCTATGGAGTTAGAAATGAATAGACAGACTCTGGCTGGTAACATTGGTGTGGCAGTGTGGATATATTAACTTTACTAATTCGTTGTGAAAAGAAGTTTCACAATTTGACATTCCAATGGCAAAACTATCAATGTTCCCAGCTGCTGTTAGTGCTGGATTTACTCTCAGTACTTTTACCATCTGCTACGAAGGCATTGCAGACTACTAGAAGAGTGGGAGATTGCACTGGCTTTGGGAAGCTTTCAGCAGAGCTGAGCAGATTCTTTGATTTGCCACGATCAAACATCCTGATTGACAGAGCATAACTTGAGTTCCATTTCTGACTCAGTGACTGAAGTTTGTTGTGAATTCTTCTAATCATGTGGCATGCAACTTTCTTGAATTAAAAATTAAAATGTCTGTGCTCCCCAGGTGCTGCAGAGGGGGCACAACAGCTGCGCTAACCAAAATCTCTGCTCTGGGTGCATGTTTGCTGCCTTTATCTGTTCTGCTGGATGTTTCCCGTGCCCCTGCTCTTAAGGGCAGCAATGCAGGCCTCACAGCAAGCACTCAGCATAACCAACACCTTTGTCAGCTGGAACATTTTCTCTGATTCTTTATTAGGTTTCTCTCACAATGTACAAGGTGCTGTGATGATTCGAGTTACTTTTTTTTGGCCCGTGACCTGTATTTCTACCATTGTAGGCTGTGAACAGTTTTGTCAGTTCTGGATTGCTTTGTGTCTCTCCTGGGATAGGTGATGGTCTCCTGTACCTTCATCAAGCACTAACCTCACAGGCATTACTTGGTAAATAATTCCAATGCAAGGTAAACTTGCCTTGCTGCTGTTAAAATTCTCAGTCTTCTGAAAAGCCAGTAGATGGGGTGTGTGCAATTCCTGTGCAAAGTCACTGTATTTCTCAACCCAAAGATCCAACTGTAGTTTCTACGTTTTTGTTGCAGAGACTGGTGGTGGTTGTTGTTGTTAGCAATGGCTTCCCACATGAATCACAAATTTAAGCAACCTTGAGAGGAAGCACCAAAAATTCTTGATTGATATTTTTGCGTTGAGTACTCTGAGCATGATCTACTGTGCACCTTCCAACAGTCTTAGGTCTTTGAAATCTGGGTATGAATTTTTATTGTAAATCCCCCCCCCATTATTTTAAAATTAAACTATTAATGAACTAGAAAAGTACTGGATAACTGAAAACAGATTGAGTTACCACAGATTTCTGCATAATTTGAGATTGCAGTATTAGCAATAGATGCCATTGGGACAGCTAAGAAATACATCATGTTTTGTGTCTCCAAGCCCAGCATGTTAGAGTAAACATCTATTTGCAGACATGATTCTGTTGATCATGGATGTGGAAATCAAATTTGCTAGCAAATTAAAATATTTTCCTCTTGTTATTAATGATCATGTAAATAATCATGTTAATACAAACCATGGAAAGGGTCACCAATCACATCCCAGAGTGGATTTCATGCCTATAGGTCAGTTATGGTAGACTTGATATAGGAAGGAATCTAAAACACAGGGCAAATGGCTTTGGGACAGATGAGTATCTGAGTTGTTCTGCTTAGAGGTCACAGCAGAGCAGAGCATGAACCAACATGGAAATAAGCTGGCCCAAGGTAATTTATGTAATTCAAAGTGAAACTGTCTAGAGATGGAGTTCTGTTAGGTAGGTCCTAGCTGCTTATACCTGGTTGGCAATGGAGAAACCTTCAAATAGCTTGGTAATAGTTAACCAAGGGAACTCCACAATCCTTGTCTGACTGGTATGAATGCAAGGTGGAAGTATCTTACAAAAAAATAAGTTAGAATTCGAATACTGTATTGAAACTATCTTATGAGAAGAAGTGTGAACACTTACGGCAAAGATGCACAGCTGAAATTCCCTGAGAGATATTTGGGAAGAAATGTTTTGCATATGCACGTACACTGCTCCAAGCTATTAATGCAATTATGGGAAGGTAGAAATCTTCAAATAGCAGAGTACATTCAATTAATTAAAAAGAAAAGTTTAATAGTGGAATATGACAGAGTCCTGAAGGCAGCGGTTTGTTTGTGCCTTTGATGAAAGGGGCAGATAACATAAACCTGTTACTTGTAACCCTGCCTTTCAGAAGAGAACCACCCGAGCTGTGTTTTAATCTGGTGTGGTAAAGTGTGCCCAAAATACTCTGAGTGTTTAACAGTTGTACAAATGATTCACTTTCCTAGCAGTCTGATTTTGTATTATAATCTGTTTCCCTTCTGTCTTTAACGTGCAGTTCTGCTGAGCCTGCAATTCACATTGGCTGCCTTGGGCAGACTGCAGGTCAGCTTTTGAATGTAAGAGAATTCATGAAATTTAAGTATTTTGTGTACAGTTAATGGCAGTTGTGCAAGTACAAAGACTTTGCTTTATCAGCAGATGTGGTCTAGGTTTACGTTTACGTCCACATTCAATCCTTACGTTATTGCAGTTGAGAGAAAAAAAATCAGGAGCTCGGTGCAGTCTTTAGCAATCTGCTTTGGTAGCTGGCCAGTCCACTTACCCTTGAGTGAAGCACATGGTAGGGTGGTTCTTTCTTCCATTAACTCTTTGATGCTTGGAAACAAGGATGATTCACATGATGTGATGGGGAGGGAGAAATTGCTATAAAGGCAAGATTAGCAAAAGCTTTGTACTCACCTTGTGCCAAGCCAGGAAGGGATTAGTGTACTATGGGAATGATTAGATGATTAGATGGCAATGTTTGCTGGACTGCTATAGTAGGCAAGGGATATTTGAGAAGGTGATCCAGTTCTGCTGGAGTCTGCATGGTAAGTGGAGGGCAGTCTTTCCACCTGGAAAGTAGTATTGGGTTGGGCACTTTCTGGTTAAGTCAAAAAGGTTGCTGTTGTTTGCAATAGCTCAGCTGTTTCCCTTGTGATATGTCTGTATTTCCTCACTTCTTGCCTGAGCTGGTGCTAGAGTTAGGAGTAGAAGGCTCTTTGCCATCATTGCTCCTCTCTGGTTAAGGTTTAGTTTGGGAAGAGGTGAGGAGGAATCATATCCGTGCATGGAGAAATGATGATCAGAGTGCAGAGAGAAGGCCACATACCCCTCCTTCCCAAGTGTAGAAATAACCAGTGCTAGTGCAGGAACTTGCTTGTAGCACCTCAGCTTGGCCCAGCCAAGCATCCATCATGCGGTGAGCAAAGAGTGGGGTGGGACTCCCTTGCAAGGTGGTGAGTGTGATTTCCAAATGCTATGGAGGGGAGTCATTCCTGAGCAATGGTAGGAGCTTTTTTCTCAGGGTTAAGTAGTGTGCTGTCCTCCTTTAAACCCAGGAGACAGCAGTCTGGGAGAAGGATATGAAAATTTGATGGGCTTAAATTGAAACCTGGCATCTGGAAGAGCTTTTGCAGACCTTGAGATAATACTTCAAAGTTGTTCAGCCCCACAAGGTACAGTATAATTTTCTGCTTGGTGAAAGTATTACTTGGGAACTGGAGTAATTCTTGGGGCCTCCTTGTGCTGGGCACTGTCACACTAGGTAGAAAATAGCTCCTCCTGACTGAGCTGACTCTGAGCCTGCACATTCTGAGCTGCTTACTTGCCTATTCTCTGTCTCCCCAAGAATTTAGTAGTAAACCTTTACCCTGAATTAGTTTTACCACACTAAGCAAGACTGTAAATATATCTGAGCATGACTTATTCTGCTTTTACTCTACTGAAATGATCTTCCATATTTAAAAATCATTAAAGCTGAAGCAACGTAAATATTTTGTGTTTCATGACAGCATGAAAGGAGCATGGCCTCCTAATTACCCTGATATTCAAATGTGTGCAGCAGCCCTTGGAAAGCACAAGGCTCTCCCAGCTCCCTGCAGTTTGGCAGGTATCTGTCTCCTTACAGGATTGCGTTTGGGCACTGAAGAGAAATCTAGCACATTGGCTTATCTACAGTTTTACCAATCTGGCATTGATGGGGTGATTCCCAGAGTTTGGTGAGCAGAGGCAGAGAACATCCACAGGCACTTAGTGCCTGTAATTCTCACCAAAGTTCCTGAATCTGCTTCCACTTTTGGTGGTTTACAAGGTTTGGAGATCGTTCTGAAATACAATTAACACATGCCTGCACAGAGGTAGGTTCTAAGGTTACTAATTGGTTTTGATGCTGTTTGCTGCTTAAATGTTGGTGATTTTTTTAATCTTAAGGTAAAAAGAGCATAATTATTTTTAACTTATAGCAACCCCCCATTTTCTCTTAAATGTCTTGATATGAAGTAATTTAAACTAAATTTCTGCACAGATGCTTTCCAAGAGATTGGCTGTCAAGTACAATAAAATTCTACACTTTTGCAGGGACCCAATGAGACTTTGCAAATTTAGATTTATTCTCAACGTTAAATGTGGTTGAAGATGTCATTTCTTAAACAGCACTTTTAGAAGTAGTTAGCTTAAAAGTATAGCAATTCAAAGCACAGAAGGAATGATTTTGAAGTGTAAAATCTTGAAACACAACGCAGAGGTTGACAGTTTCACTACAATTAGAAGCAAGGCAGGCACAACTCCCACTTCTGAAAACTTTCCTATTGCACTGCTTTCTCTCTTGGCCTAGAAAACCGCAAAAAAACCCCTTTGAGTGGCTTTGCTTATTGACTTAACATAGTTATACTCAATAGCATTAGGAGACGGAGCAGAAAGGGGTGCCAAATGTGTCTGTAAAGAATAATTTTTACAGAAAGTTTCACAGAGGCATTTTTTTCCACATGTTTTCAATGTCCTGAGAATGCTGCTTTTTTGAGGAAAGCAAGTTTTCGGGTGGCTCTATTTTTTTTTTTTTTAAACAAGGCTTGTTTTGTTAGGAAACCACTCCCTTCTGCCGCTGCATTTAGACTCGCTTCTAATTGCCTTTTGGTCGAAGATATTTTCCATGAATTGCCACATTCCCCCACACTGTTACAACTTCACACTGGTTATGCTATGTTAGCAGACTTCTGCCTGCTGCCTTTGGGAGGAGTGGCTGAGAGAAGGGTATGGTGTACCTGGGAAATTGTGAGGTTTACAGGAATGGAGGTTTGTAGCTGCTAAGACATGGCAGAGGCTGTTCCTCCCAGACTAAGACAGGTGGTATAAGGAGGGCATGCTATTATTGTGGTAGTTTATGCACTGCTCTGCTGTGTGCTGAGGATTTTTCATAAGAAGTCCTGGCAAGGTGGTGTGCAGTGTGTTAGGCTTGTATTTTTCATCCTAGTCACACAACGTAGTGGGAAGCCAACCCAAAACTGTGGTGCCAGAGAGTGTTGGGAGGGGGTGATCTTCCAAGAACACTGCTGGCTCACTGAGCTCCTTGAGGTGCCCACAGAGCCCAACCTCCAAGCTTGTCTTTCTCCTATAGCCTGGGGATAGCATAAGCTTCTCCTTAGCTCAGCTCTGTCCTCTGCAGCAAAACCTCCTGGAGCAGCTCTATAAGAGATCACTGCTGACTGAAGCTCGAGCACTGAACAGGGGAGCTGGATGTAGCAGAGTCGTTCAGCACAGTTAATCCACTTAAACGATGGAGCTCATCTGCTGATCTGCTGGGGTGGCAGTGCTCTTAGGTGTGATAGCTAAAGAGGCTTTGGCTTGAGCTACAGTCTCAGGGCTCGGGCTGAGGATCTGGTTACACCAAGTTGGCCCTGACCCAACCAAACCTGGTTAAAAGTGAGAGGTTGTGAGAGATAAACCCCTCTGCTTAAGCCTTGTCCTAGCTCAGGAGCTGATCAGTGTGTTCAAGTGCTTTTCCAGTCTTAACTGCTTTGATCAAAGGTAGGACTTACCTGGTCTGTGAACAGGAATGAGCTTTGCCAGTAAAAGTCCTCTTTTGAACTAGGATAATTGCATCCACAGGGCTAGTAGTTAATGTTTCTGGTTTAATTGTGTCACTGCACTAAGTGTACAGGTCTTTTACAGGTAAAACCCCTTTAATTTCTAATGCAGTAAGTGTGGTTGGGTCTCACCTGCACTGTGGCTGTTGGTTGTGGTGCAGGAGGAACAGCTGGTGTTGTAACAGGATCTCTGACTACATTAATCTGTTGTCCAGCCTGTGATATACGAAGGTTTTCACCTCAAAGAGGTGGTTAAACAATTCAGATCCGTCCAATACACCAGTGCTGCCTGAAGGCAAGCCCAGTGTGGTGTTTTTCTGCCATGTGACAGGGCAGTGAGCAGGGGTGACTGCAGCCCACAGGAGCAGGCAGTGGGCACTGCTCCTGCCCTGCCATCCTTTGTCTGGAATGAAACCTTGATTTTTTTAGTCCTACCCTTTTTAACTATTGAGGGGAAGAGAGAGGGAGTATGAGGAGCAGTGTGTGGCAGTAGAGGCACACACTGAGTCCTCTACTGTCCTCCTTGCAGTTCTAGAAGACATCCAGAGAAGCTAAAACTTGGTAGTCTTTTGTGGAAAAGTGTTCTAATTTTCCTTTTAACAAATTATTAGTAAATTATTATAGACCAAATATAGATAAAATAATTTGCCGCAGCTAATCCTTGCTTACCACAGGGAGGTAGAAACAGCAGTGCTGCAGTCTTGTTGATTCTGGTCCTGCCACAGTCAATGCAGCTGGGAACCACTCCCACAGCACCCATTTACCACTGGTACCACTGGGTACAGGAACCTGCTCTCTGCTTTCCCTCAGCAGCAGAAAGAGGCTGAAATGAAGGCAGAGCTCACTCTGAATTTCAGAAAAGGCTGAAACTGGTCTGTTGGCATAGAGAGAGGGCCAGGAAACAGGAACACCTGTGTTGCATAGCTTTGGGGAGGTCAATTATCCCATCTCCAGTGAAATTATCTTTTGCATAAAGTATGAATAACAATACTCAATTTACCTTGCAGGGATGTTAGAGAGTGTGCAGTTAATTCTTTCCCAGTGTTTGTGGTATGTAAAACCCTAAATGAGTGCAAAGCATTCTTGTGACTTAATTTTATTGAGGGTTAAATATTGGTGATGTGCCCAGCTGAGCACTTGCTGGCAAGTGAGTGAGACAAGTGACCAGCAGCAAGCATATTTCGCAGCAAGCAATGGACAAAAAAGTAAAACGGCACGAACTTACTCCAGTCATACCTATTTTTTTTCTTCTGTTACCACTGTACATTTCCCATTAAGCAGATGGGGTTGATCACAATATCAAATTGGAGCTCTGTGGTTTGACAGACTTACATTTTACCATTTAAAAGGCAAATCAAGGTTAATGACATGAAAATTTGTCGGAGAGTGAGAGCATGGAAGTGCCTCCAAACATGCACCGAATGGTCCTTAAATAATATCTTCCAGAAACAGACTATACCTGATTAGTTAGGTGGCAGATGTAGCATGCCAAGGCTGCTGTTTCCTCCGTGTTTCGTGCTACTGCTGTTGAGGGGTTTGCACTGGATCAAAAGCATGGATGAAAATCACTTGGACAAGGTTGGTACTTCATGGCACCAGCATGATCCAGGGGATGAGCAGGGGCTGTGTGCAGGCACGTGTGTTGGGGGTGCTCCCAGGTTTGAAACATGAGGCAGTGGCAGACTGCAGCGTGTCTGTGTTAGAGCTGCCGGGTGTAAGAGAGGGACGGACAGCGTGTGTGATTGCTGGCCTTGCTCTGATCTTGTGGCAATGGGAGCTGCCCCAGTGGTGGGATTATTCTCAAGTGCCAGCGCTCCTGTGGGTTTCACTTTGCATCTCGGCATGTCCCAGGCTTTTTGTTACTACGTGCTCACTTTTCGTTCATTTTTATCAGGTGTGAAATGCAGACACTTGTTCTAATTACCACCGGTAGACGATAGCACAATTGAGTAACAATCTTCTGGTAATCGGGACTGACTTCTGCCCTCAGAAGGTTGTACTCCAGGCGTGGTGGAGACAGGTATTCCTGGCAGAGAGGACGGATTTAACTCACGCTTTCTCTGTTAATTCAACATCTTTGCTCCGTGAGTGTCCTGAAAGACAGGTCCAGAGGTCAGCAAAGCAAAAAAGGATCTTACAGCGTCTTCTTTTAAGCTTTGGGTCAAAATCTGCATCATACCCTTATTCTTGTTGCATTTGAAAACACTGCTTGGTTCTAGATTTTTTCAGGGTTTTTTTTTTGCCTTTTCTCCCCAGCTCTGAAAGCCGCCACGGTCACTTACCCAAACACAGTGATAGCATCAGCTCCACAGTTAACTTCTCATTTAGTGGTGTTTCTGAAAATAACAATTGCTGCAAGAAAACAAATGGTAGACATGCAGCATATGCTGCACATAATGTTAATTTATTGCCTTTTTTGAAAAAAAATCGCAGTATGAAATCTAGGGGGCAAATCTCAAATCCTGTGAAATTCATGGCTAAATGCCAGTTTATTTGAAAGAACCTTACATTTGTCCCTAAATTTTACAAGTCTTTAACTACAATTTGCTTTCTCACATGCTACTCACCTTTAAGATGATACTCCTTTTTTGGCATTAGTAATTATCATTATTGTTGTTGCTGTTATTATTCCAGGAAATCTGTATGGGAGGAATGCTGAAATCTGGTTTAAAAATAGCATTTTCATGTCCTCCTACTCACTGTACTTCGTGCACAGAATGCCTTTTATAAATGCAGACTTGCTGCTTGGCTAGATAAAAGAAACTGTCACTTGATTTCCATAACTAAGTCATTCCCAGGAGGATTTCATTGTTTTAGCAATAAAATTTTTCTAAAAGGCTTTTTTATTTTGCTTGAGAAAGATAACAGAAATGAACTTCTGAGTGGTTATTCCCCAAAACAATTAGAAGAAAGCAAGACTGTCTTGATTTGATGTAAGGAGATTTGTATGTGTATGAATTCCCTTTAATGTAAGATGAGAATAAATTCCCAACTGAAAATCAAGTTAGAAACACCCCACCAACAACCTTACCCAAAACACTTTTTCCCCCCTTGTTCACAGACACGACACATATCTTTATCAGGACTCTCCTGCATAAATTTGGTCATATCCTGGAGTTCAGCCCTATTTCAAAAGGCACTTGCATAAGTTCTGATTCAGATTCTTTCCTGAATTAGAGGCAGTCAAGGATAATCATTGCCAGTTATTACAGTGCATTAATTTTGTTACCAGGTATGTTCGTATTTGTGGAGAGGAATGATGTCTGCACGCTGTGTTGAGGCTGGGCACTCCCTGGAGCAGGGACGGTGCTTTAGCTGTGGGTGCACACACCGTGGAGCACAGTGCAGGCACAGTCCCTCCTTGCTCACATGCACCATGCTGCCCTGGCCTCTCTCACCACTTCTCCAGCATTTCTCACCCTTTTCTCAGCCGCTCTGTGTCTCATGCCAGCATGACGTTCCTTTTCTCTGAATGCTGAACATGCTAAAGCTTGTCAGAATTACGGCATCAGAAAAGATGTAGAAAGCATATCCAGTAAAAGTGAAAGGTCCTACTGCTTGCATTTAGTTTTTTGGTTGTTTTTTTTTTTTTTTTTTTAGGGGGACGGGGGCTGTTTGTCATTTGGGCTTATTTTTAGCCATGCTTGCATTTTCCCAAGTGTGAATCAATGCAATTACCACTTCAGGTACTGTAGACAGCCTGCTTCTGTAGGTAGATACACGCAAAAGAAAAGAAGCAAAAGGGAATAGGAGAAAAAACGTTTCTCTGTAGTCAGGAAAGCCTTTACGGACTTGGCATCATACTTAAAAATTGCATTGTATTAAAGAAATGCAACAGTTCCAGAAATTATTATTTATAGGAAGATTTGTGAATTCAGGATGTGATATTCTGACTCACCCAACAGCAAACATGTTTGCACTCCGGCTGGTATGACTCACGCTGACATTTGTCTTAAGCGTGGCAATTGTTTTAGCCCTCTGCTTGGTGCAGGATGAATGAAACGGCTGAACTCCCCTGTTGCTGATTTACTACGTGCAGCCACCCTGGTAAATTGCAGGCTCAGCTGTGGAGTATTTCCTGTCTCACACACGTGCACAAACTTACATGTGCGCACCCACCCCCCCCAGTAATGCTTTACTTTTAAATACTAGATTCATAGAAAGGAAATGCATAATTACAGTGCTGTCTTTTGCACCACATGAAGCAGCCCACATCAAAAGATGTTTGTCATTAATGTTTCAACAGGTAATCTCTGGAATTACTGCCAAGCCATGTTCCTGTTACTTAGCGCTCGGTGTCGAAATTGTTGAAATCTTTGTTGTAAGCTAGCATAGTCATCTTAATCCTACAAAAAAAGTTAGTCAATAGTGCCTTTGTTTTCCAGCTCTGCATCACGTTGCACCAGCAGCGCAGAAGACGTGGCGGCACTGGAAGCAGGGAGAAGGTTAAGGGTGCGTTCTGGGCTGGCTTCCTAAGGAAGCGAAGCTCACGTGGTGGCATTGTTTGTGCCTGCGCTCGTGTGTGTCCCCCCAGCCTGGCAGCTGGTGTAAGTCGGGTCCTCCTCAACCCTGCAAGCTGCACGGGTAGAGGAGATGGGGAAGCTGCTCCCTGAAAACTTTCTGTAAGTAGCAGATGAACAGCTCTGGGCACCTGTGGCTGAACCCAGTGAGGCAAAGGCCGTGGTCCAAACTCAGATCTTACTGGCACCAGGGAGTTGGTACCATGGGCATCTCCTGGAGTTACTGCTGCCACCAGAGATCAAGCCTCTTCTCTGGTTTTCTGGGTTGTAGCATTGACAGTCTTCTTCAGGAGGTTTTGTCTCTGGCTACTTAAAATACTGCAATTAAACAGAATCTCAGCCATTGCTTCTGGTGCCGCTACTGTTCACAACTCACATCATTTGGATTCTCCCTTCAACACCGTCTTTGCAGGAGAGCTGTGGCCATTGTATGAGAGGTGTCTGCACATGTTATGAAGGCCCTTGCTCTTAAAGGAGCTTGCTCTTATCTGTAGCAAGTTAATAGGGACCTGCAGTTCTTCAAATATGCAGGAGGCTTATTGTCTCCAGTCAGGGCTGAGCTGCATTTTTTACATAATAGCTTCCATAAAAGAAAAAGAGAAATATTTATGTCGTATGACAGAAGCATCCAGAGTGGTTATTTTTATTGCTTATATCTGTTCAAAATTACTGGCTCTCAGCCTGAATTATTATGGTCCATTTGCATTCTTTTGTCAATCTCATATGCTCAGAAGACCTGTAGAAATGATTGTGTAACAAACACGCAGGCGGTAGTGTTGTTTCTACCTTAAACCTTTGTACGTGAATGAAGAGAGTTGGCATCCTAGAAGGAATGTAGATCTGTGTTGAAATTTCCCCCCCACCAGTATTCCTGCTTTGATAGCCATGAAAAAGTGGCAAATAGGGGGTGCTGATGTGAGTAATGTGATGGATTTTTATTAAGAAGTACATAATTGACATCTGATAGGAGGTATTTGTGAGGTATTTATCTTCTTATGGGTCTGCACTGTTGCTGCTTGGACAAAACAACCTGAACGGGCTCCTCTTAGTTTTTACCTGGTGGCATTGTGTGTTGCACACACAGCCCACCTCTTGACTTGCTATTTTAATACCTTATGCTGCACTCTCTTTCTGGGGGAAAATCACATGGAACTTAGAAACTAAGCCCGCTAAGAGAAGCACAAGGCTAAGCACAGTCTAACCTCAAGTCTTTTTGGAAAAACTGGGTATTAGTGACGTACAAATAAGGAGTGAGTATGGTTGTGATTGCTGTTACTTGGCTAAAAGTGATGTCTCTGAGGTTCTAGTTAGATTTGTGTTTATATTGTTATTGGGCATCATGTAAACGGAGAGTGTGAGTTTGAGCTATTTTATATTTTTTTGTAAGTACAGCTGTAGTGATGAACCTTCATTTGTTTTCCAGTCACTTGTTCAAAGGTATTGAGGTTAGGGAATGGGTAGCAAGAGCAGTGGAGACAGTTCTGGGAGCAAAGTTGCTTCCATGGTTTCCAGATGAAGAGATTTGGAAGGGCAGACAAGTTCAGTGAGTACAGCTGAAAACTCAGTCTGTTTGCATAGGCTGATGCTAAAGTGAGGGGTGGTTTACCTGAGCCTTAAGTCCTGAAAAATACCTGCTGTGGGTGAAACAATGATGAATAATGGTCTTTAGATTGAATCTCGGGACACCGATTCCTAGATGACTCAGAGCTAACGTTAGTTGTGCAGAATCAATGGCCAACTTCAGCTGTGGCTCCTGCACTGGAGGGTGTGAGCTGCAGCCTTGCCCTTTGAGCCCAACATGCTGCTCCTGTCTCTGTACTGTTCCCAGGTAGATGTTCCTGTCTTGCATTTTCCCTCTGAGTAAGCACTCGTGTTGGAGATGCTTTTCACACAGGAAAGATGTTCTGGGCTGGGATGTCCCATGTTCAAGAGATGAGGAAGGTAACATAGATGTTCTTCCCTCTGCTACAAATTGTGGGGCAGGATGGATTGCTTCCTTGTCTGAGCCCCATGATCTGCATCCTGTTTTTCTGGTTTAGGACCTGCAGGATATGGGAAGTGCTAACAACTTGATTTACTGTTCCCATGCACCCAGATACAGTTACACAGCCTGCACAAAGTGGGTGTAACACCTTGTGAAGTTAGGCATTTCACTGTGGACCACATGCAAAGCCATAGGAAATATTTGTTTACGTGACAAAACCAAGGAGGATTAAGATTCAGATGAGGAATGGATGCTAAACAGAAATCAGAGTGATGCCTGCCTGTTTTATGCAAACAAAGCTTCTTTTGTCCTAAGGTGATACTGCTTCCCCATAGCATTAAAGTAGGCATAATTGGGATTTTAGTAATTTCTACACTAACAGGACATCAGCAGCAGCCTTTGTACACTAGACAAAATGTCAGAAGATTTTCAGATGGGCAAAGTTTGGCATGGCTGGTGTAGAGAAGCTTTTATTAACTTAAATCTAAAAGACAGTAAATTCTTGGTTGATATATAGTTTTTGGGTTTTCCTTCTTTTTTTTTTCTTTCTTTCCTTTTTTTTTTTTTTAATTTCCATTCGAATTTTTCCTTATTGTGTAAAGTCAGCTAAACCTGTTAAAAATAATTAAAATAATTTAGAAGTTTTTTCCTAACATGATAGATGATACACACATTAGGTAATTGAAATCATGCACACTCCAGAAAGATAAAACCTCGCCTTTCCCATTTGTGGTGAGGCAGGATTGAACATGTCTAAAACTATTTCATGTAGAGGGAGAATAAAGCAGGAAATGAATTACGATTTTATTTGAGGTGAAGGATTAGTTGAGGGATAATAGCGAACAATGAAACAACTTGGGCACAAGGCTGCTGTCTCTTAAACAGTTTTATTAGCTTATGCAGATTTGTGAATTAGGGAAACCAAATTATGTCATGCAAGAGAGCAAGGGATGACAATTAAAAACCTGCAGGAAAGGACTAGTAAAACAGTAATCTCTCACTGCCTGATCTTCAAAGCAAGATGGGAGAGCATGACCTTTTCTTGGAACAAATGCAGGATATTGCACGTAGCCAACTTCTGGTTTTCAGGTTCTGCCAATTTGCAGTTGCTCTCTTGTACTACAGTCCTTACTTGTTGATTGCCCTGGGGTCCAGTTTTAGTCTCAAAATACCCCTGAGAAGTACTTCCATGTTCTTTGATTTGAGATCTGTTCATGTCTCAATTACACTTCTAATCTGTCAGCACGGTGTCCTTTTTAGCTCTCAAAGACAGGGCTATGCTGTGATATTTGAGTAACCATAATGCTGTGGGACCATGAGAAACAGCTTCCTTGGTAACGCTTCCCATTTATAGCGGAGATGTGATCGGTAACCGTGTATGTGGTAATGATTTGTTGGTCACGTTGAAACTTTAGTCACAAAGTCTGGTTAAGACATAACTGTACTGCAAACCAGCTTTCTCTGCTGGTCCCTCCAAGTTATGACTGTTTTGCATGTTCCATGAAGAGCATGTCATCACAGTCCATTAGATATGCATGGCAAAAAGATTGTCCCAAGTAGGGACTGAGTGCACTGCTCTTCTGGTGAGGGGTGTGCTGCAAGAAACAGCATCTCTCCATGCGTCCTGAATTTTGTGCTATGCCATCTTTAAATCTTAAGCATGAAAGTGCCTGGGAACATTTGCAGGCAAACATGTCTTGGCCCTCACAATCAAGTGCCTATGGGTAAGGTCAAGTGAGCAAGTTGTAGCAAATCAAACTAGCTTGTGAATTTGCAGTGCATCATCTGCTCCATAATAACTGGCTGTGTGCATAGTACAAAGGCACCCTGTGGTAAATAGAAGGTCTCTTGCCTCTTTTTTTGCCTGAGGTGTAAGCTGCCTTGCTTCATGTCATCTTTCCCGTGAGATGTGACTGTATGGAGAAGGTTTCTGCCCCAGAGTACCACCACTGCACTGCATTGCACAGGTGCTGCTTATGGCCCGTTTCTGTGTCCCTGTGCTGGGATCTGCAAGACCCATTCCAGGCTGACAGCAAGATCACTGCGTGGCTGGCAAGCAGCCTCGCTCCTGATTCAGTGATCAAAGCCCTGGTTTGGGCAATTGGAGCCTTGCTAACTTGAACAGAATCAAAATCCTAATGCCACTTGTTGAAGTTAGTGGAAGGACTTAGTCACTGAATGTGGTGGGTGTCAACCCAGGGTTACACACAGCTAACTCTCGAGAGAGGCTCTCAGGAGCCTGTCCAAGCAGGAGTTTTCAAGGAGTAAACTTCCCTGGTCTTAATAAAAATTACGGGAAGCCATCTATTTTTCTTGGAAGTGTTAAATATTTTCTCATAGTCGTTTGGACTCCATTTGAAGGTTCCCCTGAATGCTGAATGACAAGAGATAAGGATTAAAAATTGCAGCTTTTAGGGTTGCCAAATTATTGGGGAAAAAAACCCCCATAAATAATTTGCAAATGCTGAAATCTTTCATTTTAACACTTAGAAGCAAAATGGTTTGAGCATTTCGAGCTGAGATGGAGTTTTTTAATTGTGAGATTCTTGTAATTTAAAGAAAAAAAATAAATGGCTTGAAAATAAATTAGTTCGGTTTTCAGCAAGGTTTCAAGGGTTTTTTTAAATAGGTCTGTGTTATTTTTCTCTCTTTGGTCTGCTTGCTAAAGTTAAAAATCTTGTGAGACCACGTCTGATGGTTTGTTTTTCCATCAGATAAGCAGTGGAGTCCCACTTCAGTAGAGGAGAGAAGGTGTTGCCCAAAGTCTTGGAAGTGCAGCCAGGGCTTAGGTGTCTGAAGACTCTTGAGGTAGCAGTGCTTCTGTCACACAGGAGTTGTAGTTCCTAAGAAACTACTGTGTCTTAAACTGGGAAGATTTTTGTAATGAGTATCTTGCATTTCTACAGTCCTGCAGGGAGAGGACAAAGACACATGGACCTTGAGACTAGTGGTCGCCATCATCATCATCATTGCCAGGTGCCTGCCTGAGTCCCAGCCAGCTGGATGCAGGTTTACAGGCACTGCTCCATGAGGGTTTAGCCTTAGCCAGTAAATCCAGGAGTTGTCTTACACCAAAACTGGATCAGCTGGGCAGATGCTGCTTTGGGCTTTGGAAGGTTTTGTTGTTGTTGCTTTGTAAGTTCAACTGAAATAGTCATAGGTGTAAACTTTTGAATAGCAACCTTTTTTATCATTGCATTGTTTTCCCTCTGCTCTTCACCCATAAACTGCACTTGTCCATCTGTCTGACTTGTTTCCTGCCTTCACGTAATGTGAGATTCATCTGCATTCATGTGTAGCCATCTAATCTGAGCTCAGTGTCTAGACTCACTTTATGGAGAGAACCAGACCTTTCTAGAGAGTGAATCATTCTGTCCTAAACCAGATGCTTGATAGGTCAAATGAATAATTTTCTAGATTGCTTCATTTCCTCCAACAAGTGAAGAAAGTTTGCACTAAGGTGTAGAGTTTTGTCCTGCACTTGTTTTTTTTGTTGTTGTCCTGCACACCATAAGGCTGGCAGGATGGGATCCATATGCACAAATCTTGAAGCGACCTGTGAAATGTTTGAGAAGCCTTACATTAAGGAGGTAGGAAATGTTGGTGGCACAAAGTGAAACTAAGAATTTACGAAGCACAAGGAAGACAAGGTTCGAGGAAAAAATGTTCAATTTGGGGCCTGTGGAAATATACACTCTATTTTAAGTATTCTATGTGGGGTTCACATAAAAATGAAACCCAGCAGTTTCCTCAGCCCCCAATAAAAAGGCTGAGGATAGTCTGATCTGTGTAGTAGGTAAAAGAAAAAAAAAAAAAAGAAGAGTTGGTCCACAATGAAATTTGTCAAAAAATCAGTGAAAGAACCACACAATATTAAAAATCTTGAATATGAAAAATACTTCCTACTGAGGAAGAGCAAGAATATGTGTGTGTGTGTATTTTTGGATTCAGCACTCCTCTGTTAAAATATTGCAGATAACCAGGGAAATACATAGGTGTTTACATTCCCGTAGAGGAGTTCATTGAGAACAAAAATCTTCCTGTGTGGATCTCTCTGCACATTGTGGACTTTGTTTGCAGATACTTTTCTAAACAGCAACTCCAAGTAGTTTTTTTCTTGCTACAGCAACAGAAGTATCCAAGAATTATTTTAATTATGTATCTGCTTCAGCAATTCTGAACTGGGTTTTAATTTTTTGTAATAATATGTACAAGGCAAATGACTCTTCTTGTCCTAGATCAGTGTTTGCCATACACTCGTTCTGTACTGGAATCTCTGTCTTGGGAGCTCATTAAAAATGCGTGTGCTTCAAGGAGTTGTAGAAGTCAATTGTTCATTTGTTAAACAGCTCTATGAATTTTCCTCTTTTTGTTCCTTGCTTTCTTTCTTACCTGTTTTTGCTTTTGTTTTACAGCTCTACCTTACTTTATTTGAAAAAGGAAAGCCAGTGAGAACCTGTGAACAATCCAGCAGCTTCTGAAAAACCTTCATGTTAAAGGATAATCCAGAATTCCCCGAAGAAGAACATAGTGAATGTTGTGAGTTCCTAGCAATGATAACAATTCTGTCTTTTGGAAGGTACTATCTGCCCTGTAGTGTTTGGTCTCTTCCCTGTGATGCACTGAGCACCAAAGACTTGAATTTCTTTCCCTCTTGCGCTTTGTTTTTATTCTTTTTTTTTTTTTTTTCTTTTAATGTGTTCAAAGGAAGATTAGTTCTGTCTAAGGAAAGATAGTGGGTTTCTTTTCCTTGGACTGCTACAGTTATTTGTCATTGCTTTTTAAATATGAGAGTTTGCATTGGAAGGCCACGTGACCGTGTAGCCTAACAAGAATGAAAAATGCTATGGATAGCAGTTCATGAACCTACAGGTCAGATTCAAGAGTTCTATTCATGTTCTACAATGGTTAAAATTATTTGACCACTTTCAAATTAGAGGAATGCAAATGTAGTTATTTCTGCCTGGTATTCCAACCCTCCTGTTGGTCAGTTTGTTATATTAGTTTGAGTATTTCCAATACAAATGCTCCTCTCAGAGGTTTGTGTTCATGGGAATTGGAGTAGCACACCTTTCCAAGGGAAACACAGTCACTCAACTGCGACCTTGATTCTGCTGTAGTATTATTAAAAGAAAATGTTCCCATGAGGGATGGCTAAAGAGAAGGCATGAATATTTTTATGTTCATTGTTTTTCTTATGAAGCCCACTGCTTTTCTGGGTTGAAATGGGCAAATATGCAGATCAAATGTAAACATTGTCACAAAAAAGAGGAAAACAAGAGTTCTCTGCCTGCCAGGTTTTAGCGTAATCTTTATTTTTTTCTTTAGAAAGAATCATGGGGATTTCCAAGTTAGGCAAGTTATTAATTCTTATTCCCAAAGTATGCAGTGGTCCTTCAAGATGTTAGTAGTGATAAAACAAGCTGCAGATTCTTCCAGTTTGAGCAAACTAGTTTGTGCACTTTCTATTAATGTAGTAAATATAAATATATTTTCTGGCACACCTTCTAGCTCCCTCAAAGTTGGATGCTCTCCTTTGCTTTGCTTTTCCCTTTGGGTTCAGGCTTCGGGAAGCAGATTGAGACAGAGTCTAAGTGGTGCTGCTTTCCCAAGAACCAGTTGCAAAATGAGTATTAGAGAAGACACTGAAAACTTTTTTATAATCTCTTGCCTTTCCCACCTGCTTTGATCCACAGTGAAATAGTTAACAAAGCCAACTTTTGGAATTGTTACTTACTAGTTACCACTCAGCTGCCAAGTTACTAGCTCATTAGATGAATAAGGGGCCTCTGAGATGTGGGGCTTCTCACTGTCTATGTACCCAAGCAGATGTGGCCGTATCAGCCTATTTCCACACTTCGAAAGGCTTCTTTAAAACCACAAGAGTTTACTTTGCATGCTGGCATCCTAGAACAGGAGAGGACAGCCTTAAAAAAATAATGAAAAAAACAACAGTCCTAGCATGCAGAGCTGTTGGGATAACAGGAGATGTTTGTTCAAGATGTTGCAATTGCCTCCACTGATTGCAGCAGCAGCACCACCTCAGGTGTAGAAGAGCATTCCCTGAGTGCTGTAAGGTATGTGGTGTGGCCAGATCAGCCAGATAAACTGAAAGAGGCAATCATCAGCCATTACAGGGGATGGAATATCTGTTGAAGATGCATCAGTGTGATCATTACATTCTGCCCTGTCCTAAACGGTTTTAAATCACCCCACTTAAAGCACAGTGTGATGTTCTGCTATTGTGGTGCCAAAACCCTGATTACACTCAGGAGGCCTGGGTTTGTGCAGAGAAAGCAGCACTCTTCTCACCAGGTATGGATGGGAAAAAGTGTTCTTGAGAATTGCTCTTACCCTGGCATCCAGGACTGGTTCCTTTTGAGGAATCATTTGTAGGTGATGGAGAGCTTTTTAGCAGTTCCTTGAGAGTGTATTTTGTCACCTGGCTTCTGCTTGGAGGACAGTGCTGCAAGAAGGAGGCAGTCAGTTAGGCTCTTCCTCTTTCCTTTAACCTCTTAGGGAGACAAAAGTAGCAGAGGTGAGGATGTACAGTGTTTCTCCTGAAAGGAAATATGGCATACAGTGATTTTACTGAAAAATACTGCTCTTTCTTCCCCGTTTGCAGGGTGTTGTCATGTTAAGATGTGAAGAAAATGATCAAACCTTTCCCACTGCAAGTGGTAGCTGTTCTCTTCTCTTCTGCTGCCTCCTTCTGCCACCCAGGCAAATTTCAGGGGAAGGGGGGTGTGAGGAGGGAGGGGTGCAGTAAATTGGGACCAGTGTTTTGTATCCACCTAGAAACTGCCTGTTTACTAAACAGTACAGATTTCTCGCTTCCTTTTTCCTGCTCTCTTCGTTTGGATGAAACACATTTCTGGAATAGACGTGCTTGTACAAATCAAGTCCATATTCCACTTCTGGGGAGAGAAAAAGGGACGTCAGGAGGGTTCGTTAAGGAGGAACGTTAATTTTAGTAAGGGTAAAAATGAAGCAAGACAAGGCTCCTTCGCTCTTGTCGGAGGGTACCTTGTGTATTCCAGCATACAATTTTGTAATTTTCTGGTAGGATGTAGGTATCCTGAGGTTTTTTGGTTTGTTTTTTTTTTTTCCATCCTGAAAACATATGCCACAGCTTTTTTGGAGTGCTAGCCACACAAGCACAAACACATTCTAACAGGAGCAATGAATAAACTCTTCATGTTCCTCACTTGCAGGCGTTTCTTCACATTATTTTTTTTTTCTGTGCTTATGTGAAAACCTCTGGCACAGTTTGTGGGAAGTGGAAAATAAATCTCTAAATCCAGTATGTGTCAATAACAGAAACGTGTTTAGTTGATCTCATATCTATAACTGTTATTTTGGGCAAACTGCAGATGGTAGGATAGTAAACATCCCCACTTCTAGCCCAGACAGGCTTTCTATGCCCTGCCTTCAGTGGGAACCTGCTGCTGTAAGAGCTGACTCCGAAGAGGGTCTGGAGGGACCGTGGTTGTGCATGGTTTAGCCCCAGTTCATCCCATTTTTGAGCTGCTGCGTTCTTTTTTCTGTTCCTTGGCCCTCCTTGCTTCCTTTACCTTGGGTCCTATCTCCTGTGTACTCCCCCCCGGCTGCCGGCTGTTTTTCCTGGCACGTGGAGCTGCGGCGGGTCTGGGAGCGACAGCTCCTGGAGCTGATGTCAGTGCTGCTTCCTGAGCCGCCTGGCCAGGCTGGCTGTAGCCCAGGCACACCCTCTCCCCAGAGCATCACCTTCTCTGCCTGCCCATCCTGCTGCTGCAGGAGCAGCCCCTCGGGGAGGAGGCTTGTGCAAGTGATGGAAATTGAAGGTTAGCGAGCCTTTCACGGCGGTTTTCTCTGAGCGGCCATCTCCCACGCCTGGAGCCTCAACGCCGGGTTTGTGGCGTGGTTGGAAGTGATGCCTGGTTTCTGTTCTGAGCTCTGCACACCTTGGAAGAATGACAGGAAGCTTTGACACATGCAGACTTAATGATTCTGGATGTCTCTGCTTTTGTGTCGCTTTGGTATCCATATGCTAAATCACTCCATGGTTTTCTATGGAAATTACCAGGCTGCTGAGAAAAGAGCAGAGCTGCGTGTGTCCGTTCTTCCAAACAACAGCCCAGTACATGCCACTTGGTATTTATAGTGAGAGGGAAAAAGGGAAGAATCGCTTTAATTTAAGAAATGTCTCTCAGAAACAGCAGTAATTTATTCCTAGGCATTATTCTTCATTAAGAGCTACAGACAGCTGCAGCTTCCCTTTAAATAGAAATTGCTCTCCGCAGGCATGCTATACATAGGGCTTCAGGTTTCTGCCATCTCTCTGCCAAAAAATCAGAAGTATTTCTCACCAAATAAATGTTTATTCAGAAAGTCATATTTCCTGGCTTTTATTTCACGTCAGAGGCTTCCGGCAGCCAGGCAAGAACTGCTCAAGGCTGTCGTTTGAGAGAGGAAGCTGAAACGGTTTGAGTGTCTTGTGGGGCTTCACAAAAAAGTCTCTGACCATAACTCCAGGCCTTCAGTTTGGCAGTTTACTGTAGCTGATGAACAGGGGATTGAAATGGGCGTTGCAGAAGTCGTGCAGGGCAAGTGTGCCCGTGCAAAGTGGATGGTGATAGGGGCGTTTCTGTGCATTGGGTCAGCTCACCCCCTCTCCCGGCCTTGAAGCCACAGCTGTCCTCAGACTGCATGGGCAAACTGGCTTTGGCAGCTGGCAGCAACTGAGCTGTGTTGTTGGTGGGGGATCCCCCGTATGATCAGTATATGGGACAGCATAGGGAAGCAGGCATGAGCTGCTTGCACCTGCCACCCAGCAGAGAGGTGGCCAAAGTGGCTTCAAGTCCTGCAGAAGGATGTGCAGCAATGAAGCTGTAAGCCACCAGTGCTCCAGAGGACCAAATACCTGTTTTATTCACATCTGTGCAACTTCCTTGGATTTACCTTTCTCTTCTCCACGTTCCTGCTGACTGGCTCCTCAACTAATGATTTCCTAAGCTGTCTTTTCCCCACTGTCTTTTCCAGCCTGAACTGCTGAGCTTCCTCTTTTGTCTCCAGGGCTTATCTGCTGGACCTATACTTTCCATTCAGTGTGCCAGTCCCTACCACTGCAGTAGATAACTTCACTGTTGTAGCAGCCCCAGCTGGTTGTCTTTTGTCATCTGTGGCTATGGTGTTCCTGTCAATACATGATGTTTTCCTTCTCCACATCTCCTCCTAGTTCTCCCTGCACTCCTAAGTTTATGGCTTATAGTATGCAATCCATGTATTAAAATAATTTTTAGTTAGGTCATTCATTACTCTCTTGCTTTCTTCTTGTCCAGTA
Source organism: Sturnus vulgaris (assembly GCF_052056855.1). Taxonomy (NCBI): domain Eukaryota; kingdom Metazoa; phylum Chordata; class Aves; order Passeriformes; family Sturnidae; genus Sturnus; species Sturnus vulgaris. The sequence continues at coordinate 68,798,659 of NC_142243.1, read as the reverse complement.
TAGGTTCCAGAGAAGTGAGAAGCTGTAATTTCTCCAGGGCTAAAATCCAAGTCTTTGATAGGCAGGCATGACGCCTGAGGCCACTACATGTTGCTACTGGTTGTCAGCTTTGTAAAACTTATCCTGCAGAGCAAAGAAATCTGGGCACAAAGATTGTTCTCTTCTCTACTGTGGCAAGCTGTAGTTTCCCAGTCTGTTCTGCCTTCCCTTCATTGTCTTCCAAGCAAATGGCTGTAAGATTATGACTCCCATGTTTGGACTGAGAACAGCTTTTGCCTGAGCAAACAGATTTCTCTTTGGCAGTCACTTTAACTGCTGCCCCAGCTTTTTGCTGTCAGCTTTGTTTCACGATTTGGCATTAGAGAAGTCCAGGCAGTCCTAGTGCACAGTGCATTGGAGCAAGTAAATGCAGCAAGGCAGGCAGGTGAATAATGCCTTTGTTAATAATCACAGTACCAGTGTGGTCCATGAGACCACAAAAAGCATCTCCTGTAGTTCAGCATTGTAGCTTATGGTTCCTTATCTTTAACTTGGTGCTGCCAGCTGGTGAAATTTCTGATCCTTGCTGGCAACTCTGCTTGGTCCAAGAGACTTCCAGTGAAACCAAGAAGAAGTATTGGGAACTAAGCCCAGCCTTCACAGGTTTATAGCATGGCGTGAAAGCTGCCCTACTATTTGCAGGTTGTGTCAGGGGTGAAGCTGATCAAAACACAGGTGTCTCACGCCTGCGAGAATATTTTCCTGCTTTTCTTATGCTTCTTGTGCTTCACTGCCACTTTCTTGTGTTGGTGTGATAGTTAGCATCACTGGTGAGCTGGTTTGCTGCGCCCATGGTGACCCTAACAGTATCTCATAACCTGCCAGTGCTTCTCTCAAAGCTGATAATGTTTATGGCAGCAGCAGCAAGAAGGGAATATAAATTAAGCCCTCCTAGAGAGGAGGTTTTTTTTTCCCATTTTCTGTTTGGAGCGTGCATTTAAAAGGAAAGGCTGCTGGTAGTGGTAGGTCAGCTAAGAGGAATCATGAACCTTTTGTAGCAGAGATTTATTCTGAACAACTTGTTCATTCATATTTATTTCAAGTTTGTTTGCAGCCTGCTAGGCATGTTGACCCTGGATGAATATTTTGGGAAGGACTATCAGATACTGTTATTCAAACTGGCTGTATTGATGCTATCAGGTTTCCTTCTCAGTGAGTTTTATGTTTCTTGTTGTTAATCAGCTTTGCTGTTTCCAGCTACAGACATTGATGAACGTTTCAGAGGTACCTGATGGCACAAAGGTCAAGAGGAAGAAGATAAGCAAGTTGACAGGATTGCCTTTAGCTTCTTTTTCTGTTGAGGTGTCAGAACTAGAGATAGACTAAAGAAACTGGAGATACTGTTTTTTATTTATTTCTAATGAGTTTTCTTGCAGCTCTTTAAATAAAATAAAAACTCTCCCTACTACAGCAAATAAAGTTTATTGCAGTAGTGCAACGTGTTTAGTAATAGAAGAAATCTGTTTGGAGAGCGAGAGCTGCATTAGATGAGGGGAGGAACATTTGTAGTTTCCTGTGCCAGGCAACCTTCAGTCGGAATTGGGGTGGTGATTTATAAATTCCCTTTGTCTCACTTCCAACGTTTGGACTGCAGTGAATCCTGCTGAAATGTTACAAAAGCTGTGCCAGTTGAAAGAAGCTGGACAAAATGTGGGTCAGCTTCCTGGACAGGGGTATGTTTGTAAACAGAGCTGCGGAGATTCCTTGCAACAGAGGTGTCCTTGATGGAGGCAGTGGGCAAATTATACTTTAAGGCTTAAGCTCCCAGGAGTTTGTCTCTCTGGCAGATAAAACTTGTCTTCTCAAAAGTTTGATTTATCATTTCTGATGCAAATAGTTGACAAAAAGAATCTTCAGGTAACATGAACCTCTGGTGAAGTAAAAGGGAGTTTGACACTCAAGGTGAAGCAGCAGAAAGGGCACTGGAGGAGCTGACACTTTTCATATTCAGTTAAAATGTTTTGGGCTTATTTTACATTGTTTGAAAGGAGTATTTTTTGTTTTTTTGGTTTTTTTTTTGTTGTTGTTGTTGTTTGGGGTTTTTTTGGTTTTTTTGTAAAGCTGTGCTCTGCAAGCAACTTTGTTAAAGAATTAGCTTCTTATGGGGAAAAGAGATAAAATAATGTTTCTTTGTCTCTTAGTCATGTACTGCTGCCTTTTGAAGTGGGAAGGTCCTCATAACAAATTTCTGAGTTAAGACATGTCCGTTAATTGCACAGTGCAAATCACCAGGATCCTTTTTACTTTTACCAGAACCATTAAAACATTTGTATAACTATCTTTATTTAACCTGAGGGATATCCTGCAGAGCCGTCAAGGAGATATAAGTACAAGCACTTCCTTCTTGCTATCATTGACCAGTCAAACCAGTTCAGCTGAAGGGATTTGGCTTAGTAAGCAGTCCTGCTGCTCCTGATGGCATCTGTAGAAAGGGTGAGTGAGCTGTAGAGCTTTATATGTCTTCATTATAGGGTGAAGTCTCTTCTTAAATTAAATGAAGCCGTCAGGCTTCATTAGCTCCGGGTTTTCTTGTTGTTATTATTCTAATGCAATTATCACTTTTCTTCAGTCAGCCTTCTGCTTGCCTACTTCCAAATAAACTCTTTCCATCTGGAGAGTATTTTGAGATGGGGAAGGTACAGTGAAGTAGTGGAGCTATTCTCAGCATTGTGTTCTTCCTCTCCTTTTCAACTACCTAGCATGCTATACATGGAAGTAGAAATAAACAAATACACAGCAACCATAAGAGGATCCTCTTCCCTCAAAAAAGATCATGCACAGGAAGAGTGTTGAGTGTCTGTCTAAGCATATGCAAAGGGAGAAAGGATCATGTATTGATACATAAATCCCTGCAGTTCTTTGCTTCAAAAAAGCAGCATTAAGAACTGAGGAATCACCCAGTCTGCTCTCACATGACAAGACATGTTTCTTCAGCAGGAAGTAGTTCTTGGGCATAATGAAATACCTGCTGACTGCAGGGAGTAAGAAAGGCTCAGTCACGATGGGTACATCTATTTGTGCATCCAAGCCCTGTGCAGAGATTCCCAAGCTGACAAGGTGCTTTGCTCAGGCTAATTAGCCCCGCTTCTCTCCTTACATCTTCTCTGGTTATGCTAATTAGACTGAGCAGGGTGCTGCCTGGCACTGGTGAGAGTGGAACAAGTGTGTCTGTGCAGCCTTGCCCTGCAGTGTACCCTCTGAATGCCTGAGCCTGCTCAGTGCAAACCCATGAGTCTGTGCCAGCGACTGTGCAGCCAGCACAGGTATTGCCTGCAGTTTTACTGTACGTGCTGTCAAGCATCACTCAGCCTTGGGTGGCTTGTTGGGACTGCAGTGAAGGTACTTAGTGGTAGGGAAGATCTCGAGCAGCTCATAGCCTGTAGCCTCGTTGCTCTCATAAAAACACATCCTGGTGGATGTCTTTGGTTCTGCTCTGTTGCATGGGAATGCATGTGAATGTTGCATTCTGTTGCATGTGAATAACTTTCCTGGTTGTGAAGGTGGTGGTGGTGAGGAAGTTGAGGGCATTGTGTGAGGGGACAGAAGTACCACGGCAGACAACGAGAAATGGTGAAACTCAGGAATAAAAGTGCAAAGGACTTCGACTTTCTGCTTTTTATCCTTTTTATATGTGCAGGGCTGGCACATTGAATTAGATCGTGAAACCTTGCTAATTAGCTGTTCTTTTCCCACTCCACCTCTCCGTTCTTCCTTCCCAGGATGAAGTGAGTGCAGGGATAGGTGACTTCCATAATTTGGTACTTTAACATTCAATTCCAGCTAAGTTTTCTATCAAATATTTTTTCAAAGACATTGAGTAAGCTTACAGAAAATCGGTTTTAAAAGAAACAATAAAAAAAGACCTTTTCAATCCAAAAATGACAACAAATCAAACTGTTTTCACTCATTATAGTAGAAGTGGCTTTTTACTCCCTGACTGTTCTTCATCTGACTGGCACTTTCCTGGGAGATGCGATTGAGAGCAAATGCGTATGTATACACACATGCACGCATCCCTATCTATATATACATTGATCTGAGAGAGCCTGGGAATGGAAAAGCAAGTGCAAAAACATATGCTGGGTTTGGCAAGTTGGTCCTTTTAGTTGCACAGTTTCCTGATTTTCTTCGTTTAAAAGGTGCGTTAATGTTCTGTGTATGATGTTCTGAAGTGTGATACTTGGATCTCGTCAAAAGATGGATGTTCATGTTTCATTCCATGTTGTGAAATAGTAGTCCTCAAAATATCATGTCAAGCCATGAATAAATAGCTGTGCTGTATTATTTTGGGGAGTTGCAGTTTCTAAGACAGTCAGTGTGATCTCAACCATTAAGTGAGTAGAAAGTGTTTTGGAAAACTAGAAAGAGCTTTGTTGACTGAAATGGCTGGGTCAGAGCTGAAAAGGAAGAGTTGGCTGTTTTAAAACATAGCAGACATTTTAGACATTCTTATCAAGATGCTTCAGTAAAGCAGTTGTGTGAAAGACTGATAAGGGAATCTGCAATAGCAGTCCTCATCATTTAAAGTGCCCAAACTTGGCACATTCTGTGGCAATGTAAAATAGCAATAAATATAAATCTCATGTTCTGGAATTCCCGGGTCTCCTTATTAGCAGATCAGTGTGTAAACACTGGCTCAGTGTGTCTAGTACTAGAGGGTTGTGTTTTGTTCCTGCAAACGGATGTGTGCTGGCTCTGCACCCCCTGGCGCATGTATTAGACAGAGTAGATTCAGAATGAGCTGTACTCCACATTTTCTAGAGGACGTCTGTTTTGTATAAACCACACATGAAATCAGTGTGTACATAATTTTTCACTGCAGTGCAGGTATTTCACCAGTTTTAAATCATGATTTAGTTAGTGGTTTCAGTCGAGCTGCCTAGTAAGAGCTTGCCAGGAGCATCATAACAGGACAACTCAGTCAGAATTCCAGATTTAATGCTGCTCCTTGGTCAGGTTGGGACTGGCAGCTTTCATTTGCTCCCAGATCTGCACCAATTAAGTGCATAAAAATGGTTTGAAAGAGCAGGGAGACCTTTGTTCACAGAAATTACTGCACTGAAATTTGAAGTGAGAAACAGCAGGGGAAAGGGCACTGGATTTCCAGTGGCAGGGGACAAATACCAGTGTTTGCACCCCATGGCCCCCATTGTAGACTTGAAGTAGCTGATTTTTCTCTTGCAAGCTTGAGCCCTAAGCCTGCTTGTTAACTTGTGCATGATTTTAAGGCTGTCTGGCATGTCAGGGCTGGAGCCTTGAAGCAGTAGGGAATGGTGTTTATCCTCGGTCAAAGAGGGAAGCCACCATGCCAACACAAACCCAGTTGTCTGATGAGACCAATGCTAAAGGTAACATGTAAAGCACTGGAGATTGCTTCTTTGGGAGAGCAATTGAAAGCAGGATAAATGGTCCTTAATTGAATTATAATTGTCATTTTAAGGCTTATGACAATGCACTTAAGCTCAATGAAGGCATTTCTATTTACATGTTCCTTCAAGACTTCAAAATGCTGCAAAGAGCACAACAAACTGTTTGATTGTGGTTGTGCAAAGCTGGCATTACCAGTGTAGCTGCAACTGAAATTGCACTCAGATGAGTTTGGTCTCGGTGCCTGTATTGTGCTGGAAAACCCAAGTGATTTGGTTTAGAAAAAAATTGTCATATTAAAGCGTCTCTTCTTTGTTTTATGGGGTTTTTTTTTGTACTTTCCATTTCTGTTTTGGCAAAGATGGTGTGGGGGATGTGGAGTTGCAGATTGATGATTGTTTGTCTGTAAACCGTCTTACTGGAACAGAGACTGTAGGAGGCTTTCTCATGGCTCTTAGTCAGACCACTGCCTTATCTAAACAGTGTGTGACCCTCAAAATGCTACGTGGCTCTAACGCAGCCTACCTGCCTGATCAGAGTGGATATGGACATGTTTGTAGCAGAGTGAGAGGAGCATTCATTTGGGCAACATTCCCATGTGTTCTTAAGTCTTTCCTTTCTGACAGAATCCTTTCTCTTGATTTATTTTAATCCAGTTTGAAGGTGGTCCAGGAAGTAGAATTTGATACCTCGATAGGGGAGGTCACAAAATGAGGGCAAGGCTATGTCCTGACATCACAACATGGTACTTCTTTTGATATTGCATTAATATGCAATAACTTGTAGTGGTAGCAATGCAGCAAATCAAAACACTGCAAAACCTTTCAGCTCAGGCAGCAATTGTCACCAGAAATGCAATTGCCTGTGGGGACCATCGGTCTTAAGACTAGTCATAGCAGCAGTGTGGGACAGTTTATGGAATACAGTTTGAGGCCTTTCCAGCCCATGGATGTCAGACAGGCTAGCAGCAGGTAAGAGACTCATGGCAGAGGTCAAGACTTCTTGGGCATTACTTGACTTCAGTTTTATGGTGGAATAGGAAAGAAGTTGTATCCTTGATCTTTACCTGAAAACAGTAAGGAGGAGATACAGGGAAGGATATGCAATTAGAGAAATAAACCAAAAATTTGTGTTGCACTTCCATATCACTTCCTGCAGTAAAAAGTAAATTCAATAATCGCAGTCTTCTTATTTTCTAATTTTTTTTTAGATTTACCTTATAATGATAGGAGCATTCTTCAGAATTAATTCTGATATGAATAATTTGAAACCTAAGGGATAAGATAAGGGATATTTTCAAAATAAATAAGGAATCATTTATGTTATTCTTGAACACCTACCAATTACTTTATGCTTTTACATGCAAAGGGAACAAAGGAAAATGGTAGAATTCAGCTTTGGGAAAGTTTGGTTTAATAGTGCTACACATGGCTGGATTTGAAGAGCAGAGGAAACATTATGGGTTTTTTAAGAGTGGAGCCCCCAGGAGTTTGAGAAGACACCTGATCAGAAAGCTGGAGTTTCAGATCCCACCTTCTCTCTTGTTCAGTCTTCTTTGGGATTCTGCTTTCGTTCTTAATTTATGCAATCACACAGTCATTTTTGTCTTATGTTACCTTTTCATTAAATGCATCTACAGTTTGAGTGCACTGAACCTGTTAGAGGCTGATATTGCCTTTTGGACAGAGAATTGCATTTCATGGTTTTTATATCTTTGTAACTTTTTCGTCTCTGTCCTGTCTGCAGTGGGAATAGTTGGTGTTTAGATATATATTAGCTTCTGCAGCCCTTTCCTCCTGTGCAGTTTGGGATGACTTCACTGGTAAGGCACTGACTTGCAGTCAAAAGACACAGTGGCAGAGCCAGGAGGAACAGTTATCTGATGGGTGACTTGAGACATGTCATGACCAGTCAGTGCTGCAGCCATAAAATGCAGATAGTGATAATGATATCACTCCTTGGTAAAACATTATGAAATGTTTTCATGAGTATTTCTACTCCAGAGCCTGGGTGTTTTTAGTCTGGATTCCAAGGACATGAGGTGTGTGTGGTGGTGATGATGCCTGTTTGTCCATCCCCATTTCTTTCCCCGCTCCGCTCCCCATAATGTTGTCCTGGCTACTTCCCACGAATTGCTGCAGGAAGCAAAAGTCTCAAAGGCAAACTCCTACAATTGTTTTTGTTGTTGCTAAATTCAACAGGCAGGGGAGGTAGGAGGCACGAGCTACTGCTGGCATTGAGGGGAAAGGGACAGGCAGGCTCTGCCCTTGGCAGCTCTCCTTGATTGGTGGCCGGCAGTGAGTGCCACCTCTGCATTCAGAGGACTGTGGCAGCCCTTGCCCAGGTGCCAGGCCAGCATGGCAGATGTGGAGCAAGGCTGCGTTGTTGAAGAACACCAGAGAGAAGATGGTGCAGAGATGGATAAATGCAGAGGGATAGCAGAGCACTAATCCTACTCTCATTTGGGAAGTGTTGTTAGAAGGGCTCTAGCTAAATTTGCTGTTCAAAATCCTGGAGGTGTTTTTGTTTCTGGCTGCTTGAAACATGACTTTCTCATGTTCCTGGGATGTTTTCACTCTTCTGTACGGTGCTGGGTTCCTCTGCCACAAGGAGCTCTGAATCTTCCCTAAAACTTTCGGCAAAGCTCTTGTGCTCCTTCCCCTTCAGGCTGTTCACATTTTACTTCTGCAGTGAATGCAAATTGAGAGCTACCCTCTTTCCTTGTAACTGTGAAACTTTTCCCCATGTACACCAAGTGCAAGAGCCTTCCTGTTCTCATGAAAAAAGTTCTCTCTTTGTCCTTAATATACATATTTAATGTCTGGCACTTTTCAATGACTTCTGAGTTTCTCCCTTGCACAGCTCTGTTTGTGCCTCTAGAGCGCTGGCCTTTTTCTGCACAAGCCCTCTCACTTACTTGGCACAGCACTCTAGTTTTGTATTGTTCTGTACATTGGAGGCAGCTACATGGTAGTAGTACATTCATAGGGATGCAAATTTATTATCTCTTGTTTAGTAACTCACTGGAGCACGTTTATCTTGTACGCTTGAGTGCTGTTTTTAAATAATACTGTATATACAATAGATAGATTTAAAGTTGACTAACCAAGAAAACATCCTCAAGGCTGAAAGAATCAGTGTGAAAGATATGCAAGAGTTGCAGGCTGGTTTTTAGCACTGCTTTGTGTCTGGCAGGTTGACGTACATGGCTGTAGCAGTTAGATGTCTCATTTATGCACCCAGATAAATCCAGGGGAGTTTAAAGCAATCAGATTAATCTTGTGCCCTGGAAGAACAAGTTTAGCCTTTGCAAGAGAGATTTCCTGATTGTTGGTGGTTTTTTTTTTTTTTAAATAAGGAATGTTTGCAGAAGCATCCTTTCACTGGGAAAAAAGGGACAGGTAAACAAGTAGCCAACTGACCACAGGCTCTGTGGCTTCTACAAAGGCAGTTACAGGAAGACCAAGACTCTTAAGCTACCTTCATTCAGATCAGTTGTTTTCAAAAATGTTAGTTTAGGTAGGTTAAGAGTTCAGTTGCTTTGAAATGGAAAAGCCATGACCAGGAAGGAACATGATTGGAAAAGTACTGTAGCTTAAAGTCAGCTTTCAAGTCTTCAAGTCTTTTTGTTGCCTTGATAGACTTAAGGTTAGGCTTTCAGCAAAGAAAGTCAAGATCAGATGTGTGTCGGAAATAATTTTCAGGGGTTATTTAAATGTGACATACTTCTTTGCCATTTTAATAAGAAACTCTTGTGTTGAACTTACTATTAGTGGTGTGGCTTTAGGTTTGTAGTCAAAGCCATTTTGGCTGTGCATTTGAGTACATAAATTTAACAAAAGGACTCTCTAAAGCAAAGAAGTCATAACGTGCGTGTGTATGTTTGTGTGGAGAGTGGAGGTTTCAGACAATGTGTACCTTGGCTTCCAAATCCACCTATCTTTGCAGTAATTTTGGATGGCAGTGTATAGTAGCCTGGACTGTTGTACAGTGAACAGACTAATTAGTCCAGGAAAGACACCTCTAACTTCTGGTTGAAAATCAAAGGCAGTTTGCAACCTGCAAATAGCGTCTGAATCTGTTTCAGATCTTTGTCTATTAGCTTGTCTATCATTATTTTTGCTTTATTTTCAAGTACTTCTTGTTTGCATTGAAGTAAGAGGTGCAGAAGACCTATTTGTGAGTGTCATGTCTGTTTTCCTGACAGGATGGGACAGGTCACTGCAATGCATTTTTAAGGTGTTTGCCTTACTAAGTTCCCAGTGTCCAGACCTCATGGCTTCCTCCACTTCCATCAAGGACTTGTTAAAAAGTCTTACAAGATTCAGCCAAATCTTCACTTTTAAAAAATTGCCTTAAGGTGTCTTAAATTGCCCAAGACTCCATGTTATATAATTCTGTCTAACTCACTTGTGATGTTGGATATAACACTAGGAGTGGAATCAGCAGTAATGGGATACTGGTAATCAACTGTTCCTTCATTGCATACTTGGAGATTCTCCTGAGAAGCTGCCCACATGATATGTCAAACACAAAGGCAGAAAAAATGTGCTCTGGACAGGCACTGAAACTCTGAGAAGTTTGGGTTTATCTGAAGCAATGTGACTGAGCCTTTTTTGTATTGGCTGATTGAAGTGCTGTTGCTGCACTTCAGAATTTCTGAAGGGCTCATTTCATCGCTCTGCCTTTAATTTCCTTCTACTGCTCTCAGTTCTTTCTTATTTTACTGTCAGTGCTATATGCTCTCGCAACACTAAGTATTCATTTCTTCCTTTTCATTTCCACAGTAGATGGTGTAGTCACATCCCACATGGCTCTGCCATCTGGAACAGCTTCCCTGACTCATATTACTTTCAAGTTTCAACTTTATCCTTGGCCTCTATGTGATAATCTTCCTTCTAATAAAACAATCACATCTTGTGCCCAGAGGCTTTCAGTTCTTCTCTGTTCAGTCTTCTTCCTCAAGACATGTAGCTCTTGCCTACCCTTTGATACACAACGTATAATGTGATCTGTACTTATGAGACATGAAAGACCTATTTTAGAGACACCTAATGCATAGTTGTGTCTAATTCTTCTTCAAGACAGCATTTCAGGGCACACTTACCTTTTTAACACCTTCCTGACCTTTTGATTGCAGTTGGCTTTACTGATTGAAAGTTAGGTACATGTCTAAGTACTGTGAATATAATAAAGCCTCAATTGTGAAACGTGGTTTTTTTATTTTAATTTTTTTAAAAATCAACTAAATCATGTTGCATAGTTGCATAGTCTGAAAATAATAAAAGATCCAACAGAGAAGATTTCATATCTGATACTACATCTCCTTAAGTCTCGTCTTGAAAAAATTAAACATGCTGTAAAATCAAACAAGAGTATAATTTTCAGACTGTTGACTCAAAACATTTTCTGCTGCACACCCAGGTTTTCAGTAGTTGACATAGTATGTAGTTTTTCCAAATTAAGGAAGTCTCATACTTTGTGGGATTCCATAGTACAACTGCTGAGCTGCAATACTTGCATGAAAAATGGCTCTTAGTTTATTGAGTGGGTGGACACAACTTGAAGTGCTACTGCTTTTCACCTAGTGGCTCCCTTGAAGCTTCCATGAGATGAGGGGAAGATACAGCTAATAGCTGCTGTGCTTGGGCACCACACAGTCCTGCCTTTGTTAGCAGTTCACTGACAGGAATTGCTGTAAGAGCAGTGGAGGGGCTCATCTGTGTGTTTTTGAGCACTAGATGTGATCTGTCTCAGACTCAGCGTGAGTTCATGGAAGATCTACTCTGACTTCTGTTCCAGATTGTGAGGCTTGGGTGTGGGACACCACAGACAACCACTCATTTCTGAAATAAATGAAAGCTCATTTGCAAGGTCCTACCCACTTGCCCCCATCCTTACCCCTTTCTCACTATTTGCTCCTTCTTTCCAGGCAGAAGGTCTGTCCAGAGGGGACACACAGGAGCACACATCCTTTCCAATTCATAGAAAGTGAGGAACAGGGAACAATGCTTGGCTTAATAATAGCTCTTTAAAGAGGCTCATTTAAAATCCAACTGGCACTGAAATTGGCCGTCCTTGGGGAGAATGCCTCACCATCAGTGTGTTTCCCACCAAAACCAAGAAGGGGCAATGCATTCCTGCTCACCTGTGGGAGTAAAACTGGAGTGTCTGAGTTGCATCTTAGGAAGTCACAAGGCAAAGTGGCTTAGGCCGCTGTTGCAGCCCACAAAAGCAAAGCTGCCAATTAATTTATTATAAGAACCTGCATGATGTCACCATGGCCTAACTTTGGGCAAATCACTACAAGGAAGAGAGTGGTAGCATAGCCTGCAGAGTGCTTGTGTATGCTTCTCAAGGGTTTTTTGTTTGTTTTCATTTGGTTTAGGTTTTTTTTTCACTTGGTTTGCTGTCCCTGCCTAAGCATACAGTTCCATTTCTTGCTGTTTCAATAATTCTCTCCTTGCTCTGGATCACTGGGAAATTATGCAGTAACTTCTCTTTTGCTTCTGGAGTGATGACACTGGCAGTGTTGTAACACGAGAACGTTTTTGAAACCTGAGTGTGGGCATATGATTGTCAAAGTTGAGGGGTTTAAATATAGAATTTGAACCACACTGTTTCCTTTATGAGAGATTTGCTTTGTCCTCCATAAAATGAGGAAAGTAACCAAAGACTGTGTGATGCTTAGACTCGCATGAATCTGTATTTTTTTGCCTCTCTTAAATGCTCAGTGAAGAACCTTCCTCTGGGTGGCAGTGGAAATACCAGTGCAAGTAGAAAAGATTCATGTGTTCCTTTTCCCATTCATCACAGCTCTTGGAGATTTTTGTGGAAAATTCACCCCTGAGGACCAAACTAAACTTAGATTATGGGATTAATCCAACCTGAAGCACTGTTTTGGGGAATTTCTGAAAAGTCCCTTGTTCCCAGTGAAATCTCTTTTTTACTCTGCTTCCTATTTTGCAGAAAGCATATTCCTCACACCAGCGTTGCCATGCTTGTCAGTTCAGCAAATGTTTCCTTGGCATTGCATTTGCTGTTTTTGAACCATGAAATGCTTTTAGGTAAAGTTATCATAATACAAACTGAAAATTGACAGGCTGAATAGTTGTGGTTAGTATGTGCTATAGTGGTGATGACATGGGAAAATATGTTGTTTTTCTCCAGATGACTGTTTGAGGTTAGTTCTAGACCATTTTGTTCATCATGTGCCAGCTAAAATTAAGAGAGTATGGCTTTGAAGTAAGCAGGTTAATTTGATTTTTTTTTTAAACCTGATAAAGGCCTGTTGTCACACAATAGATGTTGTTGTTATTTTGGGAATTAAAAAGAACAGAACAAGCCATTAAAAGAAATATAAGGCTAAAAGGACTAAATTCCCCCTTCCAAGAAGTTTGTCTCACTCCATAAACTAACCAAAAGTGTCTCACTCACAGTTCTGGCAAAGGCACAGTGTGGCGTGCAGGGCAAAAGTCGACAGTTCAGAAGCCTCTTCTTCAGCAGAAAGTGGCAGTGTGGAAGGGGGATGGGTAGCAGCAAGCAAAGCTGGTGCTTTCTGCTGGCGGCAGGAGCAGCATTTCACAGACCTGTTCCTTATGTCCCCTTCTGCTATTAACTCCTAGAGTGGTGCAGCATCCTGCCGGGGTGGCAGCTCAGCAGAGCCACGGGTGCCACCTCGCACGCTTCATCAGTGTGGGACAATCTACACGCACCACAAGGTGTCACAGTGCTGAGTCAAGCAGGCAGTGCCCCAAAGGACTACAGGAATACGTGCCCTGTTCATAAGATAGGAGCAGAAAAAGGAGCCATTAGGCAGGAGGGGATGTTTGATGTCTCCATATCTAATGAGAAAAACAAAGGTGACTCAAATGTCACTTTCTTCCCAGACACGTCTTTTTGGTGTGGGCTGTCAGTTCGTTTCAGGAGTGATATGCAAAAAACACTGAATTTGTGTGCGGCTATATCATAGATTCTTTTTCTTTCATCTGCCTCCGTGTCATTTTGTGTTGCAAGGTTGCAGCTGCATGTAAAAGGCTTGACATACTTAATTGAACCTTGAAACGGCTCCAATGAACTGCAGCAGAAAGAGAAGCAAAGTAGAAGGTTAGCAGAAGACTCATTAACCAAACTCACATTTTGAAATAAACTCCTGCAGTTCTGGAAAAGACCTAACTCCATCTGCTACACCAGTGTGTGAGTTTGGTTTAAATTTGTTCCAAGGTCTTTGTAGTGTTTGGGCACGGAAAGACAAGTTACTTGTGGAGGAGCAGCAGCTTTAGAGGTGAGTGTGCTTGCTTTCACTCCAGCTGAAAGGCAGGCCTAAAATAAGGCTGTTAGGACAGTCCATTCAAGTGAATTTCTTTATGATGTTCCTATTTTTTCTTTGCTTATGTCTAATCTTAGCTCTTTTGGGGGTGTGAGGAAGACTGAGGAGTGGAGTGTGTTTGCTGACAATCTCCCCTTCTCCTGAGCTGAGAGGCCTCAGGGGGAAGGGGAGAAAGCTAGACCATGCTGACTTTAGCCCCAGCAACCACTAAGGGCATACTGTATGGATGGCTTGTTTCTAAAACACTGCCAAAGAGCCAGAGGAGGAGATGGTCTTCTAATTCTGACAGTGTTCTAATGACTCCTGAAGGCACCATTCCCTTTCTCAGCAATTCTTTTTTCACTCCTTTGTATACTTGGTACTGGCCAATACTCTGAGTAGTTTAATTTTAAGGCCCAACTCAGAGAAGCTCCCATTTTCTCTACTTCTGATGAATTATCATAAAATATTTGAATCTGTTTCACTTAACATGATGATAGCATATTGATTAATATGATAATGTAGTCTGAGCAGTACACTTGTTCAATGAGGTTAAGCATATCAAATAAAAATAAAAAGGCCAACTTAGACAAGTACAGTCAGTTGTTATGATCATCCAAATGGTGACCTTTCAGGCTTGGCATTTGTGCATCCAGAAGTGAAGGCAGGTGGAACAGCTAGCTGCTTCTCTCAGGCAGATATCCTTCAAAGGGTACTTCAAAGTTCACTGCAAGGAAAAAATGTGTTGTTGCACATTGTGTATCTAAAATAAGAGGTGAGATTTTGGCAATTCCCTGGATCAGTTACTGACACGTATCTTTTTTCTTTTCCGAGGCTTTTTACCCCACATGGGATTTTTTTTATTCATTGGATGAGAGTCCTATTTATAAGATAGAAGCAAGCAAACACAGCAGTAGATAAGAGGACTTGCTTGTGTTGATGTGCCTAATAGTGAAAACCAAAGTGACTCAACAATTGCTTTCTTCAGAAATAGGAATATTTTTGGTGAGGGCTGCCAGTGCATGGGGTAGGATGTGGTGGCTTAATGCACCTACATCACTTGTGCCTTTTATTTCCATGGCCTTGCTCCCTGTCTTCGGGGCAAATACTTGCATAAGAGTTTGGTCAAACCACTACCCAGGGACGGGGCATTTTCCTCAAAATTGTGCTGGGAGGAAATTCATGCACACGCAGTGGGATGCCAAGCACAGTGGGATTCCCATCCTGACTGGGGCCTCTGGGCACAATGCTGTCATAAATTTTAAGTAATAATAATACCGTAAAAAGTTAAATAAATGTGTCAAGTTAATTTTATGCTCCCCTCCCCTCAGGCAAATTAGCGTAAATTGAATTTTCTAATAATTAGTCCAAGGAGTTATCACCGAATGGATATACCTGTTTTCTGTGACTTGTGCTAATACATGGATGACAGATTCTGCAAGGAGCAGAAAGGCTCCCAGACTGACCTGTCAGGATCAGCTCCAGTTGTACAGATACTGTATAACTGCATTTGCCATTAATTGGGTTAGTTATAGGCTACATGTGTATTGCCATACAGTTCAGATTTCGGTCACTTACATTTAGAGCCTTACAAAATAATACATTGAACTGTGTGCACTGGGCTTGTTAAACTGTTGTAATAAAGCATTTTACAATTCTAGGCAGCCCTTCCCAAACGTATTGTAGAGCCTATTAACAAACACCTGTCAGGTTCAATTGAAATGTCTGAGTGGTCTGATCTACAGCGTCTGCTGCCGTGGCAGAGAAAGCAGGGCTTGCACAGCCACACCAAGCAGTGTGCCCAGAGATGGGGTATTTGGGAGCTCAAAAGGGGAGCTTCAAAAGAGCTCTCAGCTTGCCTTTCAGCCTGGTGGATTTTGGTAGTAAGTAGTGAGGAAAAAAGAAGGAAAAAATAGGTATGTGTAAGGCAAAGAAGCTCTCCGTTCCCTGTCACTCGGCTGTGACATCAGTCTCAGAGCATTTCAAGCTTTTCATTCTCTTGCTTTTTTCTCCATTTTTTCAAGTGAGAATACAGAAGTGTAAACAGATCTTTTTCTCTGCTGCTGACTTTAATGAGGGCTGGCCCCTGCTACACGTGTGAAAATTTCTTGGCTAGAAGGATCTAATGTTCGTTCTACCGTAGCTTTGGAGATGAAGTCCAAACTCCCTATTTGCTTCTCTTGACAGAGTGCTACTTAGATGTGTTTGCTTCCAGAGACTGAGCTTACAAAAGAGGAGAGAGGGAAAATTAGCCCAATAGCATCTCAGAAATGTTTGCGGAGGGTTATTTGTTTTGTGTTCGGGGATTTTCTCCTTCTCTTTTTTTTTCTTTCTTTTTTTTTTTTTTTTTTTTTTTGAAATCATGAACGCGGAATCCAAGGAGGCTCAGCAATCAGCGTGTTTGAATGCCAGCCAAGACACTAAACTGGCAGCCATCCATTCTGATATCAGTGTGAGTGAAATGTGTACTCAGTAACTGGATTCAGGCCCTTCATAGTTTGCAAGCAAATAGTTCTGCTTTTGCAGATCAGATAAAACGCAGAAAAAGCTGTGCAGCTCTCATATGTAAGAGAGGAGGAGAGTCTGCACCTTTGAAAAGGGGCATTAACATTTCTGTGTCCCAGTAAAAGTTCTGTGCCTTATGTCATCAAGTTGAAGGCTATGTTCTATTTTCAAAAGGCATTTAATTATCTCTTTTAATGTTTTAACCACTAAGTCTGCCTTGCATAAAAGCTGTGAGTACCTCACACTGGTAATAAGCTGTAGGAAAGTGAAGTAAATTGGCATTTTGCAAAAAAGGTTGTACAAACCCAATGGAAAGCTATGCAAATCAGCTATGATACAGCCAAATTTGCATTTTGTCTTGGTTTTAGTGATGATATGCACAGCATGACTTTGGCAGGCTTGCCTCTTGGGATGATGCATGCACTGGTGGTATGACCCTGTAGGGTCAATTTAACAAGTATAATGTTGTGATTTTCCATGCAGTTTCTTTGAACCACCAAGTAATGTGCAGCAATAAATAGTGTCAGAGGAAATCGATTTTTAAGAGTAAATGCATTCAGTAGGAGGAAGAAGTGTTATACAAATCTTTCACTTTGCCAGAAGAACATTGGCAGTTTTGTTTGGTGCTGCTCAGCTTTCCAGAGTAACTCCCTTCTGCTGTCTTGCTTCATTCTTTGTTACTCTTTGCTTGAGGAAATGTCAGGACTTGGAGGTGACACAGAGTTCTTGTGCTCAGATCATTAGAGCAATATACGGGGGAGGGCAGCATGCTGCAGGCAGCTGACGGTGCAGTTTCGCAGCCTTTGCGTTCACTGAACCAATAGTAGCTCTTAAGACCTGTTGTTCTGCCCAGCTCAGAAGGAAGGTGGGAGCATGCTTGAGGTTTCTGGTGATATTAAAACTGTTCTGGGGGGGATGATGTGCAGGCTCTTGGTGCCCTTTGCAGTCTGTTTCATGTTGGGAGAGACATGCAAGCTTTTTAGGTGTTGCAGTAAGGTACCTCTGGAATTACCTTACCTGCCTTTTTCCTCAGGTAAGTTTTGGTTGACTTCAGGAATTCTTCTCCTGTGTCAAACTGAAAAAAACAACTAAAACCCTAAATGAAATTAATTGGAATTTTTGGCATTGGCGTTCACATGCTGCATGCTCTCTCCAGCCAGCTATTTGAACACAAACTTTTTATCTTTTCTGCTGTGGAAATGGACCAAATTAAAAATTCTGTACAGGCTTTATTTGTCACAAGAGTGAATTTGCTGCAGCATCCCTTCCCAGTTGTTTGGAGTTGTGTAACAGTTCCATCCTGAGGGGTGCTGGGCACCCAAAAGAAGTGCAGGGTATTTTGATTTCCTGTGCCATGCCCCTGCATTGCTTAAAGTGAATGAAATGTCAGCCTTTAACCTGCAGTAAGGTTTGGGCTGGAGTCCTACCAGGGCTGCTCAGGAGCTGCCTGATAGAAATATCTCTCTTTAATGCAGTATGTAAGCAGCATTTCTTCTTATGGCAGGGCTTGAGCTGGAGTTGGCTATGTTTTGGTCAAAGCACCTGGTAAAAGGTTGTCCCTAATTCAAGCACAACCTTAAGTAGTCTCTTCCTGTGACCTCAGTGCTCTGTTAGTTTGCCTTTCAGAAGAAGAAGGGAGTTTGGCTGCTTTCAAATAAAGTCTGCCAAAAAAAGAAAAAAAAAAAAAGAAAAACCCAACCAACCAAAAACCCCAAAAGCCCAGCAAGCATCTTCTTTTTCTCTTTTTTTTCCCTTGGCTTCTCTATAAATAGTCAAAACATTTTTCAGAGCAAGTTTAGTTAATGTTTTGCAATGGTGAGTGAACGCTGGGATGCTCCAATATGTTTCATGCTCCTGAATCTCCGAAGATTCTTGAGTGTAATTTAATTTACATTTTTAAATGAGAGGAAGAAAGAGTGCTGTGAAGTCCTATCTGAATTTGGTCATTGACTTTATGAGGAGTCCTTTGAGTGCATTTGGGAACAGTTTGGCTACATAGGATACACATTGAAAGTTTTCTTTTCTTATCCTTACCACATAGACAATCACGTCATTCTTGAAACTAATGCTGCTTTTGCTGTCCACATGCAAGAAATTATGTGAACATCTGTGTAAGCTGCAACACAGAAGAAGACGAATTCTTGGTAGCAGAACTCTTTCATACCCCTGTCTGCACAGGGTCTATGTGCAGCCGTCACCCTTGTTCTCGCACCACACGCTGTCAGTTTCATGTTCCACCACTTCACTAATAACAGCTAATAGAGGGTTATCTTGTTGATTTTATCTTTTTTTTTCTCTCTCTCTCTCTCTCTCTCTCTCTTTTTTCAAGCAGCAAATGTATAGTTTCATTTTGGTAGCTGGTTTTCTCGAGCAAATGGTATCAGACTCGTGTGGGATTTTGTGAGTCATTAGCAGAAATACTGCAGTGGGTGGACTAACCCCTTCAAAGAGTGTTTCCGGGGTGGCAAGGTGCAGGGAAAATAGGGTCATGCCTGTGATTTTTTTTTTTTTTTTTGCATGCACCTTTGGGCATACCCTCTGCAGGGGTGATATCCTTGTTCCATTGGCAGCTGTTGCTGTTTTTTACTGACACTAGAAGGAAGAAAGGTAATGCTGCTCAGAGCGTTTCTCACAGCTGTCCCTGTGTGACAGGATACTGCAGCACAAAACACGTGTTTTGGTTGCAGGGCTGTGTGACACAAGCCTGTGGTGTGAGAAGCCGGGACAGCAACACTTGCAGAAAGCACCCAGAAGAGCACACTTGGTGTCTGTGCTTTAGGTGTCAAGGCTTTAGAATCAGCTTTACTGGCTGGGTTTGTTTCAGTTGAAGATATCAACGCTTCTTCCGAAAGTGTTACTGCCTCTCCACCTACAAAATGTAGCCCTGCTTCCATCCCAAACCTTGTTGGAGAACGCTTTCCTTAAAGTAGGTGCTGTCCCCTCACTTTTAATGGCACAGCCCAGCCCTGTGTATCTGGGCTGTCACCATCAGTCTGGTCTCATTGGAGCAACACATATTCCCAGGAACAGCCCGTGAGTGAGACACTTTTAGAAACATTTGTTGGCCTCATTATGTGTGCAGATTTCTTGTCAAGGAAACCATTCAGGAATAACGTGCAAGACTTTTTCAGAGTCCTGCTGCCTCCCTAACAGAATTACAGGTCTTCAGAGGCCAGCACTAGGCCTGAGCATGTGCTGCTGGGACCCAGAGCACATGGCTTTGTATTAGAACATCACACTGCCAATGTGTTTTCTGTCTGATGAGGTACTAAGGAGATGTGCACGTGTTTGATGTGCTTCATCCAAAATTTAGCAGAGAAATTTCTTATCAGAAGCACATTTGTGTTGGGTAGGGGTTTTCCTGTTAAGTCCTAAAGTATCATCCTGTCCTGTGCACTAAAAAAAAAATTTCCCTTTCCAAGAGACAATCTAAGAGACAATGTGAGAATAATGAAGTTGGAGAGAGGTTGAAGGGGAGCAGCAGAGATCCCTCTCCTTCCGGTGTCCAGTTAATGCTTCTGTTGGAGTGTAGTGCAGTGCTCTGACATGCAGCAAAACTCTGCTTTTATGAGTGATAGCTTGTTGGGCCTATTGCACTCCTAAGCATAATCTATGACAAATAAATATGCGATGGCCTTCTCTGGTTCTTCTTATTGCTTGGCTGCTCTTTCTGCTTCCTCAGTTTGAGAATGTAAAAAAAAAATGAGTAATGTTATTTCAGGCCAGCTCCTGAAGCTTAGAGGAGCCATGGGAAGAGCAGGGTATGTGTAGGTGGCTGCTCTCTCATCTTCCTATGTGAATCCAAAGTGCAGCTTTCTCCTTGAAATTCACCCAGGTGGGCAGTGCTGGCCCCTTGGCTGTTCTCTCTGGACAGAGCTGCACTGATGGCTGCAGAGCTGTAAGGAGCACTGTAAGGAGTAGTGAGCTGGCTCTCGGTGCTGATGAGCCAGGGCAGAGCACCTGGCCAGCATCTCAGCTGCCTCCTCCTGAGCAAGGTGGGCCAACTACAGCCCTTTGTCTGATGCGTGCATGCCCATAAAGAGCTTATTTTATTAGGTTACAGAGTATCTAATTGTGCTGTACTGCTATCCCCACAAAGCATAGCAGCTGTAGCTGTAGGTCCAGACTGAAGCAAGGGAAGGAGGCGATCCCGGTGGTGAGATGGATTCTCCCCTCCACGTTTGGGCAGATGTCATCCCATGTACAGATCTCCCACGTGAATCATGTCAAGCAGCTGCCTGGTGTAAGACCAGACTCTCTTACCCCTACGCCACCCTTGTAGCACCTTTATGCTTCTGGCAGGTCATTCGTGCTGTGGGAAGGGCAGGGCGGGAGTGCAAGGCAGATCCTGTAGCAGGCTGCAGAGGGAAGGTGGTAGATACACACTTGTACATTTGTATTGGTAGATAGATATTTGTACAGCTCCCACTCCCGCATGCTCGATGAGAGGAGCTGAGACACAGCACGAGGAGGCACAGAAGGAGCATCTCCTTGGTGTGCTGCTGCAGCTCGATGGCTTTGGCTGCTTCACCACGTCAGGTTTCTCTGTGGCTGCACCCAGCGGCAATGGCTGGGCAGCAGTTCTGGCATTTCTCCCCTGCCTTGATGTGAGTGGCAGCAAGATGTGGCTGCTGTGGATGGGTGGAGGGAACAGCTGCCAGTCTGCAAAGATTAAAAACTCATTTTCAACGAGCTGCTGGAGCAGGTGTGGGGATTAGCCTGCCATGGCATGGCCATGAAGCGAGCTTGGCTGCAGTCTGCTGGGGCTCCTGTGGGTGAGGAGGAGGTGGTGATTGCCTGCATGCCTGTGCCTAAGATTTGGGAACAGTGTTTGCAAACTGAAGATCGATGGGATAAATCCTCCAGTGCCACCCTAGTTGTGGAGAGCTTGCACACTGAGGTCTGGGGCAGCACCAGCTCTGAGATTGTGGTGGCAGAGAGGTGGTGGCCCACGTGGTCACAGTGGGAGAAGTATTGAAATGACAGCAATGGTAACTGCAAATTGCAGCTTCTTTAGGATGCTGGAGGCAGGGCTGGGCCAAGTATCATCCCAGTCATGGCAGAAACTAGACCTTTGTGGAGTACTGTCCTATCCCTTGTAGTTACACGAGGCTCATGTAGAACTTCCTCAAATGTATTCCTCCAGGTGTATCTCCTTCCCCTTCCTTCCCACCTAGAGATTGAACCTGCTTGGAATCTGAGGCTTTTTTTTAGAAAACAAAATACTAATAACAACAGTAATAATGATGACTTTCTTTTTCTTTGTTCTGAGGATTTTGTGCCTTTGGTGGCTCAGTTCAGGATCTAATACAGTGTCTGAAACTGTGTGGATTCAGATGTGGCAGTATGAGCCTTTCCCCCTCACAGGTATGGACTAACTGCATGGTGTGTATGTATTGTAGACCTGGTTTGTGCCATTTTTGTCTAATCCAAAGCAAATATATGATCCTACATGCTCATTAGGAAGGCACATACATGCGTACACCTTACCTGGCATGTCCTGAACAGGAGTAGGACAGCCCCAGAGCAGTGAGTCTCTTCACTGAGTCCAACAGCACTCTGTTCTGGAGCCAGGAACTTCTCTGATCAGCCTCAGGAGAACATCTCTTGGTCTTACAGCAAAGCATTCCTGGTCTCTGATGCAGAACAGCATTTTATGCACATGCAGACATGTGTTGTCATGTTGCCTTCTGAGTCAGTGCCCTGTTGTAGGGTGGAATATTGCTGCCATGTTTGAATATTATTCTTAACAGGATAGTCAGTTGCTTCGTGCTCAGACGCACAAATGCACATGTGAAAGATTTGCAGAGGCAGGTGGTAGCCTGTATTTTTCTTCTGTTTGCAGTTTTTAAATAAAAAAGAAATATTTTCAAGTTCTACACTGTCAAGAATGTGGGTGTCTGGCTGAATGAAAGAAAAATAAAATAAACTTGCATAATAAATACACTAGTAAATTTGCAATTTCCCAAAAGTGTTAGCATAAATATAACTACTTTGAGGGCTTGGTTTGCTTGGTTGCTTATCTGAGGAAGAGGAGCAGCTTTTGAAGAAAGTTTCCCAGAATGTCTTCCTTGCTAGTTATGTTAATTACTAGCAATGTGCATACTCCAGTTACACAGCACGAAGTGCTACTTTCTGACAGAATCAGATGTGCTTTCTTTTACATCGCATCATGTATCAAGTATGGAGTAAGACTCCAAAGGCCTTGAGACTGTCTGCGTGTGGGGCTTTTTAATATTATTTATTTAATAAGACTACTTACTTTCTTTTTCAGCATTTTAAAAGTTGACTGCCTAGAGGTAGGCACCTGGATTTGTATTTAGGGACTGAAGTAAGCAGGATGGCTTTCAAAGGTCCTGCATACCTGCAGCTCTCAGAGTTAATTAAAGGCAGATGTTCTTTTTGGCAAGTTTGACAGAAACAAGTAGGAGACGCTGGGCACCCAGCACCTTTGAAACACTGGCAGCTCATTCAGATGCCTAAAGATGGAGTTAGGCAGTTAAATTTAGGCACCCAAGTTGGAAAGGTTTTGGCCCCATAATCATAACAATTGCAGTGCCCTCTGTCCTGAGGTGCTGTAGCAGGGATTCATCCAAGAAGGCGGAAGTTGGTACGTGGGAGTGAGCGGGGACAAAGTCTGTGTCTCGCTGCGGTGGAAGCGAGCTCGGCTGCCTGCCTTGTAGCACATGCAAATGAAGGTCAGATGGCTTGACAGTTGGTTATGAAACTAAATAGAAATTATGCAAAATGGGATTGATTTTGCACATATTTTTAGGTTTTGTCTTTTAGGAGCTCGAATCTTTAATTAAAATACCAAAGACAAGGAAAAAAAGTACAGGCAGCAACTGTTATGTTTCACATATATACTGGATGTAAAGTAATAGCCTGCTATGCTCTTTTTTAGGGATCATTTTTATCCCGTTGCAACTGAGAATATAAAGCCATCTTACAACTTGCCAGAAGTGACACCTGCTTTCATACTTCTCAATAATTACTTTAGCTTTGACAGAAAGTACTTGGCAGGGTGCATACAAATTATGACTCGCTTCAGGGTACAAATAATGTCATAATGACTTTAAGAGTTTCTCTTTATGCTCAGGATATTTGCATGTACATGTTTTGTTGGTATGAAACAAGTGAATAGAGCAGAGTTTTGGGTATCTTCTTAATGTGTATTGGATAGTGTAAGCCTACAAAGAGACTAAAAAAAGGCAAATAGGTTTTCAGTGGCTATTTGAGCATGTTTGGATTTTTGGCTCTTTGTTTGCAACTCTGTTATAAAAATGCCCTAGGCAAATGAAAGAAATAAAATTACTTCTAATGCTAGATACTCACTCTAGTTGTGTTACTAGAGAAAAGAACTTGCCTGCAGTTAAGTGGCATCAACCTGCAAAGACTTCTATCCCCCTTCTCTACCTTGCAGCCAATGAATGTTCATTTTAAAGTGCAGTTGAATGTTATATGCATTCTTTTACACATTTTTTATTTCTTCTTGCTGCAATTAAGCATCACTTAATATCACATGAGGTCACACACATCTGAACAAAATCAAGGTCTTCATTGTATATCTGACCCCAAACTATAGCTAGGAAGTTAACCTTCTGCAATGGTTGGTAGTTACTGAATAGCCTTTAAAGTATTCAGGGTTAAATGCTTTAATATATTCTATGTAAAAGCTCATTTTGGGAGAAGGTAGCAGATGCACAGAGGTCAGTGATATACTTGTCCAAAATCAGCCCAGGATATCTGGTGGAGCACAGGTGCACTTCCTTACCAGGGTGACAGAGGAGTTTTACTCTGGGTCCCAAAGGAATTGTGTTTTCATTGTTGTGCTGTTCATCAGCAACATGAAGTTCTAAAAATCTTAGGAGAGGGAATGCTGAATTGGATTTCTCTATTCATATCTGTGACCTGTCTCCCTGACCATTTTTTTTAGCAAAAAGCAGGCGAAGGAGAGAGAGTGAGGGATGGAATTAGTTGCTGTTAAGCAGCTCTCACTGAACTGTTCCTGAAAGTAAGACAAATGATTTCTGAAAACCAGAACATAAAGTTTTAATGGGAGATTCCTTAAAGAACTGGAAGAGGTAGGCATCGAAAAAGATGCGGCTTTTGCGAGACGGAATGAGCAATTGTGGAAAGCAGTTGGGAGTCAGGCAGTTTCTTATCTGAAAAAAAAAAGTATAGTGTGTGACTTCCCCACCTCTGTCAGGGGACTTAAAAAGACAAATGCTTTTTGCTTCCTGCCTGAAAGAAGTTAAGCTCTTTCTATAAAAAGAATGAATTTGGAAAATGTCTGGTGTCTTTCTGTATGCGTGCATATTAGTTCCATGTCTTTTATCAGGCAGCACTTCAAGAGATACAAAGTTCATATGTGTGTGGGTCTTTCATTACCAGAAAGACTTTGGCAGATTGCAGAGAATTCAGACAGCTGCAACAAAAGTGATTAATGGACTAGAGAGGAAAAGAAAGATTAAGAATTAAACACATACGGTTTGTCTCAGTGAAAGACAAAGAGGGTGAAGGAAGAGAGTGATGTTAAAACTACCAGTGCTGACCTGAGGAGTTATAAATATCTGAATTTGAAAAACTGTTTTGGGTGGTCCTATGACTAGGGGTAGTGGGATAAATTTTAGTGCAGACAGTGTAGGCTGAAATCCAGAAACACGTCCATCTAGTAAGATCTGTTAGACTGTGGAATAGTCCCTGGTGGGAAGGGGTGGAAGCTACGTCACTCGTGTAATTTGATCTACACTGAACAAAGGACCAGGAGAGGTCATGCGCTGGGCAGGGGTCTGAGCCTCACCTTTAAGGCATCTCTGCCTCCATCGTGTGCTGTCTAGTGGGCGGTGTCAACACTGACAATGTCTGGAAATCACACGGGGGTTTCTAAGAACACTGTATTTTAGCATATATTTGAATAGGGATTTCCTTGCGGAAACACGAAAATCCCTCTCTGTTCAGCTTTATGCCCTGCAACTGTTTCTGCTTGTTGTACAAAACCCAAAAAAACTAATGAAAGAGAGCAGAAGTTGCCTTACTGTAAAACTACCTAGTGATAAACTTTTTTATACTTCACTTGGAACGGGCTCATCAGGCTGTTCTCCTGGGCCGAGGAAGAGCTGTTGGCAAGCTGCACACAGCCATTGCAAGTGAGAATGACTGAGCAGAACAGGCCTGTTTTACTCATTCACTTTTCTGCTGTATCCAAGCAAGTCATAAGTTCTTAAATTCTACTTTTCATGTAGGGGCTTGGTCTCCATAGTTATGTCTCTTGTTTTCTTGGCCATAAAGGTAATTTTCCAGTGCGCAGCTAGAAAGCTGCAATATGTATGATGAAAGCTAGGGACTTAATTTTTTTTTTTTTAAATAAGCCTACTGAGTTTTTTCTGTCACTTATGTTTCCAGCACAATATCCTTCACAGCTTTTACTTGCCATTAGGTTCTCTTTAAAACAATGACATGGAAATGTTTATCTCCCCCTCCCCAGGCTGCTGCGGGATTTTAGATTGCTGATTCTTTACTCTCTTTGCCAATACGTAGCGAATCTAAGGAGAAAAATCTTTCACTTCCTTCAGCTCAAGTCCGTGCTACAAAGTTTTAGGGAGAGGAGAGTCTGTGGCTGAGGTGCCTGTTCACCTGAAACTTGCACAGGTTGCATTCTCAGGTGCTTCCTGAGGAGAAGGTCAGGGAGCGGGCACACGTGCCTGTATAGAGCTCCCAGTGCAGAGCTCTGCTCTGGTGTGTGGACCAGGCGTTTAGCATCCTGCATCTGCAGCTGCCTGGTGTTTCAATGCTGTGTTTCCTCTTTCCAAGAGCTCCCCGAGTGAGGAAGAGGATTTGTGTGGCTCCATACAGGTTTAAATGCTACAGCTGGGTTTTGTACTTTTCCAAGTCTCAGAAAAGCAAGGTTAATGATTTTCTGCTGCCTGAAATACCAGAACACAGATGAGGTGCATGACAGAATATATATCAAGGTATTGTCAAAACATTTATTTCCTTAGCTGGAAGTATTGATCATGAAAACCATATTCTTTTACAATTACCTTATTTCCCTATATTAAATGACTGATATGGACTATATTTAATCAATTTGTGTGATGGTGGTGAACCAGTGTAGCAGTTGGTCACTCTGCACATGGTCTTCTGCTTCTGGCTGGCTGACTGCTTACAACAACCCAAAAATAGGGTTTGCCTGCTGCTCAAGGTTTTCAAGGTTTATTTTGTCACTTAGTAATACACTGGGCTTTGGTTGCCTGATTTACTCATTTTTTTATCAGCATTTGTCAACACTGAGTAATGCCTGCAAATAATGAACCATGCTTCTGCTTGTTAATGTGCTTTTGTTGTTTTCATTGTTTGTAAGCCTGTTTCAAAGGAGCAGTCGGGGTCATCTCTCAGACATCATTGTATCTTCCTAAATGTATGCTTGTAGAAAACAAAGATGGTTCAAAATGGTGGTGAACCTTTTGAATTAAAGGCCATGGTTGAGATCTGCAAAGAAAGCAGTGATTTTTTGACCATATTTGTGAGGTTTTCTTTGCCTTTTATTTGTTTTTAAATTTCATTTTGCGATCAAGAAGCAGCTGAATCACAACAGTGGTAAAGAATGGTAGAAACAGGAGCTGTGTTTCTGCTAAATCCTGTAGAATTCAACAGAAAGGATGATCCTCTCTATATTATCTTTGAGATTTTCTGTAAGCAGACTTGCTGGACTCAGATTCTGAGATACTTTCTAAATGATCCTCTCTGTCATTACAGTTAGATCTCAGAAGAATTATGCTGGTTTTGGCTGGGATAGAGGCTCATACGAAGCTATATTTTGGATTTGTGCTGAACACAGGGTTGGTAACAGAGGGATGTTTTCATTACTCCTGACCAGGGCTTGCATTGTGTCAGGGCCTTTTCTGCTCCTCACACCTCCTCACCACCCAGTGGGCTGGGGGTGCACAAGGAGCTGGGAGGTGACACAGCCAGGACAGCTGACCCCAGCTGACCCAAGGGATATTCCAGACCATACTGCATCAAACTCAGCATATAAAGCTGGGGGGAAAAGGAGGAAGGGAGGGACATTCAGAGTGATGGCATTTGTCTTTCCAAGTCACCGTTATGTATGATGGAGCCCTGCTTTCCTGGCTGAACACATGCCTGCTGATGGGAAGTGGTGAATGAATTCCTTGTTTAACTTGGCTTTTGCTTTACCTGGTAAGCTGTCTTTATCTCAACCCACGAGTTTTCTCACTTTTATCCTTCCCATTTTCTCCCCTATCCCACCAGAGGAAAGAGACCGAGTGGGTCTGGTGCTTAATTGCCAGCTGAAGTTAAACCACAACAGAATATTCTATGAAATGCCTGTCTTCCCCATCCTTTGGTATACTAATTTTAACCTAATGACTCAACTGCACCGCTGCCTTCCTCAGCAGCCCTTTCTGTGGCTCATGCTTAACTTTGTCTTTGGAAGCCATCTTCTGAATGAGTGAATTTTTTAGGGTATGACAAGACTTTTGTTTGCTCAGTGAAACTAATTCCTCAGATGGAGAAATCATTTAACTGGAAAGAGTGGTTTTGAAGGGTTGTGGGGTAGTAGCTACCTGTTACCGCTGCCCTTCTTGCTCCTCTAGTGCCACTTTCTTCTTCCTGTGGAATTAGATGAGGATTTCAGCATTGCTGACAGCAGAACTGGAAGGCCAAGATCCTGTTTTTTTCCCCTTCAAGGGCTAAACAGAGAGTCTTGTCCTCCTCCAGAGGGGGAGTGAGAAGTGAGATGTTCACTCTCACCAGCTATCTTGGCTGCGTGGGCACAATTCAGCCAGGGACATTTTG
The DNA here is from genome assembly GCF_052056855.1 of Sturnus vulgaris. Taxonomy (NCBI): domain Eukaryota; kingdom Metazoa; phylum Chordata; class Aves; order Passeriformes; family Sturnidae; genus Sturnus; species Sturnus vulgaris. Next base: position 68,770,620 of record NC_142243.1, on the reverse strand, counting down.
CTGGTGTGTCTGCTTGTACTGACTGCTGGGATGGCTCCACCTGGCCTTGCCCAGCAGCAGAGGAGTTTGTATTTTCTGGCTTCCTGCAGCTCCCTGCTGAAGCCTTTCTACATAGGCACATTGTCTAGGACTGCCTCTGTTCATCGTCCATGCAGGTATGGGATTGTACGAAAGTAGAGAGCAACTCTTCAGCAGTGTAACTCATCCTGCTTGATCTAGGGATTTGAGTCCTGCCCTTCAAAGGCATTTGTGTGGACAGGCTGGGGCTTGTACCTGCCCAGCAGTACATCAGTTTGGTGAACAGGGATTTTTCAGCAACTAAGGCAGACTGAAAGAAGATGCAGTTTTGAAGAGGATAGAGAGCTCACCTTTAACTTTTCATAGAGGGAGTTGTGCCTGGCTCCTTTTTCTGAAATACCTTGGTCTCCGGAGGAGTGAGTCTGACATTCTTCTCAGCTGAGAGTTACTTAAAATAGATAACATTAAAAGAGCAAGAAAGATACTTGGAGAAAAATTGCTTATATTTTGCTAACAAACCACAGTGTTCAAGGGATTGGTTTGTAGATCTGGGTAAGCACACAAAAATTAAAAAGCACTAGAAAAATTTCAGCAGCTCAGCAGAATATTCAGAGATGCCCTCACAGATCTAGGAGGCAGAGGAAGTGAGCAACAGACAACTCAGAGCTCGTCCTGACATTTGCGGGTGGCGCATCAGTGGGTCTGGGTTGTAATTGTAAAGGTAAATGGGACAGCGATACGGATGAGGTGGCACTAAGTGTAGAGCAAGTCAGCCTCACATGGCAGCAGCTCCCTTTAGGGCTCATCAGGTGTGCCAAGTGTGAGATGAGCATCTTGGATGAGATATAAATGGCTCAGTGGTAAGTGTACTTCAGGAGTAAAGAGCAGGCACCAAAAGGTTACAGGAGAATCAGGTAGAAACAGAAGGAGCCGAGGGATGATCATGAGGGGTAGAATTGTGCAGCAGAGGGAGAACCCTGCACACTAGGCTCAAGATGAATAAAAACACATCTTCATATGAGAAACAGTCTGCCTTTTACATGTGCACATATTAACACATCTGTAATTACCAGCAGACTCGCCTCAAAGTGGTGTTACTTTTACTTTCATCACACTTGAGTATTCACATTTGTGAGATGAGCTGGAGTGTTCTTCAGTGTTTCCTGACACAAGTGTGTACTGAAGACTGCTTCCACCTTCCAGTAGTGTAACTGGGATTTCTTTGCACACCTGAGGGCAGACTTCCTTCCCTGTAGGAACAACTTTTCTAATAGAAAACTTTGCATGTGTTCTTATGTAACAGTGTATGTGTGCGGTATCGTCAAATTACTTTTTGTTTTTATATTTTTTCAGCAAGTTTCAGAGTTAATTTTTCAAGCTTCAGTGAACACTGAAAAGCTGTTAAGGTAGAAAGTTTGAAATTTGTGGATTTCAGATGTGTTTTTTCTTGTGTTTTTCGTCTTAACCCAGTGAAAAAGTGAAAACTGTATTTTTCTGTAGGAAAATGAATAATTCAGTTCCTGTGTTTGCTTCAGAAAAGAAACAAATGCTTCTGAACATCTGAGAGGGGGCTTCTTTAAGCATTTAAAAAGCTGGAGGTGAAATGATTAATGTAGGCACCATCTTGTAGCTGTGGCATCAGCAGATCTCCCCTTATAGTATCACTAGGAGCTTGTTTGATGCAGTATGAAGGAGAGAGTAGTGTTGTGCAAGTGACTTTCACAGAAAAGGAGATGATGTGTGTAGTTCATCCCAGCTCAGTCCTGCCTGAGTTCAGCAACAGCAGAAATCAGCAGAGTTTGATGTCTATTTCTTTCTGGGTTTGATTCTGGGTCTGTTTCCAGGTTGTTTTTACTGGTTTGAGTGTTACTGGAGCTGCTTTCCAGTATAGAAGGGGGAGGGCAAGGAGCATGCCCACCCTCATATGTGTTCCCAAAGTGAGTAAAAAAGTCAGGCTTTTGGTATATTGTGACAGACTGAACCAGACCAGCATCTCTGGCTCCCCACCTGTGGCAGCACAACAAAAAGGGGTAATAAAAAATCTGTCCCAGTCTGTTCTCTCACAGGAGCACAGTCTGCAGCCCCTGATAGGGAAAAAAAAAATCACCTGGCTGAACAGAGCCAATGCCAGCCTGACCTATCCACGTGACTGGGAAGGGTGCCTCAGGATTGAGAAGGAGGGAGCATGTTTTACCCCTGGCTGCAGTTTAAAATCATTTATCTTTGGCTCGAATGTAAATGGAGTAATCCTCATGGTTTGGCCGCCTGTCCTGCAGGCTCTGTGCATGTGTTGGAGCAGGGAGGGAGGAAATTTGCTCTCTCTTTCTGCGTTTAGTGGAGCTGCCTGGGAGACATCTGCCTGCTGCTCCACAGAGGGCTGGTTAGTGCCTGGTGCCGGGCGTGCAGCCCAGCACAGGGGTGTGTCCCTGGGCACCCCTCTGCTACATGGCCTTTCGGGGGATACTGGGGAAGGGAGTGGGGAGCAGAGGTGTGCAAATCCACATCTGTTTCAATTCAAAACCCAGTGTTTGCATTTCCTGCCAGGTTGTATTCTGGGCAGTTGCCTGTGTTGTAGTTGCACGCTGTGGAGATGGAGTACCCTTCAGGAGTGTTGGACTGAGTTGCACTCTTCCCCTTTGTGCAGAGTTGCCGGTTTGTTAGCTGCAGATTAGAGACAAAAGCTTTTACAATTAGTTTTTTAATGGGAGAGAAGAGGAGTGATATTGTGACCTGCTTACAAATGTGGTTGAGATCGTCTGGATTTCAGCCCACGCTGGGGAGAGTGAAGTCCTGTTTCCTGTGGATTAGTGCAGAAAACTAGCCCTTGTTATCAATTCTCACCATTTCACAAGCCCAAGTGAGCATGTTCGGGTATTCCCAGGTATTCTATAAGCACACACCTTCCAGTGGTCCAACTAAAAAAATTCCAGATAGCCCGGGGATCTTTTCAGATTCTGATGAAGCTGAGACTTCCTAAGCGCAGTATTTACAAGCCTTTCTGCTAGAGAAGTGGAGGAAGGAGCTTCTTTCCAAGAAAAATGTAGGCTGGGTAATCTGACATCACTCAGAGTCACATCACCCTACACCCACCAGAATTCAAAGATAGAATGGAAATGGCATAATCTGTTCTCACGGTAACACTAATAGTACTGCTCCCGCAGTTCATTGTGCACTGTCCCCACCCGCCATTGCCACAATTAACATTTCTTGTGGTGACTTTGAAAAGTGTTGCCATAACAAGGTTGCTGATCAGCAACTACAAAAATCTTAACGAGGTACCTAATGGAGCTTTTTGTTTCCATTATTTCTGCTTAATATATTCTGAAAAAGTCAGGAGGTTTTAACCTTGCCTTCAGCTGCCGCACCGTGGCATGTTTAATAGAATACCACTTCGTTTGTACTGAAGCTAGCGTACACTAAAAGGGTTTGGAGACCCCTCTAATGTAGTCAGTCAAATCGGTGCCTGAAGCCAAAGAAAACGTATATCTGAACACATGTTTTCAGTCTTGAGCTAAAAAAAATGCACTTCATGTTGAATAGCCTTCTCTAAGTACTGCAGTTAATAAGCCATGTTGTGTTTTTACTGGAAAAGTATGCTTCTAGCCAAGCATTCTTTGCATTTTTCCCAGGATTTAGTCATAAAATCACTTTAGACATATTGCAAGTATGAAATGTGTGCACATTAGATAAAGGGCAGCAATTTTTGTTTTGCTCTAAAGCTCCATGGAAACATTTTTATCACCATCAAGTGCATTATCCCAAGAAGTCTGGCCCCTTTCTTTACCATTAGCATCTATCTGTGTAAGAAGACGCTGAGCGTCAGAGACCCTGCTAACAAACTCCTTGGGGATCGAGCACACAGCACCATCTCCGTCAGTTTGGTGGCACCAAGATCTGACTGCTTTTGCACACAGTCTTAGACTCAGGTATCCAGCACTAATAGCCAGCCAGCATGCAGATGTACATCTCCAATCCTGGCTGCCTAATTCTGCATGCATAAAAAAGCAAGGAACCTGAAGACTTGCTGCACTATTTTAGGCATTATTATTTCAAGAAATGGTTTACGCAAGCGAGAAAAGCCTCTAGCACAGTCGGCAGCCTCAGCCCTTCAAGGCTGTTGCATCTCACAACACACTCTCGCAGCCCCCTCTGGCTGATGCTCGCAGCATCGTTGCTCTGCTCTGGAGCCAGCCTGAAAGTCCTGCTGATGGCTGGAAGAAAACCTCCCCGGGGGCGAGTGGGGCAGAGGAGAGTGAGATTCCTGGAGGGAACCTCTACGAAAGTCAGCAGCAGTGAGGTTTTAAAAGAACAAGTGTATACGTGGTTTTATGTATTGGAATAGAGTGATCTAGCTATCAAACATATGTTCACACATACAGAGTATACAGAGTAATGTGTATATACCACCTCGACGAGCCAATCTGTGTTCTGAGGAGAAGAGATATTTAAAGCAGCTCTGCAAACTTTGTAGCACGGGGAGAGACTAGCTGGGCTTGTCTCTGCAGGGATTTGCAGCAAAGCTGGTCCAATCTGCATTTCTTTGTGTATACAATTTCAGTATCTCTTCATGGGTAGCTATATAAATGCTAGGAAGCAGGCACATGGATGAGGAATATAGAGGAAGGGGAAAAGTCCAAGGGAGAAAGAGGCTTACCCAGCCCAAAACCTAACTTGAACTCCATAAAGATGTCATGGAACAATGAGGTGTGGAAGGAGGTCATTTAAAAGCCATCCCATGGGCCAAGGGAGCACTGTGAGCACTGAATCATCACCATCTCACATCTTCTTTGGGACCACTATCTTTCTGCTCACTACCCGTGGCAGGCAGCTGCCTGCCCAGTTTGAAGAGCCAGCAAGAGCCAGGAGAAAGGCAGGACTGTGTGTGCCTTTGCATGGAGAAGCAGAGAGGATGTAACAGGAGGATGTCTACTTGTTTGGAGTTAGGAAGCCCTACTGTGTACCAGTGGTATACAGTGCTCACCACCTGCCCATACTTTGGGCAGTCATACTTTTCGACAGATGAGTAAAACTTGAGTGCTGTGTTATTAGTTCTTAATCATCCTAGGAAAAGGTTGGCTGATAGGTTTGAAGCCTTTTGCATCTAGCACATTTGTTGGTGACGTTTTTACTACAGTGCAATACGTCAGGGTAAATTTTACAGATGTCTGTGAATCCAGGTTCGTATCACCTGGTTCAGGGGTGTGTGATGGCAAAGTCCACAAAATGTTGTTGAGTATGCAGGATTCATGCAGCGTAAAACAGAAATGTTGGTCCTAATCTGTTCCTTCTGCCCTGGGAGCACCCTGTGAAGGAGCTGCCTCTGTGGTTTTCAGCTGACCAACAGGACTGCACCCCTCTACCCTTGCCTTCCTAGGAAAAAGCTGCTTTCTAAGCCTAGATCCCCTGAAATAGCCCCAAAGAGGAAGAAATGGGACATGGATCATCAGAGAGGAGGCTGGTTCACTTCAGTCATTTCTGCTCCCTCGCATCCTGTCTGGGATGTGTCTGCTGGAGCCTTCTGAAAGAGGGCGACTCTGGAGGGAAGATCTCTTCCTGCTGGCCAGCATACACCCATGGGAGCAAAGTACTAGCAGACGTCAGAATAAGGTATTGAAGGCAAACGTCACAATTACAGCAGGAGTAGTTGGGTGTTCCTTCATGGGATGATATGCTGGAGATACAGTTGTAGGTTTGTGTGTGCTTCACCAGAGATGCTTCACCATGCTGCATTCATTCTGGATCAGACAGGACTGAGGTTTCTCCCATTATAAACAGATCTCTGAATCTCCTTACTAGTTGAGCATCTGAAATATTTGAGCATTTTGCCTTTTTTTGACTACTCGGCAATTTTTTGCATGCATGAACTGTAGCAGCTTTCATAGGGGAGGAACTTTATTTCACTGCTGTCTTTCCAAATGCCCCTTTTTTTATTGTACCTAATCAATCTTGTTGTGTTACTAAGAGCAACACCCCCGTCAGCCAGTCAAAAAGCTGGAAGTCTTACATGGCCTGGTGTGTAGCTGGGCACAAAGCTCCCTTTCATGGCTTCGGCTGGCTGCATTACCAGCCGTGCCGAGATCACAGTCCCGATAAAATGGTGTTGAAAGCACTGAGAGTTTCAGGCTTCGTGCTCTCTGCTGAAGGGATAATTTTAGAATGTTCTTCCCCTTGATAATAGTAATTTTACAGCAATGTAACTGTTGGATTTTAGAGTTAGATCAGTGTAAATGAAGGCAGAACGGATCATTTCTTCTGAGGCAGAGAACAAAACTCTTCACATCAGCAGTTATAAATGTATAAAAAAAATCCAAATGTGCGTACACACACAAAAATCTACATCCTCTTAAGGCAAGACTGTAAATAATTAATATAATAATCTGCTTACAAATTCAATCTCGATATATTAAGTTAGTCAAGATATTACAGATTACTCCTCTTTTTAAAAATCTTGTTTTGCTTCCTATACCTCCATAAATACAGGTAGCTTCCACCTGCATGAAGGACAAGTAAGCATTTTTCCTTCTGGTTTGAGAGCTGCATTTTCAAAAGAATGTTATACCCTTCTTCCAGGTTTCCAAATACGTGTTTCTGTGGCTTTTTTGTTGTTGTTGTTGTTCTATTCAGATTTTTCAGTGTTTCCAGAAAAATAAAATGCGACACCTTGTATCCATATTCCTAGGGGCAATTTTTGCAGCTCTGCAAATAAAGCGCTTTAAGGCATCCTGCAAAGTGATTGTACTAAACAAATGTAGTAAATAATCCTGAAATTGCAATGCTCTCATTTACACTTGAATGGAATTACTTAAATGTGGGATGTCTCTGGTACAAGTGGCTCCAAGTAGCTGTTCGGTTTTGTGTTCTCTAATACAGGCAGCTTTATCATTTGCTTGTATAAAAAGCATGACATTTTGAAAAGGATTTGAATCTCACTTGACTCTGCTGTTCTACGGGTGGTTTGAGTTAAGGACCTAAATAAAGCTGGTCCAATACTCAAAGGTGCTGAACAACTACATCCTCTCTGTAAGTAACAAGTAGATGCAGCTGCCTGGCACATCTGAAAATCAAGTATTTTTTCAGGTTCCTAAAAATGGATTTAGAAGCCTAACTTAAATATAGAGGTTCAAAAATGCTGGTCCACACAAAGTACATTTTTGACAATGAACTGAGCAGAGATGCAGATGTACTCTGATGTTTGTTCAAAGCTACCTGTAGGCCCTTCCTGAAGTACTGCAGGACAGAAAAGGCCTTTGTTAAAATGCTGAATTCACAGAGTTATGAAAATTCATCAGGGGATTTGAGGACCGTCAGTACACAAAATCATTTTCTTTCTTGCAAGCAGAGATCACAAGGTAGAATCCCCAAGTTCTGGTCCTGGCTTTGCTTCTCCAGAATGTAATGATTGCTTATTACATGCACACTTTTGCATCCTGGCTTGCTTATCAAGGTCATCTTACCAGGGTGTACAGACAGAACATGGCTACTACCAGCTGTAGTAAAGAAACCAGGTTGAATTGGGCTTCCTGTACCGTAACCTGGATACAGTATCTAAAATACCCTTGCCGCAGTTTACTCTGTCTGTAAAGGCTTAGCAATTTCTCGGTAGTTGATTTTTTCTTCCCTAATTTCTGGGTTTTTTTTCAGTAGATGAAGGTACAGTAATACAGTACTCTAAAATGTCCCTCTCATGGGCAATTCAGTGAGCATCTCAGAAGGCACTGTATGTCTTTGCATATGAGCTGTGGAGTACCATGTTTGCCAGAAACAAGGTGAGCCAGCTGTCGAGCTGTCTTCACGATCTAGAGAAGTGTTAGATCTGGCAGTGCAATGGTGAAACCTTCTGCTGTCTCGGTGATGTCCACCTCATTCCCTGCTCCTGCTAGAGGCTTGCCTCAGGCTGGAGTCTGTTCCTTATGCATTAAGGCAAGAGTGCTGAGTCCTCCAAAAATTAAGTTTACTAGCGACCATTTATGTTTAAAGGGAGAAGAACAGTGTCTCCTGCTTGCAGCTGCTTGTCAGGCAGCCCTCTGAACTTGTGTTAGATTTATTGCACTTATCTGCGAGCAAACCCTATGCACCAGTGACAGCAGCATTTATGTGCCATTTGCACAGCAGTGAAGTATGAGACAACATGACACTTAAATTAGCATTCTGCTCATTGATAGGTAAGGACAGATGCTGTAGTGTGTAGTAAACCCTTCCTGCATCTGCTGTGTTGTAGGATGCTGTGTGTAGTGTTGTGGTATGGCTGAAGGACCTGTAAAGTCGTACCAGATAACTTTGGTTAGTAGCAGTGGCTTAGCCCACCGTTCCTTTGCGTGTGTGTCATGTTAGTATTTCCAGAGGGAGGAGACCAGGATTAGATCCAGTGGGTGCAGAGATGGACTTCGGGGATGACTGTTTGACACCGATTTCAGGGAAAAGGTCCCCTGGGGGTTGTAAAAGTCACCTATGCGTTTCTGAATAACAGAGCAGAAGTGCTCTTACTCATGCAGGTGGACAGGTTCTTGAGCACCTACTGCCAGTGTGTTGACATGTGTAAGTTACTCTGGTGGGGCTGACATTGTCTTACTACCTTGTATTATGGTGAAAGTCTTCTTGCTTTAGTGCTCCCAGAGGGAGTTCGTACCTCCCTTGCTTTTGCCCTTACTATGTCTGTTTTTGCAATTCGTGCCCACTTGTGCATTTGGGTTTAGACAAGGGTAAAATGTCCTCAAATCATAGTTAAATTGCAAGAAAAAAATAAACACAAAGTTGCACGCACAGCTTCATTTTAATTTTAGGAAAAGAGTTTGGAGGATCTGAGAGTAAAATTTAGTGCAGAATGCTTAGATTAAAAAAAATTCTTCGCTTGACTTTCCTTTGAGCATTTTGTTAAAAGTACTAAAAGAACTCTTTTAATGAAGCATAAAAATTGATTGTTTCTTGCCAGGAGGGATCGTCTTCAATCTTCAGATACTAAAGACTTCATGAGAACCACAAGAAGAATATCTTCTTGAATCATTTACATTTTTCCCCTTTTGCAGGCTTATGTAACCATGCAGAAAATCTAATAATAAGTGTGCTATTAGTATCCAGTGTGGCACCTTCTGGAAAGTGAGGTGTCATGTTATTACAAATAATGGTGCAGAAATGTTGTAAATGTGGAGAGCTTCCGTATGTGGCTTATTTAAGTAATCTTTATCAAAAAAGATCTTGGGCTAATTGAATCAGTCTTTGACTCTGATTTACTATTCTATTTTATTGTTCGAGGGAGGAAGAGCCTGGCTGCTTGCTTTTGTTTCTGTGAAGTCTGGCATGCTATTAATGGTGTTGGAAGGAATAGGCTAGTAGCAGTTTTGAGAAACCAGGTGTCTTGCGGTCTCTTATTTTTACATATGTGCCCACCCCTTCTTTGTTCACTCACCCACAGGCTCTGGAGGTTTAAACCTGACCTACAAGCATCTTTTTCAGTTCTGATGTCATGTCTCTTGAGCAGGGATTGTCAGCCTTGACAAAACACTCTCAGAGGGAAGGCTACCAGGCTGATATGCTTTTACAGCCTTACTGCTGGTGAGTTCAAACTCCGCTTGGCTTCACAGTCCTCACTAATGGGACTGTAGGCTTTGCTTGAATATGGGCAGGCTACTCAGCAGCAGGAAGTGACCTGCAGGGTCTTTTCTTCTATTGCAAGTGACTCTGTCTTCTCTGTCTTTTCTGTTGCAAGCAATTTTTTTTTTTTGGTAGGCTATTCCTGTCACCCTCATACTCTGCCAGCAGCAATAGCTATACCCAGAGCCTCACCCCCTCTTGCAGCAACCACAGAGTGATCGCTCTGTAGGCATTTCCCTACCTCCTGCTGGCATCTCTTCACCTGGGTTTGTGCAAATTGCACACTTAGTTGTTTCTCCAGGTGAATATTTAGAGTGTAAGTCCTTTCCTTTGTGATTGTTACCGTATGCCTTGAAGACACAATGAAAAACTGCAGTAATGAAAAGCGTAATGCTATTTTTGTGCCAATTGCCTCTCTAACCTGACCCTTGAAAGAAGGGAGAGCATAAGAATGTTCTTGATGGCATATCCCTGCTCCTGGAGTGCCAGTGTGTTTTTCTTACAAAAAATTATGTAGAATGTTGCCCTAGTCATCAAAAGAAACTCCTGAAACCTCTAGGCATGTCAAATGTCAGTGCCATGGATCCTTACCTTCATACCCTCTGTTGCTCACTGAGGGTTGGATGAACATCCATCCTGGGTTTGCTCAGCAGTGCTGCCTGGCACAGTCTGGTGTCAACCATTCCCTCATGGCTGCAGCTTCCATGCAGAGATGTTGTGTAGGGGCATGGGCCATACCATTCCTTCTGCTTGTGTCTTGCTAGTGAATGAGGCAAGACCTTGGGAACCCTGCTGTGGTCATCCCATAGCCTGTCTCACTCAGTCACTGGCATTTATTTATCCCAGGTTTAACAGCACATTTAGATGTGAGCGTGGCCCAAGGAACAAGGGATGTAACTACAACCTTACCAGTATTGTCCCACAGCAGTCTGGAGTAACCAGTGCTTGGGACGTGCAGCTTTGCAAGGTGCTGATTGATAAGGGATGATTTGGGATAGGAGGTAACCCAAATGTTGCCATCAATGACTTTCATAAACAATAAGTCACTGAAAATAAAGGACATAACTCCCCCACCCCAAAGCACACAAGAAAAAGCTGGGTTGTTTGCTGTAACCTAGCATGAAACAGCTAAGGAAGGCAGTGCATTTTCCAAAAGCATTCAGTACCCTGCATCAGCGTAAGTATTCCAGCTTGGGATATTGAATATGTATCTGTTATTTTAACAGCTGATAGAGTTCAGTTATATGCAAAAGATTGTGCCCAGCGTAACTCTCCAGGATTGGTTTACTGTCATTTCCTCTTGGGTACCACAATTTAGTGCTTTGTGGTTGGGACCTAATCCTGCAAGTTACTGAGCACCATGAAATCCCATTAAAGCCAGTGCATTCAGCTCCTTGACGAATTGTAACTTTATTTGATGCAGGTTGTGGTGGTGCTTTGGCAATAGAAATAAAGCTATTTTTAAAGGTCGCTGTGTTGTAAGCTTTTATAAAGCTGTACTCACATAATGGATCTTTCTTAAATCTGTACTTCTCTCTGCTAATCCTCGAGACTTATTTCTTCCCCCTTTGGTGTTCTTGCTTTGTTTTTTCTTTTTCCTTAATAATGTATTTTCTTTCATGGCTTCTCCTAGTTCCTTAGCTTTGCAGTCCTTCTCCTACTTGGGTGGGTCTTTTATGTCTTTGTTAGCTGGGAATTGTTTTCCAGCAGTGGTAAATATAGGACTCCTGAGATCTCTGCTACTTGAAATGCTCATTCAGAGCCATATTGGATAATTTCCTGGCCCATTTCCCTTCTGTTTTACTTCTAAACAGGGATAAGTTTGTTTACAGAAGCTGGGTCGGTTGATGCCAGCCTAAGGGAGGGCTGTACTCATGGGCCAGTAACAAGGTGGGAAGGCTGAACTGAGTGACCGTGAAGCTCTATGCTCACACTAATGCAGAGGGAAGCTATTAAAGTCTTTAGATCTAGAGCCCAGTCCAATCTTGAACCCTTCTTGGGAAAGCTTGGACTTTTCTGTCTAGGAGCCATTTAGCATAAGGTATTTGTACTATTGTCATATGTTTCATTTCACTTTGTTTTCATGAGAAGCATTACAACTTCGCCTCAAAACTATCCTTCAGGAGTCATTTGGAGGCTTCTCCAAGGCACTTCTTTAAGAAGAAAGCCAATTGTGAACGCTAGGCCATAGAAATTGGTCAGCTGAACTGGCAAAGCCGTTTTGCAGTGTCCAGTCTTTGTAAAACTGTCTTTTTAGGGAAACCTATAGGGACAGCAGTGCAGCCCTTTCCTGTAGTTATTAGGTACAGACCTTTATATTGCAGATGCATGGCTATGCACAGGTTTGTGCTATGGAGAGCTTGGTGGTGGAAGTAAGCAGTGGTACTTCTGTAAGGGAAAAGCCAGCCCCTTGAATACCGGAGGGAAAACGTTGCACTCCATCATATTTCTTCTGTGCTTGGGTTTTGTCCTTTCTGCTCCATGGTTAGGCTTTGTTGGCAAGAGGAGCGTGAGGTCAAGACTGTGCTGTTTATTTTGCTTTTCAGCTAACTGAAAAATCCAGCTTTGCCTTTCTGCAGCCTGCCAGGGACCAAACTTAATGGTCAGTGTTTTAATTTAAGTGACACTGGCTGTTAGGCAAGCGGCATAAAGGGTATGGTGGGTCAGCCCTTCCTTCCAGCGGTTTGCTGTACACCCAAGGCTGTCGACCCCTTGCTCCCAGACAGTGCATGGCTGGCCAGTGGCCAGAGGGGAGCTCTGTGCCAGCAGACCTCAGACTTAGCTGTGCATCCGTGCCTGTTGTGGGAGAGGAGCTGCTCTGTGCTGGTGTGGGGATTCTGTGTTGTGTTTTCTGAGGATATGAAGATCTGTCCATGTGGCTCTGGGAAAGGGTGGGGGCACTGATTTAGGTTCAAGGCTGTTTTTCTGAAAATAGGAGTACAAGAACTTTGATCGTACATCAGAAACAGAGGCATCTCATAAAGCTTTTGTCTTTTAACCCATTTGTGTTTCTGTGTTGAGAAGATGGCATGAGACTTGCCATGTGATGGTGCAATGAGCGACACTGTGCGCTGAGAGCTCACAATCGCTGCTTGGAAGCTGTGGGGAGGAGCAGCAGGCTCCTTCCCTTCATGGGTTTCACAAATAAGAGCTTTTTTGGTACTTGGTGATCATCACATTCCCTCTCCCGTGACAGGGAAGGAGGCTGCTCCCCTTTCAGCCTCTCCCACTCGTAAGCTGTTTATTCACATTAAGTGGTGAGGAGGCTGCATCAGCCATACTTCTCTGGTGTCCTTAGTTAACACAAGGCTCTGACAATTGTATCTCTGATTATTCCCTCACCATTTCAACCTTTTAAAAATATTTTTCTTTAATTACTGCTTTGTCGGCTCTGTAATACTGTACTGGGATCCAAAGGTGCATTTTAAATTAGGGATTTGAGGCTGCAGGGGACTGAGCTGATCATTATGAGTCTGAGAATAGGACCTGTGATGCATGTTTTCTGAGGCCTCCGTGGATAGTTGAATTAAATGAATGCTTTTGTGATAAACTTTTCTTTCAAACTAATCAATTGTGTGAAAGCAGGGAGTAAACTGTAGCAAGCTGAATAGTGAGAAAAACACAGCTGTTGCCTCTTTCCATTTCAATGCCATTAATGTGCACTTAAAGACTATATCCTGGTCCAGGTGTTTCTAGATTCTTTGCTTTGTTTCATTGCCCTTGCTTAAAGGTGGCTCAGAAAGGAGGCCAATAGGCAGAAGGCATCAGGAAGATGGAGCAGGGAAACAATGCTGTGCAGCTGTCCCGAGACCTGTGCCATCCCTGCAAATTACAGGATTACAGGATTGCTCTGGATCGTCTTGTGGGAAGCAGTACAGCTATGGTTGTGAAGCAACATGCTGCTGGATGCCACAGAGTCAAATGGAGACTCTGGGGCTTGTAGACCACACTGCCTCTGTGCACCAGACTGAGAAGGCAGGGCAGGCTGCCTGCTGATAGAGAAGCTGGGAGCCCTGCTTCAACAACATCAAGTTCCTGCCTTGTTTGCTCTAATAGAGACCTGTAAAAGTTGAATTCCCTTTTGGTTTTGCTGGACCACTATCTGTGCTTTAGAAAATAAAAAACTGTTTTAGTGCCACCTCAGGTGAGGAGCAGCTTGGGCTGTGCCCTCCCAGGTCCACCTTGGCTTGTACAGCTGCAGTGAGAGGGACAGCATTAGGTGACTGCAGCTCCATGCAGCAGGATGGGTACTTCCATAGATCTGCTGTCTGCTAGGCTTTGGGAGGTGAGTTTTGGATAGGAAACAGGTAAGTGGGAGTCAAATTACTCACTGACCATCATCAGCAATGTGAGCCCAGGGGGAATCGACCTGGCAAGGGTACACAGAAGATGAGGTGGGATATATCGTACTGCCCTGAGAGTGTGAAGGTGGTCTCATCAGCCGAGGATCAGTTTGCTGCACAAAGACCTAATTTCACTGACTCCTTGCATCAGGGCCAGTAGTATTTGCACTGCCTCACTGGTGGGAGGTTATGGTCAAGGCTGATTCTTGCCTTGTTTTCCTGAAGCACTATCCCTTTGCAAAGGGAGGGGGAACAATGAGCAAGGGTGTGGGAATGCTTTCTTCACCAGTGCACTTTGCAGAAAAAAATGTTATCCGTGTGTGAGGTCTGGACTCCCCAGTGGCTCCAAAGGATGTCATGGGTGGTAACACTTCCTACATCTATTCTCTGTTGCTAATGGCCACAGTTCCATCATACACAGGCATGACCCCTCTGGGGCAATAAAAAGCTAGTCTTCTGTCCCTTCAGCTGTCAGTGGTGGGATTTTTTAGAAAATTTGGTTTGCTTTATCATAGTTTTCTCCACGAATTTAGAGAATGCAGGCTTTCTCTAGTCCCTGTACACTTGGTGAGTGGGGCGCATATGTATGTTGTCTGATTATCTCTTGCATCAGTAATTTAGAGCAGGGACAGGCTTGTGGTACTTTTGTATGTGAATTTAAGGGAAAAAAATGGTGCTACTTGCCTCATGTTTTCCATGTTCATTCTGCACTGCTTAGCCTTTTTCACCTTCTAGAGATCTTGCAGCCATGAGGGAAGGGTTCCAGGAACATAGTTTCTTCTATCTGTGCATAAAACTGGGAAGCCCTGAGATAAACGAGCATAGAGCATTTTACAGCCATCATCTCTCCTCTTTTCTCACTTAGTATGGCTTGGAAGTGGTCAGGCTGAAAGATAAAAGGTTTTGTGCATTGTGCATGAACCTGATTTCTGTCCATGGGTTCATAATATGCTCTGCTTTTTCCTTGCTATAAAAGTAGGCCTTATTTTTCTGCTGTGTGTGGATCTAGAGCTATCTGGAAGAAAAATACAGTTGTTGGGACATGTCACCCCACGGCTGTTAGCTCTGCAGTATATGCCTTTGCTACTCATCACTCAATGATGAGTAGAGGGAGTGTTTGACAGTACTTCTTTTCATCTCACTTCCCAGGAAATCAATTTGACTTGCTATTTTGAATTCTTGAATCTGAAACAATAAACAGCTCCTGCCTTGTACTGAATGGCGAGGGGAATAAGCATCTTGTCCATGTGGTGATGCGGGAGGTGATCGACAGAGGGATGACTTCAGCCGCCAGTCTAGAGGCAGCACAATTAATTTATTTTCTTCCCTGTTCTGTGACCCCTCTTGGTCACCAGAGCATTGAGACCTTCAGCTGCACAGTGTGCTGGGTCTGCCCTTGAACACTCCCTGTGACTGCCTGACCCCCAGGGCTTCACTCCTCACTTATCCCAAGTGCCTGTGGTCCTTCACCTCGGCTCTCCCCAAAAACAGCTCTGTAGCTTCAAAAGGTGATGACTGCAAACCTGGGATCTGCATAATTTATGCTCCCCACGCAAACAAACATGCATATGCCATTCACACTCCCTGTGTATTAATAGTGACAGAGCAACATGTGTTTTCCACAAGAGCAAGACACCTGTTGAGGTTGTTCAGGGTCACAGAGTGCTGCAGTGATGCTTTACTGCTTTTTGCAGACTCCAGCATGTGTTGAGGAGAGAGGGAATGGTTTTTATTAGGCCAAAGGGGGCTACCAAAGGGGAATTACCCAGACATCCAGACATGGCAAGTCCTCTCACTGGATTCATGTGTGAGCCCAAGAAGGAGAGCAGATCAAGGAGCTGAGGTTGTTACCTGTTCTAGTCTAAATCTGGCATTTGTGATCAGGCAAATGAAAAGTCTCCCAGCAACTGAGGTCAGCATTTGTCCTGTGGTATGTACAGCACTCCCCTGCAAGGTGCTGCACTGATAAATATATTTTGTCCCACAGGTGCCTGATCTGCAAGTCTGAAGCCACTGTTGCAGTCACTCTCATTTTATAGGCTAGAAATGGATTTTAATTAAAGTTTCTCTGATATTGTTCGAAAATTATCAGATCCTCAGTCACCAGACAAGTAACTCAAGGGCACAAAGGCTGCCCTTGTCTGCATCATGTGAAACAACATGAACCAGAACTTTGCCTGATATTAATAGGCACTGAAAACAACTCCTTAGTACATCTAAGCAGTTTACATGTCCTCCTTCAGTGGCCTCATAGTATCCTTTGGTTCTCAGATGCTCTTAGATGCAAGTTTCACATACATGATCCTTCATGGATTCCTTTTTGCAGAGCAGTCTAGAGCCCCTAGAGAAACAGGTGTGGGCTGACCTTGCAGAAAAGAAGAGAAGCAATGACCCGTGTGTTTAACCTGGGCACCTTAGCAGTAGTTGTAAACTGGAAAGCCATTTCTCTCTGAAACACATCAGCTGGGAAGGGGCCTCATATGTGCTTCCTGCATCTGATTCACCACCTGAGGGGATCAGAGCAAATGTGACAGGCTAGATAGAGCAGGATATGCAGCCAACTTCTTCCCACAAGACAGCAATATTTGGAGCTCTGTATATTTAGGACACTGAGCCAGGTAAGATGTGAAGAAACTGAGAGGAAGTTGCTTGGTAGACTCCACCCACTGATACATAGAGTTTTGGAGAATTTTACATAGGAATTTATGGTGATCCTATTGGCAGTGCCATCAATGGCACCCCGGTCCTTGCAGAGGTGCACAAAGGGAAAGGCATGGTCAGTGGAGGGCAGGCAACAGGCTGAAGGAGTGGAAATTTTCTCCAGGATCGATACATTTCCTGGGAGACTCAAGCTTTCAGTTATAATTAGGGGCTTCTACTGAAGAGCTGAGAACTCTCAAGTCCCTAAACAGGCTCTCTTAGCCTGTTTGTTTGTTTTTCCTTAATTTTTTTTCACTGGGAGGGACAAGATTTAACCTACAGAAATTCACTTGTTTTAAGGTAATAGTCTGGGGCTTGGCAGAAAATTGTGATGATAGTGTTTATCAACTTTTAGTTCTCCACAGACTGAATTATACAAACCAAAACTTTACTGCTAAACAAAAGAGAAATTAACCGGGTAAACCCAGGAGAAAGAATTAAGAAACCAGATTATGAGAATTACATTCTGTGTCATTTCCATTCTTAACTCATGTGCCCATTAGAATGGGCACAGAATACATCCTTTATATCCCAAAATGTTCAGCCTGGAGTAACTTTGAAAGGATAGCTGTGGGCACAAATATATGCCCTGTATTCCTCATTGTGTTTTCCATTGTGGCAATCCCTGCTGGTGTTTTCTATTCCTGAGTTTTATCAATCTGAGCAGGTCTGTTCCTGAGGCTCTGCTGAAAGTCAAAAGGGTGAAAGAACGTTATGTCTATGGAAGTGTCAGAAGAATTTCCAACGTGCTGTGGATCATTAATTTGGCTTCAAAGATGTGTTTTGTGCTTTGGGATTTTACAAAGCAGCTACATGGAGGATTTTTTTGCTCTGGGCAAGGCATGTTCCCCACAAGGTAGCCTTGTAAAGCATTTTCCCTACTAACAGGATTGCAGACAAATAGTTTCTTGCCTTTATCCTCCTGTTTTATCTCTGTTCTCCCCTAGAATCCCTCTTAATTCTTTGGTTGTTCTTTGGGGTGACATAAGGACAGTGAACTTGAAGTGGGAGATGAAATAAAAGCAGTGTTAAGACAAACTAAAGCTGGAATGATTTGCCAGGACTAGGGAGATAACCCATGTGATTGGGGTAATTTCCCAAACATCAGGGGACAAGGTTCAGGAGTAAAATCTATTGTTAATGAATCTGAAAGACAGCACTGCCCTGAAAGTATTGAGTCAATCTGAAACTGCTAGTTTTCTACTGAGTGAGTTTTCAGTGACATCATCACCAGTCTTATTATGAGAAAACAGAATATCAGACATTATTTTTCAGTTTTAGGGGTTTAAAATACCTTGTTTTTCTGTTAAAATCAGTTGAATAATGACATAAAAGGATGTGCAAGGGAACGCTTCCTTTAAAAGATGACTTTTGATGATGGATGAAAATTAACTATTATTAACTCTTAACTATTACTTTGAAAGTGTGTTTTTGGTGCATTTTGTGGTTTGGTGGTGGTGGGGTTTTTTGGTGCTTTTTTTTGGTTGGGTTTTTGTTGGTTTTTTTTTTGCCTTGATAGGTCATGTCAGAGCACTGAAAAGGTTGCAAGAACATGCAATAGAGTAGTGGTGACTGAAATGGTAGCAGCTTCCAGCAGCTACACCCCAACTCCTTCCTATCCCCTCAGCCTGTTTGCTGGTGTTTCAAAGAGGATATGTGCCTTTTCCTCAACACAACAGTTTTGAGTGTGACCTTTAATGCAGCCTGCTGCCAGTGCCAGTTTGCAACATCCCCTGACGAACTCAAAGTATTTGTTCCCATCTGTGAAGTGAAAGTTATAAAAAGAGTTCTTATTCTGCTGGGGCACAATGAGGTTAAGTCATTAAAATTTGGAATAGATTTCTTGTGATTTAAAGATATGTATACATGTTGTTGCCCTGTGAGCAAATGGAGTGTTGGAAACAGAATGTGAGAGTCCACAGTCTAACCACTGAGTCATTCCTTCCCAGGAGAAATTATTTCAAGTGCAGGGATTAAATTAAAGAAAAATGGACACATGCATGACAAGATAAATATCAATAGCAAATACCAGAAAATAAAGCAAAAACTATCCCCTAGAGATACCAAGGTTCTGTAAACATTTTCCTTCAGTTCTGCCCTTTCTCTGGATAGGCTGGTTTTCTCTGAAAATGCAATCTGCAGTATTGCATTGTACGAAGTAGTTAAGGAAAATAAATATTTGTTGTGTTAGTTTATTCACAAAAAAAAAAAAACCAAAAAACCCCAAAAACCAAAAAACCCCAACAACAACCAAAATGTCCTCTTTCCAGCAAGTTTACAACATGCACTAGTCACAACCTCTCTGGCTTCCCAGGAAATAGGTCTATCACTTTGTTGCTGTAGTAATGCATAGTATACCTAGGTTGGGCTGCTGCTTGGATGAAGTTGCTTGGTTGCCCGGAGATGAGTTAGCAAGTTCGTTGCAGTGAACTCACAGCAAAGTGCTTGATTCACAGCCTCTGCCTGTTTAAATGGTATTTTTGCCCCCCGCCTCCCAGATAGCTGTGCCTTGGCACAGTGGCAACCACATCTGGAGTCTTAGTGGCCCAGTTCATCAGAGAATGTAAGCCTGCCTTCATAGTGATTGGACTTTGAGCAGACTGGTTCCCATGGTTTCACGTTAATAGGCACTCTACTGGGATTTTAGGTCCATACCTAGAGAAACAGTGGCTTTGATTGCTACTCAGATGTGCTGAAGTCACTCAAATTGTCAGCAATTTTGTGCACAGAGATACCCAGTGACTGGATCTGTATTAAAAACATTGGGTTTTGGCACTGGCAAAGGTATCTACTAAGGAAAAGAAAATCGTTGCTAGATAAGGAAACTATGTAAAAAGTGAAGTTGAGTGTTTATACTTCTAAGGGCTGCTATTTACTTTTATAGATCTGTTTATACGAGTTTTGAGGACAACTGCATTTTTATCATATGAATCTACCCAACTCCCAACAAACTCCCCTAGAAAAATTCCTAAGAGTTTTGCTTCGGGTTGTTAAAAAAAGAAATATTAATTTAAGATAAAGACAGGGTGGAGCAGTTTAAGTGGTGGTGTGGCTGTGCAAGGCTTTGTTTACTTTTCCACCAGAGATTAAGTCATGGTAAATTGTGCCATATATAGGGAACAAACATAACCAGCGCTAATGAAACAGGGATATAACCATGTTTTGAACAGTTTTAAAGATGCACAGAAGTTACTGTCCCCTGCCTGGGCTACTAACACACAGACTTTCTTCCTTGTACAGTTGTTTCCCACACATAAGTTGAAGTTACTCTCTGTAAGATACCATATTCCATGCAGTTTTCTTTTGGACAGTGGATTTCCATCTGTTATATTCTTCCTAGGACCAACATGAATGGCATCCTGATCATAAGATACAGAGATGTAGTTTATATGTAGAAATGTTACACTCTCCTGGAAGACCATGTTTGTGGCCTGGCAGCTGGTAATGTGTTCATGTTGTGAAAGAAAAGCTGTTTCTGGGGGTAAAACCTGTAGGGTATCATCAGATTATTTCCATTCACATAGAAATACTGGTGGCAGTAGCCAGATGACATGTGTCAAAATCCTGAACCTGACAAATTTCACAGTGGTTTTACCTTTCCTTCCTCTGGGGGCAGGATTTCACAGGTGTTTCCAAATCCCACGAAGCTGTGCAGCTCCGGGGAGGATACGAGCTTAGTAATGGAAGGTGACCAACTGCAACTTTTGGTCAGTGTCCCAGTGTGTCTGCTCTTGATTGCAAAACAGGGATAACTGGAAAAAGGGTTTGAACTTGGGTCTCTGTCTCACTGATCATAAGTGCAATGTGTTCAGTAGCATAAGGCAAATGATTCCACAGACATGACAGATGTATAAAAAGGGTTGTAAGTAGGAATGAGTGCCTTCCCCTCAGCAGGAGTTGTGTATGCATTACATGCTGCAGCCCCATTGTGGTCATGCTCGGATCTTAAGTGGTACTGAGCAGCTGCCACTCGTGAGCAGTGCAACTCAGTAGTCAGGAGTAGAAACTGTAGAGGTCAATTAAGTCTGTTTTTCTGTTGCTCTATACTGTTTATGGGTGCCTAGTTGCATTATTGCTATTGCTTTCATAGTTTTTGCCTTTCTGTGAGGTACCGAGTGTTACCCACTGCCAGCAGCAGTGGCTGGTATCTTTGTATGAGCAATTCATGAAGTGACCAAGAAATGGGTTCACTTTGTTTTGCTAGAAGTGTCATGCAGAATGACTGCCAGATCATTCCACCAAATGCTTATGGTCTGAATGGATAGAACAAGAAAAGGAAACCAAATGCACCAGGTTCATAAAATTGTGACCCTGCGTCTCCTTCCAGCTTCCAAGAAAGCTCTTTGTAGAATTAGTAAAAAAGCTCCTTGTCTCAGTAGTTCATAATTTGAAATCAGAAAATGGAAATAGATACATGAGAGGTACTAAGGATTTCTTCTTTATTGCATGTATTCATATACCTTCATTCATTTCTTACTGCATCTCTTTGTAGTTTAAAATTTAGACCAAAAAATTTGTGCTACTAGCTCATCTGTGCAGCAAGTATTTAGTCATGTTTCTGCCATTGCTGAAGAACTGAATTCACCTCTGCAAAGACATTTTGGGAAAAAAGTGGTTGGTCAATGTAACTACAGTGAGATCATGATAATCTGAAAAGAAATACCCTTGGGAGTCCAAATATATTGTTTAAATAACATGTAGGTAGAATTAGCAGCAAAGGATTAAATTGGTTTAATCTGATTGTATTGTTTCTAAGATGATGCTATCCTAAGTCATAGAAGAGAGGAAGCATAAATGTGAAGGTATTGTGCACAACCAGATGTGGTTACAAGACTTCATTAAAGCCTGGTGGCCCATGGCAAGGCCGATGTGAGTTCTTTTTTTTTCTAAATCACACTTTGATCTTGGAAGAAGATACATTCCTGGAAGAGGACAGTGAGACTTCTGCAGCTCCCACACAGTCAGGCTTAGTGAAGACCTAAAGGGCTTTAAACAAAACAAAATAAATGACCTTTACCCTAAGAAGCTGTTTTGAAAATCCTATGGTGGATGTGTTCAGCCCATTAAAATGGCCAGGTGGCTGGGAGTATAGCTTCTTTTCTTGAATTAATTAGATGAGGAAGTGTGTCTGTAGAAGGTAACTATAATTTTTAATCATAGTGGTTTACCCTTCCAGTTCCCAGTGGCACACATCCAGGGTCTGATGGATGGGAAATGCAGTTGTAGCCAAGGACTCCTCTTCAGCACATTGGAAAGGCTGGCTCTTTGCTCTGCTCTCCCTTCTCCAAACTGAGTGATCAGTGTGTGTTTTACACAGTGACGCAAGTGAGGAGAGGACTTGGGGAAGGTGGTGTTGGAAGGATGCTGAGTATCAGCATTGCTTGGAGATACAAGATTGTTCCCACACAGGGTAACGAGCTAGGTTAACATCCTGCTGCTTTGCTTAGGTCACTTAGGCTTCAGACCCTGGACAGGAAGGCCAGTTCCAGCTGGAGGTCATTGTACTTGGCTGCAGTTAAATCTTTGTGATGTTAAAAGCAGTCCTGGAAAGCACTGGAGTAACATCTGGTCAAGAGGAGATGAGGCACGGACTGGCCTGGACCTCCTCTAGCTTCCAGAGGCAGGAGTGCGTCAGAGCAGGAGGTCCCTGAATGCTTATCAGCATCCACCACTTGCGCATGAGAGAAGGAAGCGAGAAGTGATTCACTTTGCATCCGGGCTCTGCAAGTGGCCTGTGCTGCTGCTTGATCTGCCTTCTTCCCGGCTCCTGCTTCCCCATCTGCCTACAATAGTCATTCCTCCCTGCTGGGGACACACCCAGCCTTCGTTTTGTTCTGCAGAGTGCTTAGTCCAGCCCAGGAAGTTTAATGGAAACCAACCTGCACACGTAGCCCCCAGCAGCCTTTTCCTGCCTGCCAGCCTGCTGGGCACGGGGAGAGTCACTGCTGGGGTGTGGACAGGGCCACAGAAACCCTCAGCAGGGGACAAAGTTGTGCTCACCTCTGGAGGCCAGCGGGCAGCTGGGGACTGGGGGGATGCTGGGCTAGGGAGCACTCCAGTTTCACCACGTGTGTGTGGATGGTGGGGCTGTGAGCAAGGACCGTCGGCTCCATCTCGCCAGCTGGCTCGCTCAGCAGTTTTTGCAGGAAGTGTGAAGAGAACACATTTTATGGGAGATATTTATCATTATCCTGCACTGCTTAAATATAGTCTGTGTAGCAGGTTAGAGCTTGTTAGGCTTTTATCTTCTCAAGTTGGAGGGTGATGAATTAATCTATGAGTGTTGCAGCCTCGAGTGAATTATAGAAAGTCATCCCCAATGAGTAAAGATAAATGACATTTGGAAATTAACCCATTAGATAGTCTCTTCCAATAAAGTGCTTACTGAATTATTAAATTGTAAATGAAGATGCTTCACATCTCATTTGAAAGTCAGAAAGACACTTATTTGTAATTCCACTGCTGGTTTTCTTTTTTTTCCCCTCTCAGAGGTTTCATTTCTCCTGAAAGGTTTGGGGCTGACAGCCCCAGAGGACAAAGTCTCCATTAATCCATGGAGCGGGCACAGCAGCTACAGTGCAAGCTGCACTGCCCCGTTAATGTGCTGCAGCCTCTGCCAGGAAAGGGGCAGTCCCAAGGGATAGGGTGTTGGTTTACACTTTGCAATATCCAGCTTCCAAAAAAAGAAGAGTTGTTCAGCTCTTAATTGACCTGCACCTGCATTAGTTTAACTGATTTTGATTGCTTGTTTAGCTGAATTTAAGGTGACCTGCAGGGCCACATGAACCTATTGTAAACTCTTCAGCCAGTGTAGGTCTTCTAGATTCAGCCTGACCCAGGATGCACCTTGAAGCTGAGCCTGGCTCAAGCGTTTTAAAAATGAGCAGCAATAGTACAGAGATGCACGTTCAGCCGTCAGTGTTACTAAAGGCTTGGCAGACCTCGTGCTCCCTGCGTTTGCTGCCCCTCACCAAAGTAACACAAGGGTTGCACAGGGGTGAAAGCATCCCCTGCTGCTGCAAAGCAAGTCGTTCTAGTTTTAAAGTGATATGAAATGCATGCAAGTTTCATACAGTCACTATTGGTGAGATTTGCTTTGGCATAAATATTCCTGTATAAATATGCTCGTTCCAGGCTAGGATCTATTTGCATGCTAACAAAAAGCCAGAGATAGGATTTTTTCAAGAATTTCCATCTCCAGCACAGCCAATTGTTTTGGTGATGGGTTTTGTTCTTTGAATATGGAGCTGGACCAAGCCTAAGAACACCAGCTTATTTCAGAGAGGCACACAGCAGGAATGACTTTCACTTCCAACCTGAGCTGGCTCCAAACCAAGGGCCCAGAGGGCAGAACTTGTCCTTCCCATTATCAATTGGCATTAGAGCCAATTTCCCATTTTCTTTTAGTGCTAGCAGTTTGATGATAGAAAATTATCAAAGCCATATACTATTAAATATGATGGTAATTAGATGATCTCCTGTAACTGATTTTTAAAGATTGTTGATCTTCACTGGCTTTTTCTTTGTGATGGCACAGGACAGACTTTGTCTTAGATGTTTTGCAAGCACTGCCACTGCATGAATATAACCCATGCTAATGGATGCAGTTTGTTTCTGCTCATTTAATTCTGATTTGGCTTCTTAATAAATTCCTAATATAAGGAAGGACTGATCTTGTTCCCATAGTCATAAAAAAATTCTAGCAGTAAAGAAGAAAAGCTTTAGGTAATAACTTTCAAAAAGTGTTCTATTAGCTTTATTATCTGACCAGAACGATGCTGACTGTGTTACCTCCTCTGCATCCCATGTCTCCAGGCCACATTCTGCAGGTAGGAAATGAAGAAAACAGAGAGGTTGTCTTGCATCAGCTCTTCTCTTTAAAGATTATAATCTGTGCTATTAAATCCAAACCAAATGGCAATTCATATGCATATTTAACATTGTTTAACACCTGTTTGAGATCAGTAGTTCGAGTTCTTACAGAAATTTTGTACTGACCTGCCTATGAAGTGTGGCTTCTCTGCAGTGAATGTGAACAGATAACCCCACTCAATAAGGGTACAAGAAAACCCCCACAGGAAGGCTTCTTCACCACTGGTTTATGTTGTTAAATTGGGAGTGATGCAAAAAAACTCATCCTTAAGAACACGTTGAAATATGATTTAATGTCCATATGAGTCTGCCAACCCTCTCAGAGTTTTTTCTTTAGGCTTAAAGTTGGGGAGTGGGTAAAGACAGGACAGAGTGAAAAATTTTTATGTAGAGTATGACACGATAAACACTTCATAGTGATGCTATACAAACTGTAATGGTGCAATTCTTCTGTTCTGGGCATCAGTGAGAGGGCATGTAATTCACAGTACTTTTTTTTGGCTTTTAGTAGTTCTTTCCTGGAGTCAAAAATGAGTGAGTGCGCAGTCTCAGTTCTGACTCAGTTTCATGCTGTTAGTGATAGTGACATTTTAACTGATATTGAAGCAAGGACAGAAACTAACATTTAAGAGGAAGCAAGAATGACAGAAATGCTAAGATGAGGAGAATAAAGAAGAAAAATGCTAAAACGGTAGTTCAGAAAAGAGCAGAGTGTGGGGGGAAATAATTTTATGTCAGAGCCATAGAAAGACTACTTGACCACAGACTGAAAAGTGGTAAAGCTCCTATTTCTTGTCAGATCAGCTTGATTTTTAGTCTAAGCTGATGAACGACAATTTTCCTCTATTCTGATCCTGTGTCTTTTAATTAACCAGCGTTGTCATCCACATCTTTGAGATTCTGATGGGAGCAGTAGCTCATCTCTGTTGATTTGCTCAACATTCTGCATGCAGAAAGCAGCAGCAGCTGCTGCTGGTGATCCCAGGGCTGATTTGTCTGCATGTTCCACTGGAAATATTTGCCTAAATGAAGTAAGCTGTGTGAGGAGGTGCCTAGTCTAATTGGAGCATTAGGTCTGTGCAGTAGGTGGTATGCAGGTAGATTTTGCTGGTTTTCTGTCAGCTGGTAATTTATCTGTGACACGTATGGGGTTTTGATGGATGTAGGTAGTGCAAGTGCATGGAGGAGCCATCATGTGCTGGTACAGTGTGGCTGTGCTGTGGCTTGCAGTGTTTTCAGAGTGCTTTGCTCCCGTTGGGCTCTCACACTTTGAGTAGCAGCTGCCACGGATCTCTGCAGGGTCCTGGGCAAGGCCTTGACCTGAGTGGTACAGACACTGCACAGTTGTTACCCCCACCTTTGCAGCTCCTCATTGGAATGGTTTCAGCTGTGCTGAGTGGCAACACAAATCATAGCTGTCAAAATCACCTGCTAAAATCTAATTTTTGAGTGTCTTCAACACTTTCAGTGGATAGATCTAACAAGCATATTCCCATCCTTGCCAGCAGCCCACTGGTGAACTGGAATTGCACAAGGTTTCACTGATAGGGCTGTAGCAATGCAGCCCATGGGAGATTATTACCCCCACTATTATAAGATTATTATTTAGAGATTATCATAAACTCATTCTGTGGTGCCCCTTGTGTTAGTCATGCAGGCAACTTTCCACAGCAGCTGAGGCAACATTATGTGTAAGAGACATCTCCTCTCTCCTTCCTTCCTTCCCCACTGAATGGAATGGACCAGCTTCTGAGATGCTGCAGCTCCTTCAACCCCAATTTACCAGACAGGCTAGCAGTGCCCTTCCCTCTCTTTCTTCTTTCCCTCTCATTAATCTGGTGTGGTAGCTGTCAGCTCAACCTGGCTGTACATCAGAGAGAATGCTGTGCTGTTTTGGCAGCAATTTGAACCGAAAGGAAAGATTTTACAGGCAGAATTGAACCCTTGGGAGGTGAGCTGAATGACGCTGTCACAGAAGAAAGACTGATTTTCTCATGTAGCTCATGGATTTTGCCAGGCAAGAGCAACAATATGAATTGTCATATATATATATATGGGAAATCTGGCAATGTTTCAAAATGCTTGAGTAGGTCTTGCCCCAGCTAGGAAAAATTTAAATCTAATTAGAAATCTTAGAAATCAAAGACAAGAGGAAATTATATTTATGCCCATGAGAATTTCCAAGATCTTAGAAAAACATTTCTTGCTCTAACGGGAGGAAACTTAAAAAGCTGAGGTAAAAAATCAGGTAGTAGGTAAAAACGTTTTACAAAACAGTACAGCAAAGCCTATAGTCCTGTATTCAAGCTAGAGGGTGGTTTCATTTTAAATCAAATTTCTGTTGTAGTTGCAGCATTTTTTAATTACACCTTCGTTAAACACTTAAAATATTTAGTTTTGAGACCAGCAAATAGGTTTTAATTTTTTAAATATTTCTGGAAAATATTTACAAAGAAGTTCCAGCAGTTTTTCCCAGCTATAAATGTATTCAAACATTTTTGCCTCCAACAAAGATTGGAAAACAAATTTCCTAATGTAATTTTTCCTTGAAAAATTCCTGCCATTTCTATTAGACACCATTAGTTCTTAATTTAGCCAAAGGGCAGCAGTAACTTCTGTACCTTATTTTGGTTTTAGTTTCACTAACCTCACAGCAGAGTGTTGTCAGCGTTTTTTCTCTTTAGGAGCTGAATAAGTTATAAATTCTGACCAATTATGTTGCTGTTTTAGTCATCCTGGTTGTATGATCTCATGATCATTCCGTATTTTTATAACATGTACCAAAGTGATTATGTATCTTCCATTGCACTAGTTCTTTCATGTTTCCAAGAAAATATGTCATTCATCCGTAAGCACAAGAACAAACGGCAGAAGAAACAGCATTTTGTTCCATATTTACCATAAGGAGTCTGCAAGTCACTAACCACATATGAAAAAGAAACCAAATCAGATTAACAGATGTAAAATCATTACATATTCAGAAGAAACAGAAGACAGAGACAGAAAGTGGTTAGCAAATTAGAAGCTGGAGAATCACTTGGTCCAGAACTAAACGGGCATAAATAAAACCAGGAAAACATCAATTTTCCTTTTTGCTGTAGGAATGGCCATGGTGAGTAATGCTCTTGTGGCTGCAGGGGAAGCTGTGGAGCAGTGGGATGCAGCATGTCTATACCCAGCTAAACTCTCAAGCCAGACACAGGGTGTCTGCATGGTCAGACCTGCCTGACTGTCATGTCAGTGTTCCCTGTTTGTCCTGGTTGGAGTGGATTCCTTGGTGAGATGAGGCAGTGTTTTGCAAAGGACTCCCCCAGGTGCTCTCCTCTCCCAGGGAAGTTTCCTCATTGGGTCCTGCTTTGCAATGGGAGGATCTGAGCCTGTTTAACTATTTTCTTCTCTGAGAGAACAGCACCTAAATTCTGGCTTGAAGAAGAATGCACAAAGGTTTTGAGTGCTCAGATCCCAGGCTGCATCTCTTTCCTTCCCCTAATTTAGTTGGAGTGCTTCTGAAAGGTCCTTAACTGATGTGGAAACTGAAATCCAGTCATTAGCGAGGTATCCTTGGATAGAGAAGTTTTCGTACTAGGTCTTGTCTTAGCTCCAGCCTTCAGGACTTCAGGGCCCTGTGGGTAGTAGCCATTGAAGCTCCTTGAAAACCTCGATGGGATGTATCTGTGGCCATAAAAGGGCTAACACAGGTTTGCTGGGCTCTGTGCAAAAGGCTGTAGTTGGTAGGAGAGCTCTGTCAGCAGAGGACACACAGTTCTGAGCTGGATTTACTGGCATGGGTCCAAGGAGTGCCAATAAAATCTGGAACTGCACCACTATTTATTTGTGTATGAACGGAGCTGTACAGCAAGTTGTACCAGCCACATATAATGTGATACAATGAATTTTAAAGGTAAACATAGAGGCCCACTAGTGTTTCAAATAAAACTTTGGAAAGGTGAATTTCTGTGCTTAGAAAGTTGCGGAGTCTCCCTTTGTAGCTGAGTTGCAAGATAATGGACTTCAAATGAACCACAAACTTCTGATTGCCTTTGCCCCACTTTCTAATTCAGACCAGATAGAGCTAAAGTCACCAGCTTTGATGAAGAAGGAAATCAACATTTCTCTTTTAGGCTTTGTTTGTGTAAACGGGCAGCTGCTTGAGTATGCTGAAGTGTGAGGATTGTGAGCAGAGAAACAGCAAAAGTGAGTGGAAATATCGAAGACATACCACTAATACATTGGACTGCAGTTCAGCATTTTGTTAAGGGCATCATTTGTATTTATACTGTCAACACAGAGTGGATGAATGGAGCTACAACAAATGATACATTCAATTTGAATTTTTCAGTGTACTTGAGACATGATTCTGTTTCTCCAGAAAAAAAGATGATGTTTTTCTGCTGTTTCAGGGATTAGGTAAATCCCCATGAGTGATGACAACAGACAGAACTAGGGCTTGCAGAAGTATAGAATGGAAAATATACTTGACACTTGTGAGAAGTGAACTCTGAGCTGGTAGTGTGGTTAGACACACAAGCCTCATTTCACAGGGCTGAAATACTGCCTTCTCATTCTCCTATCTTGAATCATGAAACCCCACACTCTTCTTATGACTCTTTCAGAGGGAGCAGTGAAATTATTCATATAAAGAACCAGAATTGCTCAAACCACATCCCTTTTATTTATCTGGACCAAACTACAACTTCTACCAAGTTTGGATCATTTAGTATAAAATTCTCAGTGTTCCCAGGCTGGTTTTCTTCTCCTGCTCCGTTATGTTCCTGACCTCCTTCTGATAGCCTGCTTTAAAACTGCGTAGCTACATCTGGTGTCAGAAATCACACCTTGCTGGGTGCTCCTATGTATGGAGCATGATGCATGGAAGAGAGGCTCAGGAGGAGGAATTTCAGGTGATTTGTTGCCCTGATGCCAGGAAAGGAGGTGACTGCGGTGAAGAAGGCTTGAGCAGCTGTTCAAGCAGGACAGAGGAAGTTAGGCCTGGGCAGAGGAGGAAGGGTTTGTACTGTCTTGAATGTGTCTTGAATTATGTCAGGGCTGCAAGAGAAGGGAGGTGAAGTGAATTGAAGGAGCCTCCAAGCTTTGGACCCCATTTGGAGAAGGGTGAGAGATGGAGGCCAAGGTAACAAAAGAGCCACAGTGCTTAAGAGCTTAGATAATTAAAAGGCCCTTAGCTCAAGACTGAACTTCCAGTGAAGGAGGCTGACTTCAGTGTAGAGTACTTTGAGACTGTTTGGCTACACACTCTGGAGTGCAGGAGGCCAAGGGCTAAGAGATAAGTTGCCTTCAGACACCTTTGCATCTCTTTCTCTTTTTTAATTCTACTAATGCAGGAAAAGCATGCTGAGTAGTTTTTCTCTTATAGTCAGCAAATTCATGATGCTGTCATGTAGCAGAGAAGTGATGTTCAGCCATACCTCACTGTTCCCTTGCCGATGAGCTGCAATGAGTAAATCTCACTTGTAGCCCTTCAACATGTCAACAGCTGGTTCCTCAGAAGTTGTATTTGCTTGTCTGCTATTTACTTGGGTGCTCTTCAGCACTGTCCACCTACAGAGGACTTCAGGAAGGGATCCTCGAGTTAACCATGGGCTTCTGTGCTATGCTCAGAAGTAGAGTCAGGATCAGAGTAACAGGTTTTGGTTTGGGGTCTTTTAAATGCTTTTGCTAAGTGCATTTGAACTGCAGGCTTTTTGCTAAGTGTTGGCCTTACATTAATAACCCTTTTTGAAAGTCTTTGTCTAATTTGCCATTTGTGTCATGGTTCATGGTGGTGGCCGTAGAAGATTTCAGGTTGTTTTGTTTTTTTAATCTGAAGACAAATAGTGACTTTTAGGCTTGTTTTGTTTTTTTTTAATCTGAAGACAAATAGTGACTTCTAGGCTATCTACAGAAGAGGCACTTGAAGTTCCTACAGAAAATATTTGTGCTCTCCATGATAACAGAGCATGGAGGGTTATAAGATCTATTGTGCATCACTGGTGGAAACTGGGGATTGTAGATGTTCTTGAGCTATGTCAGCCAGGTCTGTGGCTGAAGATTTGCACCAGGATATATAATTTTCATTATATAACCATAAACACTATTCTGAAAAAGTCCAAAGTGCTTTATATTTCCATTTTACTTTTATGGACTTGCTCAGAGTAATCTGCCATCTGGTATTTTTTTCACACAGGGCAGAATGAGGTAAGGGGGGAGAGATGCTGTTGCTCAGCTTCCACTGGGGGAAATATAACACCTTTCCCCTTTCCTTGATGTCCAGCCTGGCTCCTTGCATGAAGCTCTTCACATTAAAGTCAGAGCTGACTCTCAAGGCCTGCTTTTTGGAATAGTTGTGATGCAGCTTTCTTGTAATGTACTGGAAAAAAAATGCAGTGAAAATAATTCTGATGACAGCTAGAGGGAAGTAATAGCTTTCTTTGCAGACATACATGCAAAGACTAAGAAAAATAAGTGCAAGAACTGTACAAGGGAGGGGGCTGCATTCAATGCTTGAGTGCTACATGCCTGTAGGAAGTCTTATGTTTGTAAATACAGGAGTCAAACAGATTTCCATTGCCAATTGCTTTTAACATTAGCTGAGTGTTGCTTCCCTTTTTTTAAAAAACCTTATTTCTGTTCTGCTTTTGTCCCTTCTGTCTGGAATAAGCTGTGCAATGTATGTGGTAAGTGCAGAATAAAGGGGGGGGAGAAACCTGACAGCAAGATGAGTTGAGTCAATCTTGCCACAATTCCTTTCCCCCCCCCTAAATAATCAAATTGTTTAGTTAGTCATTGCTGAGGAGAAGTTCTCTACTCAGCTTCCTGCTGGCTGCACTGACTTACAGGGCTGCTCTCGATTCCACGGACTGCAGTGCCAGCGTCTGACCTCAGCACAGCTCCCAAGCCCTTCGTGCTCTTGGGGAGGCCGTGGCAAAAATGTGTTTGTGCCTGGGCTGCGTGCAAAGCTAAAGCCCTGTTCAGAGCTTGAGGAATGTTAGATTATCCTTTTTCTTCCAGCCCCAGTGGCTGGTGTGAGCATGCTCCATGCATGCATGGCACTGGCTATTTGCCAGGTTTAGAGTAATTTTTTTTTTTTTTGAATGAGTGAGTGAATGAATGAATGAATACCTGATTAAGTTAATGAAGCTGAGCCAATGGTGGGAGGGAGCGACTTGGCTGCTGCCTGTTCTAAGAGATCTGGCAGCACATTAGACTTGCATAACGCTTTATAGCTCCATGCTGCGCTCCATATGAGCCACAGGAGAGGGCTGCAATAATTACTCGGCTCTCCGATTGAAACCAGCTGCAGGTAGCTAGTCATCCTTTTGTCCATTCCACTGGTGTCGGGAGTCACTTGTCTTGTGCTGTGGATTTCCAGGGGCAGATGGGTAAGGTGCTTTCACAGAAGTGATTGCAGTGGTGAGGAAGCATGTTTGTGGCTCAGTGGCTTTTACAAAAGGTCCATTCAGGTTTCCAAGCTGTGATTCACTGGACCCCCAGGTTCAATGCAGGAATGTTTTTACTTCCTGAGTTCAAAACTTCCATATAAATAACCTTGATGGGAGCTGTGTGATTTTTTGTTCTTTCTTCACCTGGCTGGGAAAAATAGAGCAAAAGGTTTTCTTGTATCTGGGGTTTTTTTGGGGGTAAGAAAAGTAATTTTTAAATCCTCAGAGTTCATTTTGATTGTTGTTTAAGACAAGTTCTTTCTGGTAGCCCTGGATGGTACATACCTTTGTTTCTCACATACTTAAATTAAGAGTACTGGCACTGCCTGTTAGCACACCGCCTTCATTTGTCAACGTTCCCTGCTTGAGAGCAACGATGATGATTTGCATTCTTGGTTGGAACGGGTGGGTTTTTTAATTGCAACTGAAGCTTGTGACTTTGGAACCTGCTATGTTTGTATAATCCTGCATTTTTTCATTTTCTTTTCATTGTTTTCTGTGTTGCCTAATCAGAACAGTTGTGGCAATCTCAGCCTCGCCATGCTGGCCTCAGTCAAGTGACACTGGTGATGGATTGGGCTCCGTGCCCATTTTATCTGCTTGCTCCCCATTAAGCAGGAGGGAGGTTCCCTACTTACTGAGTCAGGAGGAGTAACTAGGCACTTGTTTTTGTGGGCTGCAAGGCCTGGGGAGGTGTTTTAGAGAGAGAGAGATGGTGCAGAAGACTGGATCTGGCTTTTTTCTTGCCCGTGTGTATTCGTACATGCAGTGACCCCTGCGACAGTGCCTGTGCTGAGATGGTCATCGTGAGGGTCTGTGCAGGATGAGTGGGTGCTGCTGCAGGCCACACCCAAGTGTAGCTGACTGGAATGAAGAAGAAATATTAAAGAGTTAGAGAAAAAGAAGGTGCTTGAGGGAGATGTTTAACGTGTTTTCTGTCTGCAGCACTGGGGGTATGTGCTGTGTGCCTCAAGACCAGCAGGAGCTTCTGGCTTTTTTGTTTTGCCAGTAGTGATGGTCAGTCATCCTGATTTGGGAGGGCACCAAGTGTGTGCTGAGGCAGTGAGCAAGGGCTGGTGCAAAATGGCTTCAAGTTAAAGCTTTGCTGAATGAAGTCTGAGAGAAGGCAAGGTGTTGGAATCCATTTCAAGGGGAATTTAACATCAGTTCATGTTTCACACTTTACAGATGGACTAATTATAGTCTAATTTGCTGGCACGTGAATCTACCAGAAAAGCGGTCTGCAGGGAAGACTTCCAAGGAAAGGCACTGAGCATGCAGATGACCTTTCCAAATCTTCCCCTAAGGCCATGCTCTCACACTGTCCCCTTATCAGCCAGGTTTAAAGGCACACTCCTCCCCGTGAGTGCCTGTGCTTATCTGTAAAATGGCTGCTGCTGGCTGGTGTTCCTGGCTGGATCTTCAAAGGGGTGAAACGCCCCCGGTTTCTGTAATTTTTCGTGGGGGTCTTATTCAAGTCTCCTGGCAGCGAAGCCAGGCGTCTCTCTTAATTTGTTTTGCAGAAGATGGAGAGAGAATGTTAGCGAGCATTTTCAGACACATGGAAGGAGACCTGTGTGACATATCTGCAGTACAAATGTGTTCATACAGGCATGACAGTTTCTGTCACAAGTTAAAATGAGTGGCGAGTGGGTGTTGCTACGTTTATAGTCACTCATGTGAAATTTTCAATGGAAAATTGTGTAGGCAGCTCCCATTGTAGTCACATTGTAGGCACATTTTAGATAAATGAAAAACATCAACAAAGTAATTTGTGTATTAGACTTGTTTATAAATGAACTCTATTCACTCATTTGAGCTGCAGAAGCGCCTCAAGGGGATGGGTGTGAGAGTAAAGGATGTTACTGAGCATTGTCAGATGTCCTGCTCTGGCAGCAGTCGCTGCAAAGCAGGAGATAAAAGGTTGGATGCTGTGCTGGCCACTTGTGGAGTTGCATAGGTGGGATCCCCCTTTCTGTCCTGGTGTCGGTGAGGTTGAAGGAGCATTTCAATTTACAAGCGTTGGCTCCATGGCTTCCATGCTGCCACCACAGACTCTGGAATGAAGAAGTGGAATGCTGACTTCCTGAGCATCTTGGGTTGGTGCTCCTCATGTCGTGGCACAGCTGACTCCAAGGCTTGGGGAGCAGGGCTTTGGCAGGGTTTGGCAGGCCTCTGTCAGGCTGTAAAGGCTTCAGTGCAGCATGGTGGTAAATGATCCAGCTGCTGGAAAGAGCTCGAGCCGTGTGGGACTATGCAGCTGGCAGTCAGCCTGAGCTGAGACCCCAGGCCTGAGCAGCCCTGGAACTTTCCTTTATGGCTGCAGATGGAGCTGCTTCTCATAGGGTCAGCTGAGGTTCACTTTCTGCTGTCCAGCTGAGAGAGAAAGCTGTGCATCAAGCTGTGCACACTCAAATGGCTTTGCTCCAGGGCTCAGACCCTCACTTAGCAGTTACATCCTTTCCCTTCCCCCATAGAGGCAGAAGGCTCTGGAGTCCAGCTTTTCACCCTCAAAAAAACCTCACTGCATCAGCACTGTCGGCTCATGCATTTTTATCTGTGGATATCTGATGCTGTTTCACAAAACTCTGTTTCCTGGTGTCAAGTGATGAGATGGGAAGTTCCACTTCTAGCAAAACTAGTAAGTTTCTGATCTTGTGGGCTGCAGGGAAAAGCTAGAGACCTTGAGCCTGAAATGCCTCAAACAGAAGAAGGACAAGTTTAAAGTAGTAATAATAGTAATAGTAATAGTAGTAGTAGTAGTAATAATAATAATAATAATAATAATAATAATAATAATAATATTATAATAATAATAATGCCCTTCACCTTTATAATTTTAATAAATCTTTTATTAGTGAGCCAGTATTGTGTGTTTCAGAGGCAGGAAGCTGGGCCTGACTCCTGACATCTGAGAGTCTGGGTTTGGCACTGCAAGGTGGGGGATTTCTGTGCCAGGGAGCAAGGTAGGGGGTAGCAGGATGGCCAACACATCCAGCCCTCCAATGTCAGCCCTGACATGGGATCAGCTTGCAGCTCTTGGAGGAAATGCTTCCTTGTTTCCAGCCTCTCTGGCATCTTGTACTGCATGCTCTGGTACCACCTCTCTGCAAAGCATGCTGGAAGAGGAGGGATCACCTTTGCTTAAAGTTTTTTTCTGTATAAACAAAGGATGTAGGGATGTGAATCCGTTTAAATCACCTGTAGTACTCACAGTCCTGTGAAGCTTACATGTAGCTGCACTGCTCTGTGTGTGTTCACAGAAAGGACAGAAAGGTCTGCTGCACACCCAGAGCATGGAGTGACTTTTACAGATGCTGAAAATGAGGGCATCTCTCCTGTTGCAGAATAAAGTGATGGCAACCACATGATCTGATGGCAGAAACCTGCAAACTTGTGAAAGTTAATTTCAACTCTTCATTCAGCAGTTAGCTTAAGTAAAACCAAAGATAATTCTAGCACCATGTTCCTGTGCAGTTCACCAGCACCTACCAGGCATAACAACTATGTGTTTTTAACTAAGCACAATCTAACTATAGTAGCACAGGAGGCATGTGCCATGGTTAGGACATGCACATCTCTTGTTATCATCAGAATTCAGGGTAAGTAGCAGAAACAGTTAATCAGTGGAGTAGCATTCTAATAATCAATTTGTATCACCTGTGCTCATGAACGGCTGTCCTGGGACTCCGTTATCTGTCCATCCTTTTGGGAATATGTGTTACACTGTTTTTTCCTTTCTCAACTCTGGTACCTACATACTTCCATGAAATTCATGGGAATGTTGAGCCTTTGGGCATCTCACATTTGGTGATGTGCTGACTGAGGTTTGCTTGTATCACTTGCTTTTTGTCTTGCGTGGAGTCTGTCTGATCTGACTGGGGAAAGGAAGGACATGCACAACCGCTGCTCACTGTGCCGAAACCTCTAGCAATTTGCTGTGGCAGATACCCAGAAGTGTAATAAAAACTAAAACTGCACTGGACAGTCTGTCTTGCGAATGAGGTGTGGATCAGGAATCCTTTCATTTTGGGAGGAGAATTTCAAATTTTCTTAGAGGTTTTCATGTTCCTTCTTAATGGATCTCTGCAGTTGGCCCTCCCGGGAATTCTGCCAGGGAGCTGTGAAATTGTTCGGGTTGGACAATAAACTCCTATAGCTATTGTTGGCGTGCGCTGAGCTGCACATGGCAGGGCTAATGGAATCTGTAGCAGCTACCACCGTGAATATGTATCTGGCAGCGGGCAGGCTGTGGGGCGGGGGGAGGAAAGCTGGCGTACAGATTTCAGAGGCAGAATGCAGCTGCGGAGCCCTGAGCAGTGTGTCTGCCTTTTCGTCTCTCTGAATCTGATCCTGCAATATGCCAGCCTCCTTGGAGGGGAGGGGAGAGGTGGGACGAAGTGCCTCCCTTCTCACTCATTCCCAGCGCTGCCGAAATTACTCACTCGTGATAGGATGGGCGGGTGATTTGAGGCGGGAGCATCCGAGTGCGCTGCTACATCTGCCCGGTAACACCCCAGGCATAAAGAGCCGCGTATCAGGCTCGACTCTGCCAATGTTGCATTAACATCTACGTGCCAGGCAGGGCAACAGTGCCTGATGGAGGAGGCACACTGTTTTCTAGTGCGCCGATACACGTGAGAGTTTGCTGGTCATACCTGGAGCTGGAAAGTGGAAGTTGAAAAATCATAGTACTCTGTTTGTTTTTAGGATTTACCATCAAAGGAGCCTTTTCGTTTAATTGAATATCCCTGAGGCTGGAAGCTGACGACTGCCCCCCTTGGGTGTTTGCTTCTTGCACCAGTCCTTCCTCCTGGTGGCATGTGATGATGTGAGCTTGCTGGCAGCTGCAGAAAGGTCAGGGACCGGAGGAGGATGAGGGACCAGGTTTTTGAAGCAGGATTAGAGACCCAGAAAAAGGATGTTAGCTGCACCATGGGACAGAGAAAGTGCTTGATTTCTCAAGGCAGTGGGAGTCCCACCGTTTGCATAGCCAGGTGCTGCTGTGGTTTGTCCTTCTGGCCCCAACTTCCCTGCACCCCAAGTCCTGGGTGGCGGGACACTGCACGTCTCTGTGTTTGGATGCCTGTGTTGCTGGTTATACCTTTGCTGCAGTGAATTTCAGATAAATAAAGGAGGTCAGCATCTGAAGCTGTAACCCAATATCCTCTCCCGTGTTTTAAATTTATTAGATGAAAGAAGTAGAAAAATGCTGTTTTGGGAAACATAATGAGATTTGAAGTGCCTTGCAAAGAGACACTGGAGTTTTGCATGAAAATGCACATCCGAGCTCCAGTGAGCAATCCCTCTGGGACCAGAGCAAGCCCAGATGGTGACTCCTCCAAGTGATTATTTTTCTGCCTTAAGCCTTTCCAGGAATTTGAGTGTGGGCAGACTGCCAGCGGACACTGGCTGTCCAGACAGTTTAGCAATGTTCCATGTGTACTCACTGCCAGAGATACCAAAGTCCAGCTGCTCTCCCTGATCTCTTTGTCCCTTTTACCTTCCCAGCCATAATTACACATGCCTGCACGCACGCACGCACTTGTGACACACACAGGAGCAAAAAATCACCTGGTGTTTCCTGCTCGTTTGCATATCTTACAAATTGTGATTGACAGCTCTAAAATTAAAGAGAAAGGAAAGCTCCAGAGTCTTAGAAAAATGTCTTGAATAAAAAAAAAAGGAAAAAAAAAGCATACAAACAACAAACCCTGCATCACACCACAGAAGGCAGGCATTCATCTTTCTAGGACAGCCAGCAAAAAACTGTTTAACCAGGTCTTGTACCTCTTGCCTTTGAGACACTCTTGTTTGGGTTGTCTCCCTTTCAGTGCTTCCCAAGCAAAATCAGTTCTCTCTTATCTTTACTGTTGCTGGAATTTGAATTGTGCTGAAAAGTTACTGTTTTAGGTCTTGAAGTAGAAGTTGGCTGGTTTATGCTGCATATTTGCATTTTTTTGCAAATCCAGTCCTATGTCTGTTAAGAGTTCAAAGTCTCACTGTGAAGTGCTTGGGCTTGGAAAAGTGAGGCAGTATTCACTGCTCTATGGTTCTCTTATCTCTTGTCTCCATTAAATTTATTCATTCCTCCTGTGTTCTCCAGGAGATTTTGGGCAGACCTTTTGTTACCGGTAAAGATGAAGTCAGCCATCTGAAAGATTGAACCAAAGAAACCAAAATGCACAACCCAAAAGAGTTAGTATTTGGTATTTTTGCAGGATGTTAGCTTTGACACTGGAGGCCATCCAAACCTCAGTGGTTCAATGCTATTTAGCAGAATAAAATCTTAGCTTCAGTTCCTGCATAATGAAACTTCATCCCGTTTCACAGAGCTTCGTAATACTACTTTCAATGCAGAGAAGCTGAACCCACATACCTCAAACTTTTGGAACCACTGGTTTTGGGGAGCCTGGTTTACCCATCACAGCAAAGGAGCCTGTCTCTATTTAGTCCCCTGTACAAGCTCCCTACTCTGTTGCAGGCAGAGAAGCCAGCCCTCTGCCTCTGCTCCCAGCTTTTCCCCGTGGGAGCATATTTAAATTCTGGATTTGCAGCTCATGTTCCAGAAGAGATTGGGGGAGGGTCCAAGCCCAGCACGAGCTCCCTATGGCAGAGGGGAGCAGGATGAGCACCCCATGCTGAGGATGTCTCCCCGGGCAGCTGCCTGGGCCAGGATCTGCTGACTTACCTACCCAAGCCAACTGCCCTGGGCAGAAGGCTACAGAGAGCTAAAGTTAACCAAGGATGACTGCGCAAATGTGAGCTCGGCAGTTTTATTTTTAGTCGAACTTAAAAAGAAAAATCTGTAAGTCATGTGTAATATAATAATTTTAGCTGTTGCCAGGACACGCTGAGCTACTGTTAGGAGGAGGGGAAGGCCCATGCTGATCTAGCAGGGACCCTGTCCCTGTCTCCTGGCTGCCCTCGTCGCCGCAGTCGTGGTGCCGAGGTGATGGTGCTGACAGACCAGGGCAGGTCAGGATAGTGCCAGGGCTGCTGCGCTCTGGGTGTCACTGGTTCTTGCACATCTGAAGCTGCCCTGAGTTCTTTCATCCTCCCTATCTCCTCAAAGCCAGAGAATCTACCCTGAAACAGTGCTTTACCCTCCTCCCTCAGCTCTAGCTATTGGTGTTCCGTTACTGTTTATCAATATTTAAAGAATGGAATAATTAACTTAAGACTGATTGTATCAAATCATTAGAAGGTTTGGACTTTTCCTGCAGGCTCACAGCAGCTTGGAGGACCATAAACGTAAAGAGTGCTTTTAAAGATAGGTTTAATCTGAGTCTAGTGTGTCTTCAAAGTACTTCATACACATATAAACATCAGGCTTATTGTTCATTAGAAGTGAGGCTGCAGGGAGAGAAATTCCCCAATGGAATATTACTTGCCATAAGATAAGTATCATTACTACTTTCAGCATTCCCTTTAAAGTGGGCTATATCCTATCTCTGTCTTCTTTCACATCCGCTCTTAATTCTTCCTCTCTGTTCTTCTTACGTGTAACACATGCTTTTCTTGTCGAGCTGCCGCTCATGTGAGGTGCATGGTTTCTCATCACCCATTCTTGCACAGCTTTCAAAACAGCCAGAAATGCAGATGACAGGTGGTGGCTGGACAGGGGCTGAGGAAAAGTTTCACTCTCCATGAAGGTTGATTAGGCAAGGCAAGGTAGTTTTCACGAAGAGAGTAAATGTGTTTCAGTTGCAGTATTTTCTTTAGCAGGTAATAGAAGAATTAGAAAGACTTTGTTGCCTTTGGGTGAAATAGGTAATGCAGAGAAAGCAACTTACTCCAATAGCAAAATCAACTCAATATAAAACTGCGAGTTTTTACAGGGGGGGTGCCTGTGATTTGGATCAGGAAACTCAGACGTTTTTCTGAGCAGTTCTGGGCAGGTGTTCCCCAGGCTGAGTATTTTGCTCAGTGTTTGGACCTGTAGCCATGGCTGTGAGTGTGGTACCCACAGCCTCTGTAGTGCAGCAGTGGCTAAGAAACGGTGGAGTTGGATCCTGCCGGAGATGGATATGGTGCCAGCACCTGGCTCTGGCCTACCTGCATGTGGCAGGGAGCTCCTCCCAGCAGAGTCCTGCCTGGACACCTGAATGTGAGACATCAGTAGCAGAGGGAGTTCAAAGCACCGGGTCAAAAAAACCCCCACCAGACATCAAAAACCTGGCTCAGATCCATCCCTGGCTCTGGGCTGCTGCTGTAAATAGCTCGCGTGGCTGAGGTTCACTGCCAGACTGGGAGATGAAGGACACGTGTCCCTGTAATGAGCTGTGGTGTGGAGTGGGGACAGGAGGCAGCTGCTGCCTCCACAGACCTGCGTGGTGTCATGTGAAGCTGCCCTGCTGGTGTCTCTGGGGCCCAGGGGTTTAGGAGTGACCCACCACCTTCTCTCTGCACCACTCACAATGACTTGATGCTGACAATATTTTGTCTGTGCCTGTTCCTCAGGGCTCCCTGCAGTGCTCCCATGTTTTTTTAGGGCACATTAGGGTGAAGGCAGTGGTCGTCATTGCAGGAGAAGAAGAGGCTGGACGAGCAAAGCAGGCACCATAGAGACATGGAGGGTTTTTGTAGAGGAAGGAGAACGGGCCTTGGGAAATAAATGACTGCTGCTAAATGTGCCGAGTTACGGGCAGGTTGTTTCTGATATGCCTAAATTTTAAAATGTTTTCCTGATGCATTAGCAGACATGCCCAGGATTTTTCTGCTGTTCACAGCATAGCTAGCTGTCAACTGCTCCTTGACGTGAGAGTGGCAGTGCCTGACCATTTTTTTTTTCTAGAGGTCTTTTTCCTATTTGCTGATTTAGCGTGTCTGCTTATTTGTTATCATTTCTTACTTATATAAGAATAGATACTTATATATTATGAGAATATATACTTACATATCTTGACGATATAACTCCCATCTACCTTTCCCACCCTTTCGTTGCAGAATCCAGAGGAGCTGTTGGAGGATCGTGCTCACAGGGAGATGATTCCTCATGAAGTCACTGGATCCCCTGCAGAAATCAAATGTGACTTTCCGTTTATCAGACTGAAATCAGAGCCAGCCAGACAGTGAAGCAAGCACAGTGGAGGGGGGACGGCGAAAGATGAAATCCAACCAAGAGCGGAGCAATGAATGCCTGCCACCTAAGAAGAGAGAAATCCCTGCCACCAGCCTGCCTTCGGAGGTGAAGCCGGTCCTGCCAAATGAAAACCACCGTGCAGATAACCTGGCATGGCTCCCCAGCACACCCAGTGGCCAGGGCGGCCTGGGGGGCCGGCACCGGCCCGGGGGCACCTCCTCGATGGAGGCAGGCTTGCAGCAGGGTTTGCACAAGTCACTGTCTGCAGGGCTGGACTATTCCCCACCGAGTGCGCCCAGGTCCGTTCCAACCTCTACCACTCTTCCCACGGTGTACTCGCCTGCCCTTTCCCAGTCAGGGACCCCCGTTTCCCCCGTGCAGTACACTCACCTGCAGCACACCTTCCAGTTTGTCGGGCCCCAGTACAGTGGATCGTACACCGGATTCATCCCCTCACAGCTGATTTCCCCAACAGCCAATTCTGCGACGGGCGCCGTGGCGGCGGCCACAGCCGTTGCGACCACTCCATCCCAGCGCTCCCAGCTGGAGGCTTATTCCACTTTGCTGGCCAGCATGAGCGGCTTAAGCCAGCAGGGGCACAAAGTTGAGCCGCACCTGGTCAGGACGCCTGGACTGATTGCTGCTGGGTCTCCTCCACCCACCCAGCAGAACCAGTACGTGCACATTTCCAGCTCTTCCCAGAGCACTGTCAGAAATGTCTCTCCTCCAACCATCCCAGTCCCCCTGCACCCACATCAGACAGTGATCCCGCACACCCTCACCCTCGGCCCTTCCTCCCAAGTGGTGGTGCAGTACACTGACTCGGGGGGCCACTTTGTCACCAGGGATCCCCCCAAGAAACCTGAGAGCAGCCGGCTGCAGGCAATGCAAGCCAAGGAGGTACTGAATGGCGAGATAGAGAAGAGCCGGAGGTACGGCATTTCGCCTTCTGCTGACATGGGTCTAGTCAAAGCAGGCAATAAACCAACTCCCCATCATTACGAGACCAGGCATGTGGTGGTCCACTCGAGCCCCGCTGAGTACGGCGTGCGGGATTCCTCAGGTGTCCGAGCCTCTGTCATGGTGGTCCCCAACAGCAGCACGCCCACGGCAGACATGGAGGTGCAGCAGGCCGCCAACCGTGAGACCTCTCCTTCAGCCCTCAACGACAAGGGAAGTTTGCACTTAGGAAAGCCAACCCA